>NC_135957.1:14374631-14674631 GCF_053455715.1 Rhinoraja longicauda | reverse complement strand
GTATTCAATGCTCTCAAAGTGCAACAGCTCATACTTGCTTGATTAAATTCCATCTGCCATTTCTCCACCTATTTATGCAAATACTCTATATCTCGCTGTGTATTTTGACAACGTTCCTCACTGCAACTGGGGAGGCCTATAGAATAGCCCACTCAAAATTCACCAATTTTGGTGTCTGCGAACTTACTAACCAACTCATCTACATTTACTGAAGAGGGGTTCTGTCTGAAGAAGGGTTCCGACCCAAAATATCACCCATCCTTTTTCCACAGAGATGCTGCCTGACTAGCTGAGTTACTCCAGCACTTTGTGTCTATCTTCGGAATAAACCGACATCTTCAGTTCCTTTCTACTCATTTATGCCCAAGTAGCTTATATATATCATAAACAACAGAGTTCCCAGCACAAATCCCTGCATAACTCCACTGGATCTCCAGCCAGACTAACACCCTTCCATCACAATCCTCTGTTTTCTATGAGTAAGCCAGTTTTGAATCCAAAGACCAAGTCACCATAGATCTAATGCATTTTGGTCTTCTGGATCAGCCTACGATGAGGGACTTTATTAAATGCTCTGCTAAAATCCATGTACACCACATCCATTGCCCTCTTTTCATCGATCACCTTCATCACCTCCTGAAGAAACTAAAGTTCACACGACATGACCTACAGTGGACAAAGCATAGCTGACTGACCCTAATCAGTTCAACCTTTTCATAAATGAAAATAAATTCTATCCAGAAGAATATTTTTCATAAGCTTCCCAACAGCTGACATGGGCCTCAGAGATAATTTCCTGGATTATCCCTACTGCTCTTCTTAAAAAGAGGAAGCATATTGGCTATGCTCGTCCTCCGGGACGTCGTCTGTGGCTAAGGAAGATACAAACATCTATATAAAGCCCCTTGCAATCTCTTCTCTTGCCTTTCTTAATAACCTGGTATAGATCCTAACAGTCTCAGGGGATTTATTTGGCTTAAGGCTCTTCAAGAGCCCCAACACCTTCTTGATTTCGAACAGGCCTCGCGTGTGAGTATTTGCCTCATCTTTCTCATTGTTCTCCATGTTCTTCTCCTTGGTGAATACAGATGCAAAGTACTCATTTTGTACCTTGTTTACATTTAGTCACAATTTCCTAATCTACCTTGGTGCGCCCCTTGTACTCTTTTTCATCTGCACTTTGCAGCTGTCACATTATATTCTGCATTCTATTTTTTCTCTTTGCTCTACTTGTTGAACATGTGAATGGTTTGATTTGTACTCGTGTATCAGAAGATTTGCCTAGATAGTAGGCAAAAAAAGTGTTTAACTGTATCTTGGTACCTGTGACAATAATAAACCAATGTAAATAATTAACCAATACCAAGTTGTGGGATCTGACGTAAGACGACTGTTCTGGGAAGGGAATATTGAAGATGAGAAATGGTGGAAATTGATACAATACCTTAACTGTCGTACTTCTGTCTTCTAACCACAGCATTTTGAATTTTTCAAAACATTCTAGTGCACGAGCAATAGCACCCTTCATAGAGTTAACTGAACTAGACAAAATTACGATTAATTTTGCTATGTCTTTGTGTTCTGCCACGTTGTGATAAAAATTCTTCAGCCTCTTTAGATTTTTGGATTCATTCAAATCTGAAGGAGGGAAAAATGCATATTTACAAACATTAAAGCCATAAAATGCATTCCCCATTTATTTATGGTAATCATAGGATAAAGATCAATACTTGTATTTCAGAGTTTCTGCTCTCTGTAGGTTTTCTCAAACAATCTTAACCAAACAGAAAATGTAATTATGCCAAACAGTGAGGTGAGATCAGAACTGATGAGTTTCTGGCACCTGATGCATTTCCTCTGAAGGTCAGAAAGTAAGCAACGAGTGAGATAGCTGATGTAGTTGTTATAAATTTTCAGAACCTTCTCTGTTATGTTTCATTGTTCCATGTCATTTGCAGATAATGAACGAAAGACTGAAAAGCAGAAAATGCAAGCCAGTTAGCTTAATTTGTGTTGTAGAATAAATGGCAGAAACTATTATAAAGTGCATGTATATGGAAAAACTCAAGGTAAGCAGGCAAAGTCAACGTGGTTTTGTGAAAGGGAAAGCTGAGATTTAGTGAAGGAGGACGGAAAGCAGATGAAATGCTCTGGATGCTAACCATTCTCTCAGACTATCAACATTGTAAAGCAGTTGGATCTGCTGAAAAAAAAGAAGAAAAATATGGAAAAACTTTTACTTAAATCTTTTATAGATTACATCGCCAAGCAATTAGTTAGAAGAGTGATTTTTTTAGTACGACGTGTTACAAAGCCACATTAACCTTAAATAATTAGTGTTGAATTCAAACACGAATGCTCGTATTAATATGGCAGTTTGAAGTCATTATTTGTGTGATGACAATTTCCATCCATACTCTCAAATCTATAGCAAAGTTGCAAATTGCAAAGCCATAGGAAGGAATATAGATGGAAAGGGAGGGGGGAGTTGGAGGGGGTGCGGGTCCAGGTAGCCAACAGGGAAGGAGGGAGAAAACAGGAGGGGATGAGAAGGTGGGGGAGGGGGTGGTGTTTGGTAAGTTACCTAAAATTGGAGAATTCCATGTTCATAGAGTTGGATTGTAAGCTACCCAAGTAGAATATGAGGTGCTGTTCCTCCAGTTTGCGTGTGGCCTCACTCTAGTAATGGAGGAGGCCCAGGACAGAAAAGTCAGTCTGGCAATGGGAAGAGGAGTTAAAATGGTTGGCAACCAGGAGATCCAGTAGGCCTTGGCAGACTGAGTGGAAGTGTTCAGCGAAATGTTCACCGAATCTATGCTTGGTCTCGCAGACGTAAAGAGGGCACATCGGGAATATCAGATGCAGTACATGAAGTTAGAAGAAGTGCAAGTGAACCGCTCTCTCACCTGGAGGGAATGCTTGGGGCCCTGGATGGATGTGAGAAAGGAGGTCACAGTGCCATCGTCTTACAGCACGGAAGCAGGCATTTCAGTCCAACTTACCCACACTGGCCAACATGTCCCAGCTACCCTTGTCTCACCTGCTCACGCTTGGCCCATATCGCTCTAAACCTACCCGATCCATATACAATGTCTGATTGTTTCTTAAATATTGCAATAGTCCCTGCCTCAACTATCTCCTCTGGCAGCTCGTTCCATACACCCATCACACTTTGTGTCAAAAAATTACCCCTCAGATTCCTATTGAATCTTTTCCCCTTGACCTTAAACCTCTGTCCTCTGGTCCTCGATTCACCTACTCTGGGCAAGAGTCTCTCTGCGCCTACCCAATTTATTCCTCTCATGATTTTATACACCTCTATAAGATCACCTCTCATTGTCCTGTGCTCCAAGGAATAGTTCCGCCCTACTCAACCTCCCCCTACTCAAGCTCAGACGCTCGAGTCCTAGCAACATCCTCGTAAATCATCTCTGCACCCTTTCCAACTTGTCATTAGTCCTGCACCATAGTGCCCAAAACTGAACACAATACTCTAAATCCGGCCTCACAACTGCAACATGACCTCCCAACCTTTAGACTCAATGCTCTGATTGATGAAGGCCAATGTGCTGAAAGTCTTTTTTTAAATCACCCTATCACTTTCAATGAATTATGTACCTGCACTCCAAGATTGCTCTGCTCTTCAACACTCCTCAGAGCGTTACCATTCAGTGTGTATGTTCTGTCCATGTTAGTGCAAATCTCACATTTTTCGGTATTAAACAAGCAGTTGCGGCAGTCTCGGTGAAGGTGGAAAGAGTTCGCGATGAAAACATGTGATTGGTGGCAGGATCATGTTGGAGGTGATGGAAATATCGGAGAATGATGTGTTGGTTGTGGAGGTAGGGGGCTTAAGATGAGGACCAGGTGATTCTATCCTTGTTCCGTCTGGGGGAGGGTGAGTGAGAGCAGAATAGGACTCAGAGGATTCACGGGTGAGAGATCATGGATGACAACAGGGGGGGAAACACATTTACTAAATGTGGTTTCTCCACTGTCCGTGTGCCCTAGCTGGACTCAGATCCATTTCTCCCCACTTCCCCTCCCCTTACAACTACATTCCTTCCTCTGGCTTTACAATTCGCAGATCTTCTAACCTTATCTCACACCTTTAGTCTTTTCATCACTGGTCTTGGTCCAATCATCTTCCTATCTAAAACTTGTATCCCCCTTAAAGTGTATCCACCTATCACATTCCAGTCTTTGTCCTGACCTCCTCTCTTCCAGGTTTCTTCACCTCCCCAGCCCCCCCTCCCCCCACCACAAACAATCTGAAGCATGCTTCAAACCCAAAACATCACCTATCCATGTTCTCCAGAGATGTTACCTGACCTGCTGAGTAACTGTGGTACTTTGTGTCCTTTTGTGTAAACCGCATCTACAGTTCCTTGTTTCTACAACAAAACTAGGGCATCTAAGGATAAAGCTTCTGGAGCAAAAAACAAACTGCTGAAGGAACTTATCAGGTCAACTAGCATCTGAAGAGTGAAAGGGATTATCAGCGATTAGGGTCAAGATCCTGCGTCAGGACTGAGAATGGAGTGGGAAGGTAACTGATATACTGTAAATCTGATATAAATAAGTGGAGAGGGGTGAGACAGGGGCTGATAGTCGATAAGTGAACTGAAGAGGGATGAAGGATGATGGGCAGATGGAGCCAGGTGAGAGAAGTGGGGGGGGGGGAGTGCAGTTGAGAGACAGGGGGATGATGGGTGAAAGCAGACATGGAGGAGAAACATGGTGGCAGATGGAGCCAGGTGGGGGGAGGGAAGGGTAAAGGTGAGGGCAGGACCTCATAAAGTAATAGGGCACTGTCAAAGATTCCTGATGCTTTTTCATCCACACTTACCAATCCTTCATCAGCTATGTTCTAGATCATGGGGTGTATTGAAATAGTACGTAGATAAATGAAAGTGTCAGTCAGATGTTAAGTGAGTACTCAAGGGTTAATGGTTGAAGCTTCCATGATGTTGGCAACAAATCTATGTATACATATGGTTTGGAAAATTGATTTGACTCAGCAGCTATGGCCAAGTAGATGTTGAGACATCAGAAGAAAGGATTTTGATTTATTCTTAATTCAACCAAGTGATGTGGGCTTTGTTATTTAATTGTCACATTTCCCAACAAACAAAATAAAATTCTTACTTTCAGTAGCTTAACAGGCCTACAGATGCGATCCCATTAATGCCCTTATTTAAATGATTTTGTAAAGGTTGAGGAGTTTATCCTTCTAAACATCCTTGTGATCAAATCAGACCCAGGTATTGTGAGGTAGGAAGTTTTAAAATTTATAATAAATGTAAAATGACATTGGCATGTAAATATAAACATTTCACAGAAAATGCTAAAATATTACGCAAGTCAAGCACCATTTGGAGACAAAAACATTTGAAATCAATGACCTTTCACTAATTGTTTGCTTTTGAATGCAAAAGATTCAATTTTCTTTATAAGAAAATAACTGCAGATGCTGGTACAAATCAAAGGTATTTATTCACAAAATGGAGTAACTCAGCAGGTCAGGCAGCATCTCAGGAGAGAAGGAATGGGTGACTTTTTCGGGTCGAGACCCTTCTTCAGACTGATTTTCTTTTTAGTTCTTCATTGTATCACTTCCTATTTGCAAGGAATAAGTTCGGCCCTGATAAAGTCATACTTTTAAGATTATTTTGACAGTACAATAATCAATGGATATTTTTAAGGTGGAGATTGACAGATTCTTGATTTGTAAGGGTGTCCTGGGGTTATGGGGCGGAGGCAGGAGAATGGGGTTGAGATGGAAAGAGATCAGCCACGATTGAATGGCTTAGTAGACTTGATGGGCCGAATGGCCTAATTCTGCTCCTAAAAATTATGAACATAAATTCATGAACATAAACTTGCATTCTTCACAACATTGCAAAAACATTATAAACTGGACTCAAGTTCAGCTTTTAGAACTTTGGAAAAAATAAAGTTAAGTCAGACAATGGAAAGTTATGCATATTATTTATTTACTATAAAAGCTATCAATATTATCAATGCAAACTTAATATGATTATTATTAATTCAGCTTTATAATTTGCGTATTAATTATGCTGGTTTACAAATCAGGAGAATAATGAATGAATGAAATATTAATACTTTGTTCTAGTCAACATTATACACAATGGGGTCTAAAATAATTACTACTCCCTATTTTTCTTGCTTTAAACATAATATTAAGAGGTGTGGTACCTGGAATAAAATAAAGTGTCAATACCCAAGGACTACTCATTTGCCAGCATGATTTACCTGTTCCATTCTGTGATTCAGAATTATCTTGAGTTTTTAACTGTCTCCACTGTACCACTTGACGGCTAACATCTAAAATTAACTGAACTATTCGGATGATAACATGCTGCATTTCGTCCAGATTTGGTTGCATAATCTATATTATAAAAATAAATATGCAATTATCAGAAAATAGTTTGGACAGTGCAAAAGTGCTCATTTTAATAGAGCATAGATCCAATGATTTATTTTCATAGAGACCAGCAGGCTATCTGGCCCACCACATTCATGTCGACCAATAAGCGTGCATCCACATTAATTCCATTTCCCAGCATTTGCCGAATCAATTCATATTGTAAGTCAGTGACTTGGCTCTACCTTTATGAATTTATATACTTTGCCAGATCTCAGCTGGAGTACTGTATGCAGTTCTATTCACCACACCATTGGAAAGATGTAACAGCACTGGAGAGAGTGTAGAGGAGATTTACCAGGACGTTGGGGGATGAAACACTTCATATATTGAGGAGAGACTGGAGAAGCTATGTTCATTTCCCCTGGCATGGAGTAGGTTAAGTGTTCATAAGTCATAGGAGCAGAATTAGGCCATTTGGCCCATTGAGTCAATTCTGCCATTCAATCATGGCTGATGTATCTTTCCCTCTCAGCCGCATTCTCCTGCCTTCTTCCCATAACCTTGGATACACTTACTAATCAAGAACATGCTAAACTTCGCTTTAAATTGACTTGGCCTTTCCACAGCCGTCCATGGCAATGAATTCCACAAATTCCCCATCCTCTGACTAAAGAAATTCCTCCTCATCTCCTTTCAAAAGGTACTAGACCAAGTGGACTCATTGGGCCCAAACGTCTCCTGCATTGGTGCAGTACTCTCTCCTCCCCACTTCCCCCCCCATTCTCCTCTACTCACCCTCCCCCCTCCTCCCATCCCTTCTCCCCCCTCCCTCCCTCCCCTCTCCCTCCTCCCCCCTCTCCCTCCCCCTCCCCTCTCTCCGTCTCTCCCTCTCCTCTCCCTCCTCCATCCCTCCCTCTCCCCTCCCTCCCTCCTCCCCCCAGGAGATAGATTTATACTTTAAAATGTGAATAACTTAAAAAAATGTAACACCAATTTCAATTAAACTTCTTCCATTAGCACCAAAGGGAAAACGGCGAGTAAGGTGGGCCTAAAATTGTCAGGCTGTCGTATACTGTTTTGGCTGTATCATATCATATCATATCATATCATATATATACAGCCGGAAACAGGCCTTTTCGGCCCTCCAAGTCCGTGCCGCCCAGTGATCCCCGTACATTAACACTATCCTACACCCACTAGGGACAATTTTTTTTACATTTACCCAGCCAATTAACCTACATACCTGTACGTCTTTGGAGTGTGGGAGGAAACCGAAGATCTCGGAGTAAACCCACGCAGGTCACGGGGAGAACGTACAAACTCCTTACAGTGCAGCACCCGTAGTCAGGATCGAACCTGAGTCTCCGGCGCTGCATTCGCTGTAAAGCAGCAACTCTACCGCTGCGCTACCGTGCCGCCCACGGTAGTTTTGGAATAAACAAACAAACGAGAGTTTTAGTATATAGATAGATGTCCTTTTATTCTGAGGCTGTGCCCTCTGGTCCAAGACTCACACTAGAGGAAACATCCACTCTACATCCAGTCTATCCAGGCCTTTCATTATTTGATCAGTTTCATTGAGTATCCCCCTCATCCTAAACTCCAACGAGTACAACCGTCAAACACTCAGCATACATTAACCTAATCATTCCCAGGATCATCTCGTAAATCTCGTCTGGACCTTCTCCAATGCCAATACATCGCTCCTCACATATGGGACCCAAAATGCTCACAATATTCCAAATGTGGTCTGACCAGTGGCTTATAAAGCCTCAGCATTAACATCCCTGTTTTTATATTCTTGTCCTCTTGAAGTAAATGCGAACATTGCATTTGCCTTCCTTGCTACTGATTCAACTTGCAAATTAATCTTTGGGAATCCTGCACCAGCACCCCCAGGTCCCTTTCCACCTCTGATTTCTAAATTTCTGAAGAATGGAAATGATTGGGGTACATAAAATAATGAGTATGGGTATGGTAGACTGCATGTTGTCTTTCCACTTATCACAGAGGAATAAATCTAAAGGATATATATTTTGTGTAAGGTGTAAGAGATGCAGTAGGGATCTTAGGTGTTTTTTTTGTCATTGAGAAAGTGACAAGAGTCTGGAATGCACTACCTGAGAGAGCAGAATCAATTGCAATTTAAAACTCCTTGGCATAGAAGGGTATGGGTGACCACCTGTTAGCACACATTAGGTGGGCTGAAAGGCCTACTTCCATGCTACTTGACTTAATGAGTTAGAAGCAACTACAACAGATGGTGAACCATCAGGATGTCCAGATGTTTAAATAACCAGAAGATTGGTGTCCTTTGCTTATGCCGTACCTTCTCTTTCAGAATTTACACTTATTCCTGTTGAATCGGCTACCGTTGCACGATCCTCCATTTTTTTGTAGTAATTGATTCTATAATGATGTCAGGAATAAAGGATGTTAAAATTGGACTAGGCTACCTCTATTTGGATGGGAAGTTAAATTCCAAATTAATTTTATTGTGCAACTGGAGCTGGCAGTCTCCACCTGGGACCACCTGGGCTCTGGTTCGCAGAGCCCGCGGACCGGACTCACCATCTGCGGAGCTGGCTGCCTTCGGAGGTTGTGGTGGCGCCGCGGGAGCAGCTGCGACTCGTCTCCGGAGGCTTCTTCGGCCGCAGGCCGCGGGCCGCGTGGACTATGGAAGCTCGCAGCCCCCTGGATGGGGGCCGACATCGGGAGCACCGGCAGCGGCAGCGTCTTCGCCCGCCCCGAATCGTGGGGCTTGGGTCGGCCTGCCGCGGACCTTTCACCGCCTGGAATAGGCCGCGGGATTTTCTCTGCCCGGCAGGGGCTTCAATGTCGGGAGCCACGACCGCCCCGACATGGCAACATCAATAGCCTGGCCGCGGGAGAAGACGGCAGGGGAAGAGAAAAGACATTCTGGCCTTCCATCACAGTGAGGGGACTGGAGGAGACTCACTGTGATGGATGTTTCTTTTTGTTTGGTGTTGGTTGATGATTGTGTGTGTTATTGCTTATTTTTATGTCTTATTGTTGGACTGTGGGTAATTTTTCATTTCACTGCGCATTTATGTGTATGTGACAAATAAATTGACTATACCACTACTACTATGTAAACCTCAGGTGCAAACTGCACTGAATGTTAAATACAACTAAACCTGACATCTAACAGCAGCATAGAGCAAGTAAATCTAATTGCAAACTTAAAATCTAATTGCAAACTTAAAATCTAATTGCACGCTTAAAAAATGAGCACGTGTTCAACATCATTTAAAAAAATCCCCTTGGAGAGCTTTTAAAGGGATTGAATCCTTACATGTTACTTACTAAACTACTTCTTCCAGTTATTGGCGAACACTCTTTTTTGGGACATTTTCCCACGTTTTTCAAAATATCAAGAGTCAAGACAAATCTGGCTAATGCTTATTGATTCTTTAGTAACCGAGAAAAGTTTGCGCACAAACCAGTTGCTTCCAGATGTGGGAGGCCTGCTAAGGATGCTGCTTAACATGATTGGGAGAATCTGCTCAGGCCATGTGAAGCTGGATAAGCTGCTAAATATAAATAAAATGGCTAAGTGTTGGAAGCAGGTGTATCCACTGACGTCTTTTAAGAAGATCTGTTGGAGAACTGCAGCAACTTGATAGAAAGCAATGGCGCCATATTGTGGCAACATTTTGCAAGCAGTAGAACAGGTCAAGATAGCCATTTTGAACTTCTCCACTTACAAGAAACAGCACAAATCAATGCTGTAACTGACAAGCTGCAAGTCCATTTAAATTAATTAGTACTATTACAATCCACTGATGGCAACTGAATTCCCGAAGGCTAGGGAATTCCCGGTGGCAGAGGATTTGTGTGTTCTGTTTCACAGAGATATGGCTCACCTCCACCTCCCCCAGACTCAGCCCTCCAGCTCGAAGGCTTCTCCATTTGTCATATGGACCAGACGGCAACATCGGGCAAGGAGAGAGGCAGCAACGTCTGCCTTGTGGTAAACTCTCATGGTGCTCTGATGTAGCGGTCCTGTCCAACTCCTGTTCTCCACACCTGGAGCATCTAGCAGTGAAGAGCCATCTCGTTTACCTCCCTAGGAATTTCAGTTCCATCATAATGACCATGAACTATGTTCCGCCCCATGCAGATGGTCTGCTAGCACTAGAGGAGCTGCACCCCATAGTCAACAAACACCAGACGACGTACCACAACACCTTTCCTATAATAGCAGAGACTTCAACAAGCCAGTTTGAAGTGACTTCCTAATTACCACCAGCACATGTCCTGCAGCACCAATGGATCAAAGATATTCATTGCTCCAATCCTCACTCTCGCTTTGTGAAAGCAGACCAACTCAGAGCTCTTTCTTCCTGTGTATAGGCAGAGATGGTCAGGGTAGTTAGAAGAATGACTCTACGACTGGTTGGAGTCGCTAGATTGGGCAATGTTCAAGGATTGAACATGGGAACATTGAACATGGGACCGCAGCTATTTACAATATACATCAATGACTTGGATGAAGGGATTAAAAGTACCATTAGCAAATTTGCAGATGATACAAAGCTGGGCGGCAGTGTGAACTGTAAGGAAGATGCTATGAGGTTGCAGGGTGACTTGGACAGGTTGTGTGAGTGGGCGGATGCGTGGCAGATGCAGTTTAATGTGGATAAGTGTGAGGTTATCCACTTTGGTGGTAAGAATAGGAAGGCAGATTATTATCTGAATGGTGTCAAGTTAGGAAAAGGGGACGTACAACGTGATCTGGGTGTCCTAGTGCATCAGTCACTGAAAGGAAGCATGCAGGTACAGCAGGCAGTGAAGAAAGCCAATGGAATGTTGGCCTTCATAACAAGTGGAGTTGAGTATAGGAGCAAAGAGGTCCTTCTGCAGTTGTACAGGGCCCTAGTGAGACCGCACCTGGAGTACTGTGTGCAGTTTTGGTCTCCAAATTTGAGGAAGGATATTCTTGCTATTGAGGGCGTGCAGCGTAGGTTTACTAGGTTAATTCCCGGAATGGCGGGACTGTCATATGTTGAAAGACTGGAGCGACTAGGCTTGTATACACTGGAATTTAGAAGGATGAGAGGGGATCTTATCGAAACGTATAAGATTATTAAGGGGTTGGACACATTAGAGGCAGGAAACATGTTCCCAATGTTGGAGGAGTCCAGAACCAGGGGCCACAGTTTAAGAATAAGGGGTAGGCCATTTAGAACAGAGATGAGGAAAAACTTTTTCAGTCAGAGAGTTGTGAATCTGTGGAATTCTCTGCCTCAGAGGGCAGTGGAGGCCAATTCTCTGAATACATTCAAGAGAGAGCTAGATAGAGCTCTTAAGGATAGCGGAGTCAGGGGGTATGGGGAGAAAGCAGGAACGGGGTACTGATTGAGAATGATCAGCCATGATCACATTGAATGGCGGTGCTGGCTCGAAGGGCCGAATGGCCTACTCCTGCACCTATTGTCTATTGATTCGGCAATGGATCTGAACAAATATGCCACGATTATTACCGACTTCATAAGGAAATGTATGAAGGAGAATTTTCCCAACAAAATGATCCGATTATTACCTAACCAGAAATCTTAGATGAACCATAGGGTAGCAATCTATTGAGGACCAGATCTCAACATTGATGTCTGGTGAAGCAGGGTCATACAGGATGTCCAGGTACGACCTCAAAAGGCCATCACAAAGGAAAATAAACACTTTCACTTTAAATTGGAGGACGATATGAACATTTGGCAGCTGTAGCAGGACTCGTATGCCATCACCTCCGATAAGGTGAAAGCAAGTGGCAGCTCAAGCAACAGCGAGACATCTTTCCCACATGAAATCAATGCGTTCTAAGCTCACTTCAAAAGGAAGAAAACAATGTGCCTTTTGGGCTCTGACAGTTCCCGATGGCATTGAAATCTCAGTCGAGGCTGACATCAGAAGACATTTCATGAGGTTGAACCCTCAGAATGCATCCGTCCCTGATGGTGTACCTGACCGTCTTCTTGAAACTTGCTCAGACCAATCGGTTAAAGCTTTTGCTAACATCCTAAACCTCTCATTACTGAGGTTCAAGGTTCCCACCTGCTTTAAAAGGGTATCAGTAATACCAGTGCCCAAGAAGAGGACACTGTGGGAAGCTATAGAGAAAATTGCAGGTGCCCTGGCTGAGATTTCTGAGTCATCATTAAATACGGGTGGGGTAGCGGAAGATTGTAAGTGGCTAATGTTGTGCCTCTATTTAAGAAGGGCTGCAAGGTAAATCCTGGTAAAAAATAGGCCAGTGAATCTAACATCTGTGCTCAGAAAGTTACTAGAGGAGTATTCTCAGGGATAGGATATACATGCATTTATAAGGACAAGGGGTGATTAGGGATAGTCAGCACGGTTTTGTACATGGGAGTTCGTGTCTCATGAATCTGATTTGAGATTTTTGACCAAAAAGGGTGATGAGGGCAGAGTTATAGATGTTGTATATATGGATTTCAGCAAGGCATTTGACAAGGTTCTACATGGTAGACTGTTCTGGAAGGTTAGATCGCATGGGATTCAAGGAGAGCTTGCCGACTGAATAGAAATTTGGTTCACGAAAGGAAGCAGAGGGTGATGATGGCAGATTATTTATCGGATTGGAGGCCTGTGACTAGTGGTGTGCCCCAGGGTTGCCAGTGCTGGCCCCATTGCTGTTTGTCATCCATGTCAATGAATTGGATAAGAACGTACAAGGTATGATTAATAAGCTTGCAGATGACACTAAAATGGGTGGCATTGTAGATAGCGAGGATGGTTAACAAAAATTGCAGCAGGATCTTGATCAATTGGGCAGGAGGGCTGAGGAATGGTTGATCGAGTTTAATGCACAGAAGTGCGAAGTGTTGCAGTTTGGAAAGCCTAAGCAGGGCAGGATCTACACAGTATATGACGGGGCTCAGGGATATGTTGTAGAGCAGAGAGATCTAGGAGTGCAAGTACATTGTTCCTTGAAAGTAGCATCACAGGTAGATTGGGTGGTCAGGAAGGCTTTTGGCATATTGGCCTTCATCATTCAGAGTGCTGAGCGTAGAAGTTGGGAGGTTATGTTACAGTTGTACAAGACATTGGTGGGGCCACATTTAGTATGGTGTTTAGGTTTGTTCACCATGTTATAGGAAAAAGAAGGTATGAGTCAGGTACAAGCAACTGGGATCAAGTGAATCCCTGGAGCAATATGAAAGATGCAGGAGCATACTGAGAAAGAAATCAGGATGGGCAAAAAGGGGGTATGAATAAGCTTGCACAGAGAAGATTAAGGAGGCTTCAGAATTTCTTTAAGTATATTAAGTGAAGAAAAAGAGTGAATAGGGAGAGAAAAGGCCCCCTCAAAGACAGAAGTGGTTGGTTTTGTGTAGAAACTCAGGAGATGGGAGAGGTCCTCAATGGGTATGTTTCTTGAAAGACATGAAGACTAAGGGATTTGGTAAAGTTAATGATGATGTTTTGGGGATAGTCCCCATTACAGGAGGTGCTTGACATCTTCACATGTTTGAAAGTAGATACATTTCTGGGGCATGATCAGGTCTATCCAAGAACATTGTGGGAAGAGAGAAGAAATTGCAGGAGCCCCAGCTGAGATATACGCATCAACATTAGCCATGGATAAGGTGCCGAATGACTGGAACGATGGCTACAGCTGCACCTTTATTTAGAAAAGGTTGCAGATGGAAACTGTAGATCAGTAAGCCTGACATCTGTGGTGGGAAGGTTACTGGAGGGAATTTTGAGTAGTAAGATATATATACAGAAATAGGATGGTTTGGATGGTCAGCACAGATTTAAGCGTGAAGGATCATGTCTCACAAATTTGACAGAGTGTTTTGAGAAAGTAACCAAGAAGGTTGATAAGGGTCTAGTCTATATAGACTTCAGAAAGGCTTTTGATAAGGTTCTGCATGGTAGATTACTCTGAAAGATTAGATCGCATGAGGGAGCTAGCTAAATTGAAGCAGAATTGGCTTCATGATAGGTAGCAGAGGGTACTGGTGCAAGGATGCCTTTCAGAATGGAGACCTGTGACCAATGGTGTGCCTCAGGGATTGGTGAATAGCCCATTGTTGTTTTACATCTATATCAGGAATCTGGTTAGTAAGCTTGCAGAAGACACTAAAATCAGTGATATCGTACACAGTTAAAAAGGTGTCTCAAGAATTGCACTGAGATCAGCTGGGTAGGTGGTTAATTTCCCAAGCCTTCATGTCTTTCTCCACGGTACAAAGAGAGGAGAAATACTCATTGAGGGCCTTGCCCATCTCCTGCAGCTCCAGACTGAGATGACCACTTTGGTTTCTGAGGGGCCCTACTCTCTCTCTCTAGTTACTCCTCTCCCCTTAATGTACATAAAACTTCTCTCAATTTTCCTTAATATTATCTGCCAAAGCTATCTCCTGTCCCTTTTTGCTTCTTAAGTATGCTCCTCAGTTCTCAAAACTCCTCCAGGAATACACTAGATCCAAGCTGCCTATACCTGTCCCATGCTTCCTTTTATTTCACGACCAGAGTCTCAATTTCTCTCGTCATCCAGGCTTACGTTTTCCCACCTGCCTTGCCCTTCGCTCTATAAGGAATGAACTGGACAGGTCCTATCTCGGGCCCAAGTAGTCAAAGGCACAGCCACCAATGAGCGAGAGAATAGAATTGTAAGAAGGCAGAAATTTTGGAGAACTCTGGGATTGGAGCAGGCTATAAAATTATGGAACATACAGTCATAGCACAGAAATGGCCCAAATTTGTTAAGATTTCAATTGAAAATTAGGTTAACAGACACAATATAGCTACAT
The DNA here is from genome assembly GCF_053455715.1 of Rhinoraja longicauda. Taxonomy (NCBI): domain Eukaryota; kingdom Metazoa; phylum Chordata; class Chondrichthyes; order Rajiformes; family Arhynchobatidae; genus Rhinoraja; species Rhinoraja longicauda. Next base: position 14,659,436 of record NC_135957.1, on the reverse strand, counting down.
TTTAAGTCAGGTATGTTTTGCCTGAGAATCAAAAATATATATATCCCTGTCCACTTTTATGCTGCACTGAATACTGAATACTGTGGCCTACATCAGTTTGCCCATTTCTGGAAAGCAACTTGTTGACTCTAACCTTTTTGTTGTATAATGTATTTGCTGCCCAGATGACAAAACAGATCAAAATAAATTTAAATGTGATTGTCCTACAAAATCTTCAAGTGTTAGATTATATTGCAGCATTAACATACCACATTTGGAATTGCCAAATGCACTTCAGCTTTTAGAAACGGAGCAAAATCTTCAACAATGTTTGAGGACCCATATTCTCTTCTGTTTGATGCACTGAATCAAATAAAGCATATACATATAAAATAAACATTGAAAAAGAATGAGAGAATGTGACAAGAATCAACCTTCTTTAACAATATATAGTTTTCCTAAGACAATTTTCCAAATATTACATTGCCGGTAAAAAGACATAACCGCAGACTGCAATTGAATTGGCACTAACACCATGTCTGCTTTTGAGGAAGCAGATCAAACATGACAGGTAAGCAACAGGGTAAGATTTATTTATAAATATATTTGAAAAGAAAATTCAAACCATGCATTTTCTCGAAATACTATGAAAATATGAATGCATGAGATTTTAACATCTGCTTTTATAAATATAAGGTACTTGTCCTTTTGTTGTTTATTATTCATTTTACCTTTACAGTCATGCCATAAACTGTTCTGAAATTTCGTAACTTACATTATTAATGGGCTATGTGTATTAAACCACGGCCGGATTTATAATAAAAATATATTATTTAGATACATTCTAACCTATATATTTCACTTTTTAACAATGAGAGAGAATTTTGGTGTTATTTTTTGAAATAGCAGTTCTGTTTTGTTTGCAGATCTTGTCCATAACCTGTAAATTCTTCATCCTTAAGTATCTCAGAACCTCTATTACTTCAGGAATCAACTACTATTGCCGTTTCAGGAACATAAAACTTTATAGCCAAAAGGATTTCTCCGTCTCCACTCTAAATGTCCTGCAGACTATTTTAAATTTATGACCTATGGTTAATACCTTACTCACCAGTTGAACAGCCTCTCCCTGTCAGTCATTTAATGTCCCTAAATATTTGCCGTAGTCATCTCTTAACCTTAGAGACCATAAACACAGAAACCTGTAGAAGGAATAGACCACTTGACACTTTCAGCCTGTTTCACCATTCAGTGTGATAATTGCCTATCCTCTATATCAATTCCCAATCCTTCCTCCACATTTGAAGCCTTCCGAACATCAACATAGAACAGAACACAGGAACAGGCCCTTCAGCCATCAATGTCTGTGCCGTACATGATGCTATGTTAAACTAATGTCCTCTGCCTGCACCATCCCTTGCATATTTATGTGCTTGAGGGCTTGAGCTATAGGGAGAGGTTGAGCAGGCTAGGACTTTACTCTTAGGAGTGCAAGAGGATGAGAGGTGATCTTATAGAGGTGTATAAGGCCACGAGAAGAATAGATAGGTTAAATGCAGTCTTTTACCCAGTGTAGGGAAATCAAGAGGACATAGATTTAAGGGGGGGGGAGATTGAATAGATTTAAAAGATTTAAATTGAGGGGAACATTTTTTAGACATAGGGTAGTGGGTACATGGAACGAGCTGTCAGAAGGTAGTGGAGGGAGGTACTATCAGAATGTTTAAAATACATTTAGACAGCTATATTGGTAGGATAGGTTTACAAGGATATGGACCAAACACAGGCAGGTGGGACAAGTACAGGTGGGCATGCTGGTCGGCATGAGGAGGTTGGGCCTAAGGGTCTGTTTCCACGCTGTATGACTCTATCACACTATGACACTGATCTCACTGTCTTCTCTGTCCTTCTCCCTGGTAAGTACAGATACAAAGTACCCGTTTATTTCCTCACCCATAACATCCGACTCCAAGGATATGAGAATCTATGCTATTAGCTGATATAGTCAATTAGAGATATTATATTTTGTTGTAGTAGAGATGGTTTATTTTGTTGTTTTAGCTAATATAAAATGAATGCTTATTTTAGTGGAAAGCAGTAAGATGGATGCTTGTGGCAGAAATGTTATCCTTGGGAACAGAATGTGTTTGTCCCTTTACGAATGATAAGGAGTGTACAGAAGAGATGGGCTATTGTCCTCTCCCACTACTCTGTCTGACTGCGAGTGCTGTGTATTGAAACAGTAAAGCAAGGTCATGCAGCTACGAGATTGCTCGTCTATAGAGATAAGAAAGTTTCTTTCTTAGTAACAACTCCTTATTTGGGTGCGTGTGAAAGTAGGAAAAGTTTTGAATCCACTCTAGGTAAATTGATGCGTTTCTCTAAAAACATGTGACTTATATTAATGGTTTGGTTTCTGAGCATGTGACCTGTATCAATGATTTTGTCTTCTCTGTAACCATGGGAAATGTATTAGATGTGTAATTGGTCCTTGTATTAGATGTGTAATTGGTCCTTGATTTCTTTTTGTCACACCTCTCTTTTTCTGTATAAAAAAGTAAACAATCGTGGAGAAGTTGTTCTTCCCCTCCCCTGAGTCAAGGTCTCTTCAGACACTAGTGTTGTGTCTGGAGATCTTCTCGGGAAGAACCCCATGGTGGAATAAATCTGATGTGCTAATCCAGTATCACGTGTGATTATTCAGACTGAAGGTAAAGAATTTGATTTAACAGATACATTTCCTCCTTTATCCTTGATCAGTTCTACCCCATCCTTGGATACCCTTTTATGTATATTATGGCCTCTTAGGTATGAATATATATATATATATATATATATTTTAAATATTTTTTTTTGTGTTTATTTTGTTATTATATATATATATATATATATATATATATATATATATATATATATATAAAATGGCCCCTTTTGTACTTTCTAATTGCCATTTTCGTTCTTTCCTGCTTGCTTTATATTCCCCAAAAGGTCTTGTCTGATTTCATCTTTCTAAACCTTACATACACTTTTTTTCTCTGTGTAAATAGTTGGCACATTTTGTCAGTCTAATTTCTGGCGTACTGAAAACCAGACCAAGCATAATCTGAATGCAATCTTCACTTTGCATACTAGCCAACTTGCGGGAAACCTTTCTCCCCTTTGCTTATCAAGTTAAATGCTAACCAGTTAATGGAGGGCTTTGCTGGAGATCATCCAACAGTTTGGCCAACGCCAACAGCTGTCATGTGCTGAGAATATTCAGAAACATCTGAAATGGAATGAAGTGTTTACATGATAATGAGTGGGAACACATTATCCAGAGAGTAATAGGTCAGGTTTCAGTCCTGAAAGTGCGGACGTTGTTCAGGTTTCAGTCCTGAAAGCGTGGGTTACAGTCGCTGTAAGATTGGGTCTGATTGTGTGTATGAAAGTGTTGTGAGGTGTGTGAGCTTGTGTGAAGTGTTGTGGGGGGTATTAAGATTTGTGACGTTTGGAATGCGACTGTGTAATTTGTGTCATTTGCAACGCACTGTATAGAATTATCAGTCAGCAAGATGGGTAATCGTTTGGATACTACAACTGAATCAAACAGTGCTTTGCAAATCTTATGTGAACGGTATCCTGACAAATCGGAGCAATTCAGACAATTGTCGGGGGAGTTAAACAAGAAATTAGGGGATGACTTTTGGCCATTAGAAGGAATAAAGGCTCTGGATGATGTTAAGAAGGTTCAGGAGATAATTTGGAAGAGTAATAGGGGTACTCTGGCAAAGGAACTTATTGCCCTGTGGAAACAGTATTGTCAAGAATTAAGGGAAGCTTTAGTGTTGGCAAGTTGGCAGGATAATGCTTTGAAATTGGGAATAGGAATTACTGAAGGGGGAGTGGCTAAATCAGCCGGAGTGTTAAAGAAGGAATGTGCTCATGAGAAACGTTTGAGACAGAAGTCTGGTAAGACCCTGATGGGGTCTGGGGATATGGATGTAAGGGATTACGTAGTCCAATGGCTGGCTTTCCCCGAATTAAGGGAGACTGTTTGTTTCCTGATTTGGATGAATGGAATCACAGAATTGCCTGAAGTCCCTAAATCCCCCATATGTTGTCAGGATGGCAAACTGGAGTCAGCAGCTTTGAGCATTCTGCTCAGCCAGCTGAACTAGTTGTCCTAATACAACAGAGCAGATTTCCGTTATGAAATGATCTGCCCACACAACAGGTCAAACACCGGTGGATGTAAGGTCCGTTTAGGAAGCTAGAGAGGCGTCCCGGGGACAGCGGGTGGTTGTGCCTAAAATGATGGGCCAGACTTAAAGCTCAAATAAAAGCAAGTCTCCCTTGGAAAGGAATTCCAACCATCCAAGACGTCATTAAATCACAGGAGGACGCTCCTGACCGGGATAAGGTACTGTGGAAACAGCTCAGGTGTACAGTTGATTGTGAATCTAAACTGTGGATCATCCCTGCTGGACAGGCTTGTATGTCAGATGATTTAGCAATGTGGGTTATTGAATATATACACTTTGCAACTCATTGTGGTGCTAAAGCAACCAGTGATATGCTCCTAGCCACATGCTGGCATTCACAGTTACAATCTCTGGCTCAAGGTATTAGCCATCGTTGCCTGATTTGTCAGCAACATAAGCCTGGAAAGGGTGTACCTTGTGAGATGGGTAAAACACCATTGTCCGTGGGTCCCTTTGAGACCCTCCAGATGGACTACAGTGAGCTGGAGAGATGTCAGTGTTATAAATATGTATTAGTTATTGTAGATGAGTTTAGTAAATGGATTGAGGCTCACCTGACAAGGGATAACAAAGCCTCTACTGTCGTGAAGTGTTAATGAGATTATTCCCAGGTATGGAATTCCAAGCCGATTAAGTTCAGACAATGGCTCTTATTTCATGGGTCAAATAAACAAGGAATTCTGTACCCAGATGGGCATCCAGTAATAGTTGTATTGTGCCTACAGACCTCAGACTGCCGGACTAGTTGAAAGGGTTAATCAGACCTTAAAAGTAAATTGGCCAACTACAGGGTGAAATGGGAATTACATGGGTCAAATTACTTCACGTAGCCCTGTTCCAGATACGTATCACTCCGGCTGGGGAAGCACGGCTGAATCCTGCTGAAATTATATCCAACAACTGAGTAAGTGGCTGTGGTCTGACCGGGACCTTGAAGGGAGTAAAAGTGCACTATCAGATCCTTTGTGTCTGGACTCCTGAAAAAGGTTCCTGGGAACACAGTGGTCACATAGAAGCCAATAAGCCAGTAAGAAAGTTTTATGAATTGGAGACTTTAAATTGAGTAACCCGTCCCAGGGAGGATGGGGTCTGTAGAAATACTTTATAAATTGGTCAGTGTGTTAACCGAGTTTCCCTCCTGGAGGGGAAGGGGGGATATGTGTTACTTAGACCCTGGAAAACGTACATATTACACACAGTTATCAGCTTGTAACCAAGAGATTAGGAGACGAAGGATGGTCAGCGTGGGGGAAGCATGGAATGTATAAGCCGAAGGCAAAGCAAGTTTATTTATATGGCACATTCCAGCAACAAGGCAATTTAAAGTGTTTTACATAAAACATTAAAGAGCAGGAAGCTGAAATAGAATAAGGCAGGTATAAAATACCAGAATAAAGGTTACAGTGCAATGTTAGAATGAATAATTATTTGATTTAATAAGAGGCAGCGTCAAACAGAAGTCTTCAGCCTCGATTTAAAGGAACTGAGTGTTGCAGCGAACCTGCAGTTTTCTGGGAGTTTGTTTCATATATGTGGTGCATAAAAAATTAAACGCAGCTTCTCCAGGTTTATTTCTGACTCTGGGACAGAGAGCAGATCTGTCCCAGAAGGCCTCGGAGGTCTGGATGGTTTATAGTGTAGCAGAAGATCAGAAATGTATTTTGGCCCTAAACCATTCAGTGCTTTATGAATCAACAGTAGTATTTTGAGATTAATTCTTTGATAGATTGGATGCGAGTGTGAGACCTCAGAACTCGAATGATGTGATTCACTTTCTTGGCCTTAATGAAACTTGAGTGGCTGCTTCTGAAACCGCTGCAGCTACCCTGCTGAGCCATAAGTCCTTTAACCCTTGAGATATTCTTAAGGTGATAGTAGACTGACTGAAGTCAGTAAGCAGGAGGAGGAGGAGGAGGAGGAGGAGGGAGAGAGAGAGAGAGAGAGAGAGAGAGAGAGAGAGAGAGAGAGAGAGAGAGAGAGAGAGAGAGAGAGAGAGAGAGAGAGAGAGAGAGAGAGAGAGAGAGAGAGAGCGAGGAGGGGAGAGAGAGAGAGAGAGAGAGAGGAGAGAGGGAGAGAGGGAGAGAGGGAGAGAGGGAGAGGGAGGAGGGAGGGAGGGAGGAGAGGGAGGGAGGGAGGGAGAGAGAGAGAGAGGAGAGAGAGCGAGAGAGAGAGAGAGAGAGAGAGAGAGAGAGAGAGAGAGAGAGAGAGAGGAGAGAGAGAGAGAGAGAGAGAGAGAGAGAGAGAGAGAGAGAGAGAGAGAGAGAGAGAGAGAAGAGAGAGAGAGAGAGAGAGATATATATATATATATATGTGGGATTCTTGAGGGATGCGTATATGTTAATCACCCAGCAACATCACATGCTTGATGTCGTTTTGTGATAACAGGACCTGTCAGGTCAAAGACGGCCAAGGGAAATGTAAATGTCACCACTATACCTGTGTTCCTCTTGCTTTGGGAATCCAACTAGTCGGTGGAGTATGCAATAGAACGAATGTGGTGGTAGGAAACTATACGTTCCCTTTTACCCAGATGATGAAAGAAAGAGGTGTGGGAGGAGTTTCAGCATATTGGATGGATAATCTAAGTTGTAGAGTGATAGAGTTACATACGAAGGAAGGCATATTGAAAGGTTGGGATGTATTATTGGCAGAGGTCCAATGGCATGATGATCAGGAGGAAAAATGCAGTTGGCCAACAGGATTGTAAACAATTGGTAATGCAAAAATGGAAACCTAAGCGAAATAACCCCGAGGACTACTTGTCTGGCATGGCGACCCTGTTTATAGAAGAGGAGGATGAGGAGTAAATTGGTAAAGTCGGGAATGGTGTAGAACACCTCCCCCATATGCCCCTAGCCACCTGTCCCCAAGAGCAGGAACTGCCCCACTAAGATCCCATCGGGGAGGGGCATCGGCACCCCCACAGGAAAGGGCATCCCCAGAGGAAGATGATACCGATAGCGACCGGGAAACTGAAAAGGAGGACGAAAGGAGGGGAAGGGCTGAGGCAGAAGAGGAAGGAGCAGCAGTAATTGAATTCATCAGTGAGAGAGTGCAACGAAGAGCAAAGGAAACACGAGGCTGAGAACCAGCAGGAAACTAAAAAGACTAAAAAGATAATGCTATTGAGAGCAATGCCAAATCCATTAGCAGGACAGAATGGGGCACAGGCAGTGATGCATGTATACACCCCATGGAAGTTGCAGGAAATGATGAAAATTTCTAGGAATGCCCCACACTGTGTTTGGATTTGTGAATTGTATAAGATCAACATTAACCATGTACGAAACAGTCGCAAGAGATGTGTTCACCCTAACGTCCGCTATCCTGAATCCAACCGAGGGGGTACGATGGAGAACCCTTTGGGAACCATACCAGCCCGACCACCCCTAGACGGATGAGGGTTTTTTCTGGGCTTGGTGAATTTCTGCCGGAGTGGATCCCCAACGTGGCAGTGTACACTAAATTACTGTCACCCTTGCCTCCGCCAAGGCAACGCAGCAATTCACTCTCTCACCCCAACAAGAAGAAGCATGCCGCAATCTAAAACAGTGCTAGTCACTGCACCAGACATTGGACGTCCTTTATAAGATTGCCCATTTTCAGCTTTATGTGATCAATCTATTGCAAGCCCCAGCCCTCCCAACACAACTGGCCATTATCAAGTGCAATGCCCATCCGGGTGGCCGCGACTAAAATTGCCAGGGAAATGCCCTTTGCTGACATCACTGCCCGCACCGTAGCTTGCGAATCCTGCACTATGGTCCCCACAGAACCAAAGATTCTAATGGGCAGAACGGCCTTGCCAGACATGGGTGATGTAGGGTTAATGCAGGGGGATGCCTCTGCTGGGCAACGTGATCTTGGAAATGAGAGGATTGTGCCATTGACTCCTTGACTGGGCTCTGGCTTACCCCTCTTGGGCAAATTTGTGTACCTGATGTTTTTCTGCCCGTTCCTTTCAACTATGTACACTTCCTTACGCATGCTAGTAAGGAGGGTATGGTCAGGATGGCAAAGGAAACCTGGTGGCATCCGGAAATTCACCAGGAGGCGTTAAAACAAGCCTCGGATTTTGAAATTTGCAGATGAAATAATCCCGGAAAGACAAAGGGAATGTCACTCATATTGGACTGACCATCAGTCACTGAAAGAAAGTATGCAGGTACAGCAGGTAGTGAAGAAAGCCAATGGAATGTTGGCCATCATAACAAGAGGAGTTGAGTATAGGAGCAAAGAGGTCCTTCTGCAGTTGGAGAACTGCACCTGGAGTGAGACCACACCTGGAGTATTGTGTGCAGTTTTGGTCTCCAAATTTGAGGAAGGATATTCTTGCTATTGAGGGCATGCAGCGTAGGTTTACGAGGTTAATTCCCGGAATGGCGGGACTGTCGTATGTTGAAAGACTGGAGCGACTGTGCTTGTATACGCTGGAATTTAGAAGGATGAGAGGGGATCTTATCGAAACATAGGATTATTAAGGGATTGAACACGTTAGAGGCAGGAACGGGGTACTGATTTTGAATGATCAGCCATGATCACATTGAATGGCGGTGCTGGCTCGAAGGGCGAGTGGCCTACTCCTGCACCTATTGTCTATTGACCCTTTGAGTGTATATAAGTAGATCTTATAGAGTTGTCAGGGGCACATTATGATTAAGTGTGTGGAAGTTATTCTGACCCACACGCCCTCAGCGATGAATTAATTATTTATGCACAGCAATTAACCCCTGCTTTACCAGTCCTACATTCCCAGGTACAAGAGGCACCGAAGCCACTACCAGTTACATAAGGGGACCAGTCCATAATAGCAGGAGACTACGTGCTGAAATCTCTCCTCGGAGTACACGAGGTTAACGTATAATGAAAATGCCCCTGGTGATCATCTGTCTTAAAGCCATGCAGATTCCAGGTATGATGGAGGAAAGAAGTGCAGGCCGAACCAACCTAACCACGATCACCACCTGTGCCAAGGAGATGTACTCTAATGCGATGATGATAACCCGGAGGGATTTGGAAAATGGAACGTCAGCCGACTGAAGGCCTGTATTGGACTTTTGAGGCATCTTCACTTTTCGTGACTGTTGAAGGACTGTCATCATAAAATGTTACCTTGTTATTGGACTAAATGTAAAATTTGAAGTGCGGTAGGTTGGATTCTCACAGAACTATGTCTGGTCTCTCCACTAAAGAGATGTAAACGTGATCTCAAGTTTCTCGGAGAAGTCCCAAGAGGTAACTTATTTCTCCGAGCTCACTCAGCTATGTACTCCCCACAGTCAGTTGTTTGCTACCCACCCATGACCTCAGTACAGGCATTATTCAGCATGACCAGAAAGGGACCCCCTAAAGTACCTTATATGTGATCATTGGAGGGAGAAAGCAAAAATAAAGGCGTCTAAACCCACCTTATTTATGAACCCTTTACTGCCCCGCCTGCTATTGGTCTTCCGTTACCAAATGATAATTCACATTCACAGGACGTATGTTTGGTCGCGGATATCGCCAAACCGTGCAAATTCACACCCAACGATGACCTCAGGTCATATGATAATAGTTTCCACCAGGAAAAGGAGGGATGCGTATATGTTAATAACCCAGCAACATCACATGCTTGATGTCGTTTTGTGATAACAGGACCTGTCAGGTCAAAGACGGCCAAGGGAAATGTAAATGTCACCACTATACCTGTGTTCCTCTTGCTTTGGGAATCCAACTAGTCTGTGGAGTATGCAATAGAACGCATGTGGTGGTAGAAAATTATACGTTCCCTTTTACCCAGATGATGAAAGAAAGAGGTGGCAGAGATGCATAATGGTTCTCTGAGCAGTTTAGGATCTTGATAGAGGGAGGTGAGTTATACATGTATTCGATATGTCATGGCACTTTGTTTTTAACGTATTCAAACCTTTTCTTTTTCTTTAATGGTACAGCCACTAATGTCCTGAATCCACCATTACCGAGGTGGCAATAGGAACCCTGATTCCTATGACAATAACCTGTCCCTCCCAGTGGGTGTCTCGTCAAAGGTTGATGACTAAAGCTGTTTCAGAAGAATTTTGTTCAAAGTGGAAAGATCCCACATCTCTAGGAACACATGGGAGCTCTGTGGGATAGGGATGGGCGAGCTTCTTTAGTCTAGGCTTCACTGGAGGTTATTTGGCTGCCAATAATTGCAATTACCTCATTTGTGATCTCACTATCTTGGGTAATGCAACCACGGGGGCCCTCAACATGATTACCCAGGGACTTACTGAACTTAGGCTCTTTACTATGCAGAACAGATATGCCCTAGATTATTTGTTGGCTCTGGAAGGAGGTGTCTGTGCTATAGTAAAAGGTAGTTGTATGATGGGAGTTAGGGATCAGACAGAGAATATTACTAGTTTTATTACAAAGATAAGAGAGTAAATGGATAACATGAAGGAGTCGAATAGTTGGGGTGATTAGGATTTCGGGGGCTGGTCGGACAAGTTGATTAATATAGGAATTTTAATTGTTTGTATTTTTGTCGGGTTGGCTATTCTGAAATGCGTATTGAGAAGAATGCAGATGGTGTTAGAGAGTATCGGTACTTCAAGAATGTTAGTGGTAAGACAAACTGAATTGTATGATAAGGAGGCTGAGGATGTTGAGGCTGAGGATGAGGATGGAAGAGTTTGAACGACTAGGAAGGTTATTAGATTAGGAGGTAAGAGTGAAGGGGAAGATGAAGTGGTTTTGAGGATGAGCAACATAATAGAATAGGTGTAATAGGATATGCGCCCTTTGGAGGGCTATACCAGAAGAATGATGCATGTGTGGAGTTTTGAAACTAAAAGAGTTAAGGCGATGCAGGCAAGAAGCAGTTCATGTAAGAGATATTGTAGCAGGGCGCAGTTTTTCTGGTGTCAGGGGTCATTGTTTAGAAGTGTTTAGAAGTGTTAATGATGGTCTAGTTTTGAAGGAAAATAACTGCAGATGCTGGTGCAGATCGGGGGTGTTTATTCACGGGGTGCTGGAGTGGCTCAGCAGGTCAGGCAGGAAGGAATGGGTGATGTTTCGGGTCGAGACCCTTCTTCAGAGGGGATGGGAAGATAATAATGCATTACATTTATATAGTGCTTTTCAAACACTCAAAGACGCTTTACAGGGATTTCTAGAACATAGAGAAGTGAATAAATAGATAAATAAGTAAACGAACAGAAAAAGGAGACAGAAGGTGAGATGACCTTCAGTGGTTGAAGGCAGTGCTGAACAGGTGAGACTTCAGTGATGTTTTGAATGTGGTGAGTGAGGAGGAGTCTCTGACGGCTTGGGGTAGTGAGTTCCATAGGGTGGGAGCAGCGATGGAGAAAGCCCTGTCCCCCCAGGATCTGAGTTTGGTCCGGATGGCGGGGGACAGGAGATTGGCAGCAGCAGAGCGGAGGGTGCAGGTGGGAGTGTGCCTGTGGAGGAGGTCAGTCAGGTAGGATGGGGCCAGGTTATGGAGGGCTTTGTAGGTCATAAGGAGGATTTTGTACTGGATTCTCTGGGGGATGGGGAGCCAGTGGAGTTTGTAAAGGACGGGGGTGATATGGTCCCGGATCGGGGAGTGGGTGAGTAGACGGGCAGCGGAGTTTTGAATGTATTGAAGTTTACTGATGATTTTTGAGGGTGAGCCATAGAGGAGGCTGTTGCAGTAGTCCAGACGGGAGGTGATGAAGGCGTGGATGAGGGTTTCTGCAGCTGTGGAGGAGAGGGATGGACGGAGACGGGCAATGTTTTTGAGGTGGAAGAAGGCTGTCTTTGTGATGTGTTTGATGTGTTTGTCGAAGGAGAGGGTTTGAGCAAAGATGATTCCAAGATTCCGGATGTGAGGGGAGGTGGATACTGGGAGACCATCAATATTGAGGATGACGTTTTGGGTGGATTTGGTGAGCGTTTTTGGACCAATGATGATGATTTCAGATTTGTTGCAGTTGAGTTTGAGGAAATTTGATTGAAGCCATGATTTTATTTCAGTGATGCAGTTTGTCAGTGTAGAGTGTGTGGTGGTGGAGATTGACTTGGTGGAGATGAGGAGCTGGATATCATCGGCGAAGCAGTGGAAGTTGAGACCATGACGGCGGATTAATTGACCAAGGGGGACAGGTAGAGGATGCCAGTAGTGGGGTTCCGTTGAAGGTGACAGAAATGTTGGAGGATGATTTGTTGGATACGCTGGCTGATGGATGGAAGGTGAGAACGAGAGGGATTCTGTCTAGTATTGATGTAGTTTCCTTTCTGTAGAAATAAACAAGGTTTAGATTTGATTGTACTTAGAAGTTTGGTTGTAGGTAGTTTGTTTTCTATCCACCTGAGGGAATATGAAGGCGTTGTTTTACTCTTGAAGTGTTTAAGGTGATTTATTGTTTTAAGCTTTGATAGTTATCATAGAATGATAAAAGGAGGGAATGAGAATCTATGTTATTAGCTGATATAGTCAATTAGAGATATTATATTTTGTTGTAGTAGAGATGGTTTATTTTGTTGTTTTAGCTAATATAAAATGAATGCTTATTTTAGTGGAAAGCAGTAAGATGGATGCTTGTGGCAGAAATGTTATCCTTGGGAACAGAATGTGTTTGTCCCTTTACGAATGATAAGGAGTGTACAGAAGAGATGGGCTATTGTCCTCTCCCACTACTCTGTCTGACTGCGAGTGCTGTGTATTGAAACAGTAAAGCAAGGTCATGCAGCTACGAGATTGCTCGTCTATAGAGATAAGAAAGTTTCTTTCTTAGTAACAACTCCTTATTTGGGTGCGTGTGAAAGTAGGAAAAGTTTTGAATCCACTCTAGGTAAATTGATGCGTTTCTCTAAAAACATGTGACTTATATTAATGGTTTGGTTTCTGAGCATGTGACCTGTATCAATGATTTTGTCTTCTCTGTAACCATGGGAAATGTATTAGATGTGTAATTGGTCCTTGTATTAGATGTGTAATTGGTCCTTGATTTCTTTTTGTCACACCTCTCTTTTTCTGTATAAAAAAGTAAACAATCGTGGAGAAGTTGTTCTTCCCCTCCCCTGAGTCAAGGTCTCTTCAGACACTAGTGTTGTGTCTGGAGATCTTCTCGGGAAGAACCCCATGGTGGAATAAATCTGATGTGCTAATCCAGTATCACGTGTGATTATTCAGACTGAAGGTAAAGAATTTGATTTAACAGATACATTTCCTCCTTTATCCTTGATCAGTTCTACCCCATCCTTGGATACCCTTTTATGTATATTATGGCCTCTTAGGTATGACTATATATATATATATATATATATATATATATTTTTTTTTTAATATATATATTTTTTGTGTTTATTTTGTTATTATATATATAAAATGGCCCCTTTTGTACTTTCTAATTGCCATTTTCGTTCTTTCCTGCTTGCTTTATATTCCCCAAAAGGTCTTGTCTGATTTCATCTTTCTAAACCTTACATACACTTTTTTTCTCTGTGTAAATAGTTGGCACATTTTGTCAGTCTGATTTCTGGCGTACTGAAAACCAGACCAAGCACAATCTGAATGCAATCTTCACTCTGCATACTAGCCAACTTGCGGGAAACCTTTCTCCCCTTTGCTTATCAAGTTAAATGCTAACCAGTTAATGGAGGGCTTTGCTGGGAGGAGATCATCCAACAGTTTGGCCAACGCCAACAGCTGTCATGTGCTGAGAATATTCAGAAACATCTGAAATGGAATGAAGTGTTTACATGATAATGAGTGGGAACATATTATCCAGAGAGTAATAGGAAATATTAACGTTGAATATATCTTCCATGAGATAACAGAATATTGAGGTAATTATTTCAAAGACATGGATTTGCAGTAGATTTGGGCAACTGCCAATACAGGCTGAGTATATGTTTCTTATGTTATATATCAGTAAATGAGGCAGTTGTTACATTGTTACGGAAGCAAAAGCAGCAGTTAGATCAACGGCACAATGACAGGCTCTGTTGTACAGCAGGAAGGGTCGAGGTGTAAGTGAGTGTTATATATAGGGACCCTTATTATCAGTGGGGCAAATAGGACAATTTCTATGGGGCAATGGGGCAATGGGACAATTTCTATGGTTGCGAGCAAAACTCCAGGTTGGTGTGTTTGTTCCCTGGTGCCAAAGTCAAGGATGTCTCTGAGTGGCACAGGAGGGGAAAGGTTGAATAGACAGAGGTCATGGTCCATCTTTGTATCAATGACATAGGCAGGGAGAGATGAAGTCCTACAAAGTGTATATAGGGAACCATGCAGAAGTTTGAAACGCAGAATCTATAGAGTTGTAATATCAGGATTATTCCCTGTGCCATGAGATAGAGTGTATAGGAACTAGGGGATAAGGCAAATGAACAGTACAGCACAGGAATGGGTTAATCAGCACTGACTTTGTAGACAGAAGGGCTTATTCAGGTGCAGTACTGTCCTATAGATACAGGGCTGAGACTGGTCCAGCCAGCAAGGCTTCACTTACTTGGAACACCAGGATCTGTTCTGGGGCAGAGGTGACCTGTGCAAGAGGGACAAATTAAATTTGATCTGGAGGGGAAATCTATATTCTTGCACGGAGATTAGTTGCCTGGGAGGATTTAAATGTCTGGCAGGGGAGTGGGACAAAAGATAGTAGTCTATCAGATGAGAAAGTTGAGACAAAAATTGAAGCTAAAACAAGGTAGTGCAGTAGGCAGGACAAGTAGGGGGAGGTCTGATTGGTAAAGTTGGTTACCTTAATGCAAGAAACCTCATAGGAAAGGCAGATGAACTCCGAGCACGGATTGGCATATGGGATTAGATTATAGCTATTACAGAAACATGGTGAGATTTAGGCAGGACGGGCAGCTCAAAGTTCCAGGGTATTGGTGCTTCCGGCGTGACAGAGGTGAAGGTAAGTGAGGAGTTGTTGCACTATTGACTAAGGAGTGATTAGATAAGACATCCTCAAGTGAAAATTTGAGGCCCCGGTGGCATCCAACTAGTTAAAATGGCACATATATGCTGACTTGGGAGTTTCCAAAGTTCCTTTGGCACGAGACTAGTCACCCTAATCTCATCTTTGATATTCAGCTCTTTGATACATACTTGGTGGACTCAGGTTGCGACTGAATAATCCTGACAAAAAAGCTGGGCACTGGTCACCAATTTGTTAATCAGAGCCGCAGAGTGCTGGAATAACTCAGCAGGTAAGGCAGCATCTCTAGAGAACATGGGTAGGCAACGTTTCAAGTCTGGACCCTTCTTCAAACTGATTGTAGTTTGGGGGATGGCAGGTGGGGGAGAAAGCAGGAAGAGAGGAGGGGCAGGACAAAGCCTGGAAAGTGAGAGGTGGATACAAGTTAAGGAGAATACAGGTTAAGGATAGGCAGATGGTTGGACAAAGGCCAAAGATGAAATGACTAAAGATGTGAAATATGGATAGAAGAGTTGTGAATTGTAAAGCCAGAAGAAAAATGTAGGTGCAAGGGAAGGAGGAGCAGGGAGAAATGGGTGCATGTCCAAGTGGAACTTCCCCACCCCCCTTATCTGTATCCATCTATCACTTGCCAGGCTTTGTCTCGCCCTCACCCAGCTTTCTTCCACCCCCATCCCTCCCCACACCCCACCACAAACAATCCGAAAATAGGTCCCAACCCAAAATATGGCCAATCTATGTTCTCCAGAGATGCTGCCTGAATTACTTCAACAATTTGTTTCATTTTTGGTAAACCAGCAGCTGCAGTTCCGTATGCCTCCTTGTTAAGAAGAACCGCTTTATTGCATTATCATCAAAATCTTCCATCATTTGCTGAGGATAAAAAAAAACGCTTTTGGTAGTATTTAGCTGTGTTGGATTGTCCCACGTTTTGTGTACCGAACGTACCTTAACAATTTTCTACTTTGTCAGTTAAATGGCAGTGTTAAAACCATACTAGTGCAGCTCAGATAGCAATTAAGCTAGTTCTGGAGAATCATATTATTGCCTAGATTTGCTTGGCTCCAACACCTTTGCTGTATTCAGTGCTCTCAGATGGTTCTTGTTATGTGATATGAATCAAAATAGCTGAAGGCAGACTTTATGATGGTGAGGATCTCAGGGAAGCACGATATCCATCATTCACTTGATACATGTGATTTGGTTAAATATGATTGATAATGCTTCCGTCTTGTCTTTTTGCTTTCACATGTTGGTCCCTACAACCACCCTGGATGGCAAAGTTATGGCTGTCTTTTCCCTTTAATTGTCCACTACCTTTTATGCGTATATATGACAGCAGTGCACAACTTTAATCATATCAGATGATTATGGGATTGCATAGTTCTGGAATATTGCAAATTATCTTTGCTGGTATTACAATCCCACATGCTGCTTCATGTTCCTACATTGAAAATGTGACACCAATTCAAAAACATTTTCTAATACACAATGCATGTGTATTACATTGCAAGGCTTCGACACAATATGTTTGCAAATGCATTAATTCATGGTAACTTCCTCAAAAAGCAGATTGCAAAATCATTGTTTTCATTTCCACAAACTTAATGTTTATGATTTGTGGAGGATTGATTGCTTTAAAAAAATCTTTACGAACATCAACTTTAATCTTGAACATGACTCACTAGTGTGACTCACTTACAAAACAAGGAACATGGTTTTCTTTTGATTTAAAATTAAAGATCATATTTTACAGTTTGCTCCAAAGAACCGGAACACATTCAGTTTCTATTTTGGATTTGTGATATCCTTGCCTTCTGAGCCTGTTCAACCATAGTTCATGTTATTTATCAATATTTATAAAAAAGTACAGCAGAAGAATACTTACAAGAGGATTCTTCTTTTCAGAAGGTCTAGTGTCAGAGATGTAGATTTCACTAAAGCATCAATTAAATGATGGGTAAAAAAGGAATAAAACTCCTTCACATCCTAGAGTGCAAAAAAAAATAAAATGAAAGAGTCCTGAAAGACGAAGAACCAGTTTCTTATGAATATTATTATGTATGACGAATATATGTTTAGCAATACTGATTAGTATAATAAACACTTCAATTTCTTCAAAATATCTTGCGGATTTGAATATGACTCCATTGGCTTCGGTTTCTTGATATGCTTTCTGGAGAGAATGGCATAGAGCTCTTCTGATTTACTTTGCTTCGCAGTGGGTTCAGCTTGATCATTATGTTTTCATAATTGTCATCAAATAATTTACCTTTGTTTGAAAACAGCCACGTGTCAACGTCTCCCGCAATTTTGGCAAGATCTTTTATTGGTGCGAACGCAAGTTGGGAGATCCAGGCATAGTTATAATCCATTGGATCATCCAAGTACCTAAGGAGTCCTGAAATGCCTGATTTTCTTCTCTGCTCAATCCTGGCGCAAATAGCTTCGTACAGTTTTCTGCCAGGTTACTGCTCCAGGTCAATCAGCTAACTCGGATGCCAGCTGCAATTCAATTTCAGATGAGAAACAAATGGCTGCATGAAAGCGCACTAAGCGCACTGTTGGTGTGAAGGGTCTGAAGAAGGGTCTCGACCCGAAACGTCGCCCATTCCTTCTCTCCTGAGTTGCTGCCTGACCTGCTGAGTTACTCCAGCATTTTGTGAATAAATACCTTCGATTTGTACCGGCATCTGCAGTTATTTTCTTACACGCACTGTTGGTGTGACATCTTTCAGTTCAAAAACTGCCTCAGCTTGACTAGATTTTGCAGTAAATCATTCTCATGGGTGATTTGCAGAAGAACAGCAATTTTTTTGATTTTTCATATCAATTCAGCAATGTTGTCAGCAAGTTGAACATCAGCATCAGCGGGTTGATCTTCAACTCATGTGCCGATGGTGTCATCATCACCTTCGTCCTCATCGTAGGACTCCTCAATCTTCTCTTTCTTATAGATGTTGTCCTCCTCATTCCTATCTCTATAACCATCAGCCAAAGACCTTGTCATTGTGCTGTAAATTGAGACATGTGGAGTGTCGATTTCTCTGAGATCCACTCATCTAAAGTGAGTGAAAAGCAGCCCCCAGATTCCAGTATTTCTTTCAGTTCCTGTTGCATTTCTTCCAGAATTTCTGTTCGATACCTCATGACCATATCACGAATTCCCTCCCTCGTACATGTGATTTTCAGACCTTGGGATTTCCAGCCATTTTTGATGTCAACCAAATTGATTTTGATTTTGGCCAATGGAATTCTATCTAAAGCTGTCAAATGTACAATGACAAACTCAGTTGTTTCTGTTGATTTCTTCTTGAAATACAAAAGTAACATTCCCTGATTTGTGAAAGATGGAATGCCAACTGACATGTTTGAAGTCACAGGGTCAAATTTGAAGGCATGTTGGGTTCCAGATGATATTTGAATGCTGTTGGGGATGGCTGATATTTGAAAGATGTTTCACAAAGCATTCACTTCACTAAATTCCTATTATTTTTGTTCACAAGAAAGTTGTGCCAAATGTCTGACTTACCTTGAAAATCAATCCAGTTATTCAACAATTTTCTGTTTGAAATTTTCTGAATGCATTTAACTTATAAATTGTGCTTATGTTTTTGCTTAGCATTACTGGATAAACTGGCTTAAAAGTTACCAAACATTTATTTACAAAACAAGGAATTCCAAGGAAAACAGCAAATTCAATGCAGCACATTGACGAACTCAGTAATTGAGCAACTCCTTAACTTGCTTAGCTACAGTAAATAAAATGTGATAAGAACCTTATTTCCTGTTAGTGCCCCAAGTTTTTGAAGCAGAAGAATGTGATCCTGTTTCAGCCACCAGTGATCAAAACGAGTGCTGCATGCATTTCATTTGTATGTGCATGTGTGTAGGTCCTGCATGACAAATGCTCTGCATGCACTACTACGCCTGAAAATAGTTATGGAGTCATACAGTACGGAAACAGGCCCTTTGGCCTAACTTGCCCAAGCCGACCAAGATGTCCCCATCTATGCTAGTCCCACCTGCCCGTGTCTGGCCCATATCTCTCCAAACTTTTCCTATCCATGCACATGTCCAATTGCCTTTTAAATGTTTTTGAAGTATCTGCCTCAGCTACCTCTTCTGGCAGGTCCTTCCATATTCCACAAACCCACCACTCTCTGTGTGAAAACATTGCCCCTCTGGCTCTTGATTCCCCTACTCTGGGTAAAATGTTAGGCTGAAATTAGTGACCTGCATCATTCAAACAGAATGATTGTTTTTCTGTTATTCACACAATGAAACATTAAAATTGAATATAAAGACCCTTGTGTTTCTTTTCTCAACTAGATATTCCATAACAAGTATTTTTTACCTTTTCAAATTCTTCATCTCTTTTGATTTGTTCAATATTTGCTTTAACAGTCGAATGAGACTTTATAGTTAAAGCTTCCTCTTCAGGTTCTTCCGTAAAAAAAACTCGTCTACGTTCTAGGTTAGAAATATGTAAGTCTAAGGCATAAGGTATTAAATAATACCACAGAAACCATGCCGAGTGTACAATGTTGAACTAATACCTTTGTCAATAACTGTTAAAACAAATTGGTTAGGTCAATTCCTCAAGTTAAATGTGAACAAGAAAGATAGAGTTCACTATGAAATAAATTGAGAAAATACTTGGAAAACTCATCCAGGTCAGGTGGTATCTATGGAGGGAAGAAAAGCATGAAAAACAATCTACACTGATGAGTGACTTGTGCCACAGTAGACACATTCCTCCCATGGAGAGGGTTCAGAGGACATTTACGGGAATGAGCCCAGGAATGGATTAACATAAGATGAGCGTTTGACTGCACTGGGCCTGTACTCACTGGATTTTGGAAGGATGAGGGGCAACCTCAATGACACCTACCAAATAGTGAAAGGCCTGCATAAAGTGAATTTGGAGTGGATGTTTTCACTAATCGGAGAGTCTAGGACCAAATGCCATAGCCTCCGAATAAAAGGACGTAACTTTAGAAAGGAAATGAGGAGGAATTTCTTTAGACAGAGGGTTGTGAATCTATGGAATTCATTCCCACAGCTGGCTGTTATTATTATTATTATTTGTAGTTGGTGTTATTGAGAATAAATCATATACTTTAACTGGGATTTAGTGCAGTTATCCTAATTTGATTCTGCAATAAAATAATAGGCTCATAGCTCAGGCAGACTGGACAAGAAATTTTTAAGGCGGAGATCGGCAGATTCTTTAATAAAGAGTGTCAGTCATTACGGGGAGAAAGCAAGAGAATGGAGATGAGAAGAAAAGATAGATCAGCCATAATTCAATGGCAGAGTAGACTTTATGGGCCAAATAGCCTAATTCTGCTCCTAGAACTTATAAACTGGCCATGCAACATATAGATCATAATGGGAGTCAGATGGGCATCGCAAAGGCAATTGTAATATTTTATTATTTGTAGCTAATGTTATTGAGAATAAATCACAGACTTTAACTGAGATTTAATGCAGTCATCCTAATTTGACTCTGCCATAAAATAACAGGCTCAAAGCTCAGGCATACTGGACAGGATCTGTGAAACATTGCCCACACATGAGCTCATTGAGAAAGAGTCCACTTATCGCTTCGAATCCTTCCACCAGTTACTCTAAATCCATGCCTCCAGGGTTTTTTTTTTAACCCCCGTGCTGAGGTAAAATAGATTATTCTTATTTGATCTGTTTGGGTTCCTCAATTTTATACACCACAGTTACGTCTCCCCTCAGCCTCCTGTGTTCCAAAGAAAGTAATTTCCGTTGTTTTTAAAATAATCATTACAGTTTTCAAGCTCTGCAACATATTCATAAATCTTCTTTGCACTCCTTCGGCAGCAATCACATCTTTGCTGATGTACAGTAACTGGGCTTGTATCAGTACTCTAGATGTGGTCTAGCAATGTAATATGCAATTCAAACCTAACAAGCCCGTATACCCTATGACACAGCTAAAAATAATCCCATATGGTTGTTCACCAAATTATTTACCTCTTCTGCCACCTTTAAAGATTTGTAGTATACTTCAAGATCCTTTTGTTTTCTCATAATCCTATAATTTCCCATATATTCCCCAGACATGTTGCATCTCCCCTAATGCATTACCTTCCTCTTCAAGTTAAATTTCGTTTTCCAATTTTCTGCCCAAGAGACCATACCTTCTGCATCGTCATGCAATCTAAAACTGCCTTGCTCAATGTTAACAATATTGCTAACCTTTGTACCATACATAATATGAATAAAACATATTCCAACAAGAAAGGGACCAAGTACTGAGCTCTGTAAAGTTGGTCACAACATTTCCTGTCAATCATTATAGTTTTCTTGGAGACACAAGGAATAGCAGGTGTTGGTTTACTGCAGTTACTCCAGTATTTTTTTGTGTTGATAGACACAAAGTACTGGAGTAACTCAGCAGGTCAGGCAAAATCTCTAGAAAAAAAGGATTTCAGGTTGGGACCCGATAGTGTTATTTAAGAGGCTTTTAGATAGGCAAATGAAAGTGCTAAGAATAAAGGATATGGATCATGTACAGGCAGATGAGATCAGTTTAATTTGGCATCTTGTTCAGCATAGACACTGTGGGCCGAATGGCCTGCTCCTGTGCTCTTCTGTTCTATGTACATCAATCATACTGCCTTCCTTGACATCTTCTCCACAAACTTAATAGCTGGTCTGCTACATACCTTCCTTCACAAAACTATTTTAAAATGTCAATTACCCAATCCTTTTCTAAATGGAGGTTTAGACTATTCCATTAAATTAATTCCAAAAATGTAGATACTACTGAAGTGAAAATAATTGGTTTGAAATTAATCTGCTTTTTTTTCCATTCATTTGTTTGAAAATAAAAAATGCAGTTTTACCAGAACTCCGATTCACTGGCAATAATCTTGTAGCCAGATACTTACACTTCAAGTGTTCAATTATGACATTAAATTATTCATACTGTTGCAACAATTCCTGGAAATTTAAATATTAAGCATGACTTAATTGAATTATTAAGTGAATACATTGGTTCATAGAAACAACCTATTTCTGCAGGTTGGAGAGTTTAGAACTAGGAACATAAATGAAAAATTAAAATCAGGTTTTTCACAAATTTTAGGTTAAAGACACTTTGTCAAACTACGAAACAGAGAAAAAAATTAGAATTAGGTTGTAGAGAAGATGGGCCAGTAGGATGGATAGGATAAAATGGATATCTGTGATATGGATGCCGGGATTGCTATGAGTACGAGTTCTTAATGGAGCAAAGAAGTGTGATGTTTTGCAAATAGCAGGTTAGGTTATGCTAATGAAGAGAGGGAGAAAAACAGAATCAATATCTCAGATGCATGACTTACAGCAAAAATGGCCAGTGCTGATATGGACAGTGAATGAAAATTATCAGAAGTTGAAGGGATCCAATAAATTGACAGTTGAAGCTACATAAATTCTTAATTATATATTTGAGGCTGAGAGATTTTTACTAACCAAAGATATTAAGGGATAGAAAGAAATAACAGGCATATGGATTTAGAACAGAGATAACCCATGATATCACGGAATGGATCTAACCTGGTTGAGTTTCAGGTTTATCAACTTCTTTCACCGGCACCGAATCAGAGAGTTCTATAAATATTCCCACCAATTGGTCCACGGTTTTTTCAATATCGGTGCATTTTGGAATTAAAACGTCTGTCCATTCTTTGCAGCAAATCTAGAGAACATATTAGCACACGCAACAGCAAAACAAAAACTGGTGAAAGCTACAAGATAATGAATAGAGGTCATTGTAAAATGAAAAAAAAAAGCTTGAAATATTCATAAGATCAGACCACATCTCTGAGAAGTTTTAATGTTTCAGTTTGAAGACACTTCATCAAATTCAGATCAATGTATTTCCAATGTTTAAAAAAATACATAACAAAAATGACTGAGTATTGATGAATGAACATCCTCGTAGGTAACTGCAAAAGATCCAATGGGCGAATTTAAAAAATACATTCTTGGATTCTCTTCAATATTTATTTCATAATTAACATAATTCCAAAAAATTACCTATTTATTAAAACATGGCAGTTTTATGCAACTTTGCTACTTGCAATCTAAACAATGCAGCATTGATTTCATTTCAAAATATGGCATCAGGTGAAAAGCATTAAGGAATTTCTGAAATGGAAAAAGGTACTACATGTCTTCAAATTCACATTCAAACGTTCAGCGAACATCTGCAGCTGTGGGACTGGGAGCCGGAAATATATTATGAATGAACAAGGTGATGCAGACTTAAAGGATAAATAAGTGCTTCACAGTAGGGTTTACAAAGTGGATGCTGACAAGGTATTGGTGGAAGTGATATGGTAGAAGTAATTATCTTCATATTCACCTTAGGGATCTAAGCAATGCTGGTGATGATTACATTGTTCACCCGGAGCTAAGTGTCATTAAAAAGATGGGAGTCAGACAAAAAGTGCAAGGGCTGCAATGAGATAGATCAGGAATACATCCTTAGCAGATGAAAAGTCTGTTCAAGAGGATGACAGCTGAAGAAGCTGTTCCTGAGTCTGATGGTATATGGTTTCAATGTTTTGGATCTTCTGCCTGAAATGGGAGGGGACAAGAAAGAATGACTGCCTTTGAGTGGCCCTTGTCTATGTTGGCTGTTTCTGAGGCAGCAGGAAGTGTAGTTGGAGTTGTTGGGGGAGAAGGGGAGGATGGTTTGTAGAATGGACGAGTCTGCATTCACAACTCTCTGCAAATCTTGTGGGCTTGGCAGAGAAGTTGTCAAAACAAGCTGTGAAGCTTCCTGGTGGTATATTTTCAACAGTGTATCTTTTGATAAAATTGGTTGAGATTGGCAAGAGACTTGGAGACATGCTGAATTTCCTTAGTCTTCAAAGGAAGAAGTATTGATGTGCTGCAGCATTGATGTGATTAGACCAGGTTAAATTGTCGGTGGTATTTTCACCTAGGAACTTGAAACTCTTGACCATCTCAGGAGCTCGGGAGGGTCACAGGGTGCTGTTGTACTTGGGTCAGTCCATATCAGACATGTGTGAGTCATTTAATGGCAAGTTGATCAAAGTTTAGGTCCGGCATATTCCAGAGGGGATAAGGATGGCAAAGTAATGGAACCTTGGATGATCAAAAAAGGTTGTAGATTTGGTCAAAAAGAAAAAAGAAGTGCATGCAAGGTTTTTGAGAGAAGATGATAGAATCAGATATAATCCCTATATTTAATTTATATTTAGACAGACACATAGTTATGGATACAGACCTAATATTGATAAATGCGATTAATATAGATGGGCAAAAAGATTGGCATGGATGCCGTGCGCTGTAGAGTTCATTTGTGTTGTATAAAACACAATGATTCTATGCAATCATGTAAATTATACTGAATAATTGCCATTAATTGACAGGCCTAGTTCTTAATTGACTCTATTCTGAATTCTAAGTGCTAAAATTCTTTAACAGAATATTACCTCACTGTAGGCAAGCAGTTCTTCCAAAGTTAAGGCCTGATCCTCTGGTAGTTTCACTATAATTCTTTGGCCTATTTCCTCTATTGCCTCATCTATGTGCTTTTCTCGTAAATCAGCTATCTGGAAACATCAATGAATATTAGATTATTACATTATATTATTTCATATATTTCCTATTACTGCATCTTCCCATAAGAACTATATGGAATCAGCCATTTTGGCCCACCGAGTCCCCACTGACCATCAATCACTTTTACACTGATCCGAAAGGTGAAATTTCCCCCATGATGGGTGGAAGACGACTGCAGAGTGTTGACAATGAGAATTTGTCATTGATGCCCCATTTTGCTGCATCTGTCCTTTTTACACTGGTGGATTTTAAGGGCATATCTGCGACCTGCTCGAGAAACTGTAAGAGCATGGAGGTCTTTGTACATCTTTATAAAACATTGGTTAGACTGCAGCGGGAATATTGTTGTAGTTCTGATCACCACACTTTATGAGGGATGTAATTGCACTGGAGAAGGTGTATTCACCAGGATCCTATCTGGGATAGAATGTTTCAGTTTCAGTTACGAGCGGGATAATAGGCTGTATTATTTTCCTTGGAATGGAGGAGGCTGAAGGACCTGTCAGAGGTGTTTACAATTATGAGAGGCAGAGATAGGGTAAAGAGTAAAACCAAATCCTCAAGGCTGAGGTGTTTAAGACTAAAGGATTTAGATTTAAGGTTTTTGAGTAAGAGGTTTAGAGTCGATCTGAGGCAAGCTGTCTGGAACTTACAGCCTGTGAAGCTCGTGGAGGTGAGTACTTCCACTTCATTTAAGAAGAATCTACATGAGCACTTGAATTGCTCATAAATGGAATTTGTACAAATAGGCACTGATGGTCACCATGAAAGGGTCTGTTTCTGTGCCATATGACACTCTAGCACTGGGGTCTAACAAACCAAAAGACATACTAGAAGTAGGAGTAGTCCAGATTAATCATGTTTCTCAATTTTTTTTCCAATAACTTCCTTATCACTTATATATTGGATTCATGTTGACGAAGATCTTTGTAATCTCTCTAGAAACAGATGAGGTTCTTCGGAATTGGAGAGTAGCCAATGATGTTCCTTTGTTTATGTAGAGAAATAGGGATAATCCAGGTAATTATAGGACAGAATCCTCATATTAGTGGAAGGGAAGCTGTTCGAGAGGATTTAAGATTTACTCACATTTGGAAGAGAATGGAGTGATTAAGGGGCTGTGCACGGGGCAGGCCATGTCTAACAAACTTGATTACATTTTTTGAGGATCTATACCCTATTCATGAGGGTAGGGCAGTAGATGTTGTCTAATGAATAGGGTATAGATTCTCAAAAAATGTAATCAAGTTTGTTAGACATGGCCTGCCCCGTGCACAGCCCCTTAATCACTCCATTCTCTTCCAAATGTGAGTAAATCTTAAATCCTCTCGAACAGCTTCCCTTCCACTAATATGACAAGGCCCTCAATGCTAGATTATTAAGATGCATGATTTCACAGAGACTTCATAGTTTGGATTCAGAACTGGATAGCTTATAGAAGTTAAGAGGGTAGTGATGCCTGGAGGTCTGCAACCGTAGGAATTTGTGCCGGGGTCTTTGTTGTTTTTGATTAAGCAATATAAAGTAATGAATGGTTTCAACAGGGTAGATTGCAGAACACCTTTCCCTATATTGGAGTTAGATAATACTTGAGAACATAGATTTAGTGTACTGGGAAAGATTTAAAGGAGATATGAGGGACAAATTCTTCACCCAGAGAGTGATACTAGAATGCACTGCCTGAGTGAGTGGTTGAAGCTGAGTCACTGACACCATTTAAGAAGTGTTTAGATGAGCACGACTCACTTAGGCATGTAAGGCTATGGGTCAAGTGCTAGGAAATTAAATGAATATGGAAGGGTGCCCAACAGCTAGCGTGGGCAAATTGACCGAACAGCCCATTATCTTGCTGCACAATCCTATGACTCTATTCCATGATTACACAGTGGTAATGATTGGCTGTCAGGGTGGCCATTTTGTGGATCCTTTGCTGCACGCTGCACCACGAGAGGAAGGTCAGATGCGGGGCATGCCGGGATGGGCGCCGTCCTCCCGCTGGTCCTCCGGGGAGGGGGGGGGGGAGCGCGTTTAATAAAGTTTATTAGGTAAATTGTTTTGAAAAAGTAACAAAAGTAGGTTTATTCAGACCACGGGGGAATAGTGAGTAGGATGGGCCTAAAATTATCGCGCTCTTGTGTACCGTTTTGGCTGTGTAGAGAACATGGTACACACATAAACACATAAACATATACACACAAACAACTGAGAGTTTTAGTAATATATAGATAGATAGATGTTTGCAATATCTTTACTGTTAGCCTTTTGTGTAATGAGTAAATGTAAAGTTTTCAAGGAATCTACTTACTATCTTAAGTAATGCAATCAAGTCATTAATGGCTGCATCTGTTTCAGAGAAGAACTGCTTGAGTGTTAAGGATGACCAATTCAGAAAAGTAACACCTTGTCTCAGGATAGATTCAATCTAAAAGAGAACGATGTACCATAAAGATTAATGCTTCTGGACCAAAACATAAAACTTGCCGTCTTGATATCTAGGTTTATTTTTACATTATCTCAATGTTCTACATATTTCATAAAATAATTTAATCACATAGAATATGGCATTAAAAATCGAACTTCATTACAAGTCATATTGAAATGTATCTGAATAGTTGGAGACGAAAATAAGAAACAGAAATAAATAGTTATCTCAGTCATAATTTGAGTCAGACGTAAGTTCCAAGTACAACCCAGGGTTCGAACATCCAACCTATAGACTCCCATGTATATAAAAGAGCTCACATATTATGAAATTCAAATGTCCAACATACATGTATACAGAGTATGTTCATTCCTACAAATAGAAGAATTAGTTTTGTTTCTCTACTTCTAATAATTGTACTTTCTTATCAGTCTTGTGTTATTTTGATGTCATTCCTTACAATACTAATGGAGGTATGGTTGTCATAATTGCTGTGTAATAGTGCCAGACACCTGGGTTCAATCCTGACCTCGGGTGCTGTCTACATGAAACTTACACATTTCCCCTGTAACCACCACATAGGTTTCCTCCGGGTGCTCTGGTTCCCTCCCACAACCCAAAGATGTGGGTTTGCAGGTTAATTGGCCTCTGTAAATTGCCCTTGGTGTGTAACGAATGGTTGAGAACACATCTGAATGGGCATTGATGGTTGATGTGGATTCGGTGGGATTCGAAGGCAAAATCGGATATGTCACTATTGCAGTTGAGCAAAGTGGACTACAGAGGCATGAGGGAGGACTTGGCCAAAGTTGCCTGGAAAGGGGCCCTAGCAGGAATGATGGTGGAACAGTAATGGCAGGAATTTCTAAGAATAATTCGGGAGATGCAGAACCTTTTCATTCCAAAGAAGAAGAAAGATTTGAGGGGGAGAAAGAAGCGACCATGGCTGACAAGAAAAGTCAAGGACAGTATAAAAATAAAAGAGAATAAATTGTAACATTGCAAAGATTAGTGGGAAGCCAGAGGATTAGGAAGCTTTTAAAGAACAACGGAAGGTGACTGAAAAAACAATACAGGGAGAAAAGATGAAATACAAAGGTAAGCCAGCTAATTATATAACAGAGAATAGCAAGAGTTTATTCAGTACTATAACAAGTAAGAAAGAGGCATGAGTGGATGTTGGACCACTGGAAAATAATGCAGGAGAAATGATAATGGGGATTAAAGAAATGGTGGAAGAGTTGAAAGGTATTTTGGAAGCTAAAAGGGCTGAAGGTGGATAAGTCACCTGGACCAGATGGACTGCACCAGAGGGTTCTAAAAGAGGTGGTTTTAGAGATTGTGGAGGCATTGGTTGTGATATTTAAAGAATCACTAGAGTCAGGATGGTTCCAGATGATTGGGAAATTGCCAATATTACCCCGCTGCACAAGAATGGAGCAAAGTAGAATAGTGGGAACTAAAGGCCAGTTAGTCTGACTTTGGTGGTTGGTAAGATTTTAGAATCCATAATAAAGGATAAGGTTACGGAGTACTTAGAAGTTCACGATAAAATAGGCCAAAGTCAACATGGCTTTGTGAAGGGCAGGTCTTGGTTGACAAATTTGCTGGGATTCTTTGAAGAAGACTAAGGAGAGCCAGTAGATGTTGTATACCTAGATTTTCAGAAAGCTTTTGACAAGGTGCCGCATGGGAGGCCACTAAGGAAGATGAGTGCCCATGGTATCAAAGGGCAGATACTAGCATGGATAGCGTAGATGGCAGAAGGCAAAGTGTAGCAATAAAGGGTTTTTTTTTTGGTTGGCTGTCAGTGACCAGCTGAGTTCCGCAGGGGTCGGTGCTGAGGCTGCTGGTCTTCACGTTTTTATATTAATGATTTGGATGAGGGGATTGAAGGCTTTGTGGCCAATTTTGCGGATGATACGAAAATAGGTGGAGAGGCAGGTAGTATAGAGAAAGCAGGGACCTGGATAGGTTGAGAGAGTGGGCAGAAAGTAGCAGATGGAATATTGTGTAGCAAAGTGTGGAGTCATGCATTTTGGTAGTTGGAATAAAGACGTAGATTATTTTCTAAATGGGGTTAGAATCCAGAAATCGGGGGTGCAAAGGGACTTGGGAGTGCTGGTGTAGGATTCCCAAAAAGTTAATCTGCAATTCATATCCATAGTGAAGAAAGAAAACTCAATGCTCGCATTTATTTCAAGAAGGCTTATAAACAAAAGCAGGGATGTAGTGCTGAGGCTTTATAAGGAGCTGGTCATGGCGCAGTTGGAATATTGTGAGCAATTCTGGGCACCATAACTGAGGAAGGATGTGCTGGCTCTGGAGAGGGACCAGAGGAGGTTTACAAGAATGATCCCAGGAATGAGGAGGTTAACATATGATGAGCGTTTGATGGCACTGAGCCTATATTTGCTGGAATATGGCAGAACTCTGCTAGTTTAGAAGAATGAGGAGGGAACCTCATTAAAATGTACAGAAATAGTGAAAGGCCTGGATGGAGTGGATGTGGAAAGGATGTTTCCACTAATGGGAGAGTCTAGGACTAGAGGTCATAGCCTCAGAATTAAAGGACGTTCTTTTAGCAAGGAGATGAGGAGGAATTTCTTTAGTCAGAGGGTGATGAATCTGTGGAATTCTTTGCCACAGATGGCTGTGGAGGCAAAGTCAGTGGATATATTTAAGGCAGAGAGAGATAGATTCTTGATTACTACAGGTGTCAAAGGTTATGGGGAGAAGGCAGGGGAATGGGGTTAGGAGGGAGAGATAGATGAGCCATGATTGAATGGTGTAGACGATGGGCTGAATGGCCTAATTCTACTTCTATCTCCTATGATCTTATGATCGTTCAAAAGGCATTTGTACAGCCATAAGGATAGGTAAGATTTAAAGGGCTCAATGAAGGCAAATGAAATTAGCCCAGAAAGTCAATTTGGACAGGTTTATGGACAGGTTTCGCTGAAGGGCCTGTTTCCATTCTGTATAGCTCTATGACTCTGTGACACAGAGATTAAATACTTCCTTGATTGTGGTGTTGATACTGACTGATGTTAAGGCACCAAAATGTTAAGAGCATATACACACAACCCCTGCGTGAGATAATGTAGCCTTCAGGAATTCATGAATCATTGCTCAAAATCCGAGACACAAAATAAGATTTGCTCTTACAGAATTTATATATCGGCAGAAAAATGTTAAAAAAAGAATACATAAGTATAAAAATGTTATTGTACCTGCCTCAACTACTTCCTCTGCCAGCTCATTTCTTATACCCACCATCTTCGGTGTGAAAATGTTGCCCCTCAGATTCCTATTAAATCTTTCTCATTTTATCTTAAATTTGTATTTGATTCCCCTATCCTGGGAAAAGGACACTGTTCATTCATCCCATCTATTTCCCACATGATTTAATATACCTCGATAATATCACCCCTCAGCCCCACCTATACTCTAAGGGATAAAGTCCTAGGCTGCCCAACTTCACTCTACAGCTCAGGTAGAGTTTAAGTAACTTCCTCGTAAATCTTTTTTGCACAGTTTAATGGTACCTTTCCAATAGCAGGATGACCAAAATTTAACACGATACTCCAAGTGCACCCTCATCAGCAACTGTGATATAACACAATTCCTGATTGGTCGACATGCCATTCCCCCAAAATACATGTATCTGAATCAAACTCTATTTGTCATTCCTCTTGCCCACTTGATCAAGATCGCGCTGTAATTCTAGATAACTATCTTCACTGTCTATGATACCACCTATTTTCGTATAATCTGCAAACTTAATTATGCCTTGTACATTCTCATCCAAATCATTGATACAGATGACTCTCCAGCACTGAACCCTGAGGCACACCACAATTCATAGGCCCCAAATCTGAAAAGAACTTTCCACCACTACCCTATTCTTCCTACCATGAAGCCAATTCTGTATCGTTAAATAACTCTCCCCTGGATGCCATGCGATCTAACGTATAGGATTATTAAGGGGTTAGACATGTTAGAGGCAGGAAACATGTTCCCAATGTTGGGGGAGTCCAGAACCAGGGGCCACAGTTTAAAAATAAGGGGTAGGCCATTTATAACAGAGATGAGGAAAAACCTTTTTAGTCAGAGAGTTGTGAATCTGTGGAATTCTTTGCCTCAGAGGGCAGTGGAGGCCAATTCTCTGAATACATTCAAGAGAGAGCTAGATAGAGCTCTTAAGGATAGCGGAGTCAGGGGGTATGGGGAGAAAGCAGGAACGGGGTACTGATCGAGAATGATCAGCCATGATCACATTGAATGGCGGTGCTGGCTCGAAGGGTCGAATGGCCTAATCCTGCACCTATTGTCTATTGTCTATTGTCTATAACCTTCCAGAGCAGAACCTCACTATAGTCCATATAGATTGTGTGCATGGCCTTACCCTTGTCATCCTTCTTGGTTATTTCTTTAAAAAAAACAATCACATTTGACTATCTCTTAACAACCTCGGTCCTACCAAATGAATGTATATCCCTCTGAATCCTCTCCAGTAAGTTTCCTACCGCAGATATTAGGTTTACTGATCGACAAGTCTATAGTTTTCAGCATTATTTACCCTCAAGGTGTCTGAAACAGGTTCTTCAGGTTAAAATGTAAATTGTAAACCTAATTAACGACGTACATGAATTTCACTGGATGTAAAACTTGATATTTTACAAAGGTTTGATGCTGGATAAAAAGTGCAATATATAAACCTGTGGTGCTTGCAATAACATCTGCAGTCACTTGTGTGTGTTGTCAAACACAGCTGCTGATCAAATAAGAGATTTGCTTTGTAAACTGACAAAGCAAACTCTTAAGATAGACACAAAATGCTGGAGTAACTCAGTGGGACAGGCAGCTTCTTTGGAGAGAAGAGATGGGTGACATTTCGGGTCAAGACATTCAGACTGAGAGTCAGAGAGAAGGAAACTAGAGATATGGAAGGGTAAGGTGTGAAAACAACAGATCAAAGCAGACACTGTCAAGAAAATGTAGAATGGTTCATTGTTGGCTATGGGGAAGTTGACGAGGAATACAAACAGTAAAATTAATCAGGACATTGAAACTAGTCGGAGAACTAGGGGAGGGGAGGGACGGGAGGAGAGGGAAAGCAAGGGTTACTGTCAGTTAGAGAAATCAATATTCATACCGCTGGGGTGTAAACTGCATAATCTCCATAAACCAGGAGTAGTAGTACTATCATTACTGGTGGAAGAAAAACGTTCCATAGGAACACATCTCCACTTATTCAATAAGAAATAGAGTTTTGCATTACGTAACATTGAAAGACAGTAAACCCTCGTTATAACGGATCATGGGGGGGGGGATGACATCTGTTATTGCCGAGTCCATTGTAACCGAGTGAGGTATCATCATTGTATGAAGTTGAAACAAAGAATTGCAGGTGATGATTAATCCATAAAAGAGAGACAAAGTTCTGGAGTAATTTATGGGGTTAGGCAGTGACCAGATTTCATTTTTACTATGTACTAGACCAAGTGGACCCATTGGGCCCACAACTCATTGGGTTGCCATTGTGATGTGAGGAAAAATCGCACTTTTTTCTTTAAAATAAATGGCCTTAAAAAATAAAAATAAATAATCTTAATGAAAATCACGATTTTTCTTTTAAATTGTGTTTTGTTCTGCATTGGTCTAGCACCCTCCCCCTCCCCTCCCTCACTCCATCCCCTCAACCCCTCTTCTTCCCCACCCACTCCCCCCCTTCCCCTCCCACCCTCTAGTCACCCACTCCATCCCCCCATATCCCCCCCCTCTATTATTAGGGGCTCTCCGACGGCGACGGCATTCCCGCCCGCCAGGTTTCCATTGTGACGTCGAACATGGAGGTATTACTGTGCATGGGCGGCTGATGGGCACAGCAAGTGGAAAAGGGATTTATTAAAGTTTAAAATGTGAATAACAAAACATAACAATTTGAACGTTAATAGGATTTCTTGATGCAGGAATTTTCAACATCAGTATCATTTTCCCTTTTCACAACAGGGAGGAGTTGTCGAAAATCGCCACAACAAACGTAAGAATGCCGCCAAAAGGCTCATCGTTCTTTTTGCATAGATCTCGAAGAGTTCTGTCCACCACTTCAAAGCTCTCCTTCCTAATCATCGGGCACTCATCCCAAACAATCAGTCTCACATTCCTGATCAAATGAACCATGTTGGAGTTCTTCTCAATGTTGCGCCTTGTATTATTGATCACTTCGATGGGTATCTTGAATCGAGAACGTGCAGTTCTTCCACCAGGCATCAATGTAGCTGCTGTACCAGAGGATGCTACAGCAAAAGCAACATCAACTTGACCTCGAACTTTGGAGAGGATTAAATTGGTGAGAATTGTTTTGCCGATTCCTGCTGGTGTATCAATGAAAAACATTGAAGGAACATTCCTTTCCAAGCAGCTGCACACATGGTCATACACTGCTCTTTGCTCAGCATTCAGCAGAGGCTCCTTCTCTTCAACAAATCACTGTTGTTCAGGTCTATTATACTGCAGTTCAGTCAGCAATTCTGGATTGTCACCATCAAGATCCTTCCATGTCTTGGTAGTGGCACATGAAAGTATCCCAATGTCTTGTAATTCACAAGCTTGTCTTGAATATACAAAAGAGCCTCTCATCAATCATGATATTTGGATCATCGATTGTTCTCCGTTCTCTTTAATCTTCAGACATTGAATTCTTGAAGCAATCCATAATTGTCGAGAAGAGTTGAGAGGAGTGGAGGGGGAGGGGGGGGGTCGTGCGCTGCGCAAATGCGGGAGGGGTTTGGGCCCAGCGGGTCCGCTTGGTCTAATTAGTCTGACCTTTAACTGCTCGGTGGCGGTTGCTCCGGGCCTGAGCGGTGAAGGAGACGCCCGTGGCTGAGAGTGGCGGCAGCAGCTGCAGCAGGGGTGATGCTGAGCAGTTGCTGGAGGCTTATCGGCGACGGCAGCGATGGAGACGCCCGGGCTTTAGAGCGGGAGCAGCGGCCGCAGTGTTGGCTGGGCTGGGGCTCCAGGGCTCACTGGTGATGCAGCGATGGAGACGCCCGGGGTTTAGAGCGGCAGTGGTAGCAGCGGCAGCCATGATGGAGACGCCCGAGGTTTAGAGCGGCAGCGGGAGCAGCGGCAGCCATGATGGAGATGCCCCAGGTTTAGAGCGGCAGCGGGAGCAGCAGCGGCCATGATGTAGATGCCCTGGGTTTAGAGCGGCACCAGGAGCAGCGGTGGCCATGATGGAGACGCCTGGGGTTTGGAGCTGGAAGGAGAAGCAGCGGCGGCGGCGCGATGAATCAGCGGGGCTCTGGGGCCTAGCAGTGAAGGTCACGCCCGGGGTTTGGAGTGTGGCGATGACGCCCCCCCCCCCCACTTGGGCCGCGGAACCAAACAGGCGTCTAGTGGAAAGTGGGAGCTGAACGAAAATGACGATCCTCCCCCCAACTGCGCACGCGCAGTCACCCGGCGGCCATCTTACGTAAGTGTAGGCGCTGGTCTGGCGGCCATCTTATGTGAGGACCGGCCCCAACTGCGCATGCGTTGGTTTTTAAAAACTTTAAAATGTGAATAACTTTAAAAATATAACACCAATTTCAATAAAACTACCATTTTTACCATTAAAGCGACGTCGGTGAATAAGGTGGGCATAAAAATGTTGCGTTATCTTGTACAGTTTTAGCTGAAGCTCAGTCACAAACAAACAAACGATAGTTTTAATATATAAACATAGCACAAAAAGTAAGGAAATTTGTGTTTGGTAGATTATTTCTTTGTTGTAACAATGCTTCGTGGCAATAAATCTTATACCGTTGGAAAGCCTGTTTATTTCCCTTTTAAATGGTGCCACATTTGTAAGGAACATGCATTTGTGGCATGAGCAGCAGAGCTGAGTATATGGGTTGCGCCCATGAAAAATTTGCCAAATCTTCTCTGCCAATGCCAAACAGCTTATTCTGCTGTTGCTATTGAATCTTGTTTTGAGCTTCTGGTATCCCCAGGTGCTGACAATCAGGTGCCTGATTGGCACCTGATTGGCAGCATCTGTGAGCATGGGCCCTGCTACGGTGGTCAGTAGGTGTCTGCTCCAAGAATCGGCATGCCACGTTTGACTGATCTGGATAGGGCCCGTGCGATAGGGCAACTTCAAGCTGGTGTTCCGCAAAACCAAGTTGCGGCATTATTTGGAGTGAGCCCTAGTACCATCTCCAAAGTGAAGGCCAAGTTCCATATAACGGGGGATGTCAGAGACAGGCCGCGAAGTGGGCGTCCCAAGAAGACGACACCCGAAGAAGACCGTTTCCTCACCCTGTCAGCACTTAGGAACCGTAGGCTGTCTTCTACAGATTTGCAGTCAAGGTTTGCAGGACGATATGGCCGACGGCTCTCTGCCCAGACAATTCGGAACAAACTGCACGCAGCCGATCTCCGGTCTCATAGGGCTGCCAGGAGGCCTGCCATGACTGCCCTTCACCGTCAGGCCCGTTTGCGCTGGTGTGGGATCAGCTTGGGCGTGCTGTTCGTGCCAGAGTGACCAACACAACCACGTTGGCTGACTTGCGACAAATGCTGGTTGAAGAATGGGATGCCATCCCACAACAGTGTGTGACCAGGCTGGTGACCAGGCTGGTGACCAGCATGAGGAGGAGGTGCCAGGCTGTTGTGGCTGTGTATGGTTCTTCCACACGCTACTGAGGCTCCTGTTTATTAAATTAATAAATTGTTAAATTGTCAATATGTCTTGTTTCTTCAGACTTCAATCATCCAATCCACCAAACAACACCGAACAAGAGTCAATGGCAGAATAAGCTGTTTGGCATTGGCAGAGAAGATTTGGCAGATTTTTCATGGGCGCAACCCACATACTCAGCTCTGCTGCTCATCCCACAAATGCATGTTCCTTACAAATGTGGCACCATTTAAAAGGGAAATAAACAGGCTTTCCAACGGTATAAGATTTATTGCCAAGAAGCATTGTTACAACAAAGAAATAATCTACCAAACACAAATTTCCTTACTTTTTGTGCTATGTTTATATATATAACCATGTTGCTTCTGACACGATATTGAAATTTTATAGCTCTTAACTCAGTGTGGTGCCATCCTGTTATTATTCTTATTTTCGTTTGAAAACTCAATACAAGTTAGGGTGGAAATTCATTTTCAATCATTTACAGACAATGTAATATATCAATATATGTTAGTTCATGTTAGGAATTTAATCCCACTGGTCAATGGAATTTTTTTTTAGTTCAGTTTAGTTTAGAAGTGTGGAAACAGGCCCTTCAACCCACCGAGACCGCACCAACCAGCGATCCCCGCACATTAACACTATCCAACACGCACGAGGGACAATTTACTCTTACACCAAGCCAAACCTGTACGTCTTTGGAGCATGGGAGGAAACCGAAGATCTCGGAGAAAACTCACACGGTCACGGGGAGAACGTACAAACTCCGTACAGACAGCACCCATAGTCGGGGTCAAACTCGGGTCTCTGGCTCTGCAATCACTGTGAGGCAGCCACTGTGCCACCCTCAAATGTTGCAATAAATTGAAAAACAACAGAAATAAAATTGTAATGTTCACTAATGAAGCATAGAAAGACATAAAATTAAAATGATTTTCTTACCGTAACAATTTATTACTTACCTTAATAATTTTTGGAGTTATCAATGCCACATACTCAGAAGGCATTTGTTGGCGCACTCTCACAAATTTATGAAGTAGAGCCTATTTATAGTAAAATAAAAGTTTTAAAATTCGTTCTGTTTCTAGCCATTAACGATAATTTGAGTCCACTCTCATTTGAAACAATTAAGTTGAAACAGATACTTCGCTATTAAATTATGTATAGAAACAGGATTCCTCCACTTTTTTTCTGAGGGCCATTAACTCCAATTTATGCTATTCTTTAATCAGAGATAATGAAGAAGGCACAGTAATAGATTTGGATGTCTGAAGGCTGTAAAAGCAATTATGTCTGTTTAATATGTTAAATGGTCTACTAAAGCACAAAATGACAGCCCAGATGTGTGTTCACTGCATTGTGTGGGGAGGGAATTACCAACTCCATCAGTTGAGTCAAGAGAGCAGTGAGAGGAGGAGCAGCATAACAGATTTAAAAAGCAGTCAATAGCATAAGGACGGGTCAGTTTCACTTGAGAGTTAGCAGCTGAGAGGAGGGGCAGCATTGGCGATGTAAAGTGCAGGCGTTAGTGTTCTGGAATGACTGCTCCTCAAGGTGTACAAAACAGAGTCAAGCACTAGTGGTGCGGTAATTTGGAAGTGGCCATTTTAAGAGAGGGAGTTTGTTCAGGTAAAATACTGTATTTGAGGGTAAGTGTTGAGGCTTTGGTTTGAGAGGCTAGTGTTGTTTTAGGGTAGTCATTTTTCTTTGGCTCGGCAGGCTAAGTGCTTTGTTTGAGGGCAACTTTTGAGACTTTGGCTTGAAAGGCTAAAAGCTGTGTTTGAGGATAAGAAGGTTTGAGGGTCTAGTGCTGTTTGAGGGTAAATATTGTGTCTTTCTCAAGAGGCTTAAGTTTGAGTTTGAAATGCTAGGTATTGTGTTTGAGGATAAGTAGGTTTTCGCTCAAGAAGCTAAGTGTTTTACTTGAGAGTTAATGTTAAGGCTTCGGTGAGGTGGTTGAGCAATGGGCGACAGCAAGATAAGATAAGGTTTTATTTGTTCCTCTACTTTAGTCTTAGTGCAATCAGGATGGCAATTAGAGCAGAATCTTGTAGGAATCTGGTAAACTTCCAGTGTCCTTGAGGACTACATCTGTGGGAAGCGCATCAAGATGCAGCTCCAAATTGAATCACATGAGGGTACTGGTATTGCAGATGGGCGATCTCAGGCTAGTCCAGGAAGCTGAGGGCTTCATAGATAAGTTATAGGGTGGCTGTTATACCCAAGGTACAGACATTAGTTAGATGGCTGACCCCCAGGAAAGGGAGTAGGCAGACAGTGATCACTTGTGACCATCTATATTATTATCTTATCTTATATAATAATACTACTAAAACTCTGATTTGTATGTATATTTGTAACAGTGATTTCGGCTGATTTCTGCAAAGCGGTGAACCGTAGCGCCACAATTTTTGCACCGCCTTAATCACACCGCTGGACGCTTGCCGAAAATGATGTTTTTATTTAATTCGGTCGTATATTTTTTAATTTACAGAGGTTTAAAAGTCAAATTTTTTAAAATCTGTTATTTCGGCTGATTTCGGCAAAAACGGCCAACCGTAGCGCCACGATTTTTGCACCGCCTTAATCACGACGCTGAACGCTGGTGGAAAATGATATTTTTATTTAATTCGGTCATATATTTTTTAAGTTAGAGGTTTTAGTAAAAAAAAAAAAATTCCAGCCGTTTTTTCCATGGCCTTCAGCGTGTGACGTCAAAATGCCCATGTGAGAAGAGCTCGCGCAACCCCCCTCCTACTGATTTATTGGAGGCTTTCAGCGTGGCGCTGCTGTGCGTCTGTGCGTATGGGTTCCCCTCTCCTCTCTCCCCTTGCTTCTCTCCTCTCTCCCACACCCGGGAGACCCTCTCCCCGCTATCCCCCCCCCCCGGACCTTTCACTGATGCTCTCCCCCCCCCCCCCCCCCCCCCCCCCGGACCTTTCATTGATGCGCACCCCGCCCCCTCCCGGGGAAAGGGGTGTGCTGGGGAAAGGGGGGGGTGGGGGAGAGTAAGAGTGTGACTGGGGAGAGAGAATGGTGGCGGGGTCTGAGAATGGGGACTGGGGAGGGGGACAACAGGGGTCGTCCGGAGGGGGCTTGGTGGTGGGGGAAAGAGGGGTACTGGGAAAAGGAGAGGTCGAAGGGGAAAGGGGGGGTGTGGGGAGAGTAAGATTGGGGTTGGGGAGGAGAGAATGGGGGGAGTGGGAATGGGCCCTCTTTGCTAGTATATACTACTAAAACTCTCATCTTGTATATTTGTGGGTTTGTGGATAGATTTATTCTCGAAATACAGCCAAAACGGTACACAGTAGCACAACAATTGTAGGCCCTCCCGACTCACCATTCCCCTGCGGTCTCAATTGAACACATTTTGGTACATTTTTAAAACAATTAACTTAATAAACGTTAATAAATGCACCCCCACCCCCCGCCGGGAGGACCGGCGCCTGTCCCGGCGTGCCACGCACCTGACATTCCTCCCATGGTGCAGCATGACAGCAGAGGGTCAAACAAGATGGCCATCGCCGCCAAGCTGCCGCTGCAGGAGAGGTTTCCACCCAACGGGTCCACGGCTTGCTCTGGCCAACACGATGGCTGCCCGGGGCAGGGGTGAGTGGCTCCCTCTCCCCTTTCCTCTCCCCCCTCCCCGGCCGGCAACAGGTCCAAGGACTGTCAGTTGGGGGAGGGTTGCATGTGAGGTTTGCACCCAACGGGGGTTGCCGCACCCACAGGAGAGATTTGGACCCAACGGGTCCACGCCCGTCTAGTTACCCTTGAAAATAAGTATTCATTTGGATACTGTTAGGGAAGATGATTGTTCAGAGGTAAGCAGCAACGGCAGTAAGGCCTGTGGCATCAAGCCTGAGGCATACCAGGATAGGGTGATGACAAACAGGGTTACAAAAATTGGAGATTGGTATTTCGGGGTTAGAAAGGAATTCTGTGGCAGCAAATGGGTCTCTGGTATAGTACATTGCCATACCAGGGTAGGGTGATGACAAACAGGGTTCCAAGGATTGGAGATTGGTATTCAGGGGTTTGAAAAGGA
The DNA here is from genome assembly GCF_053455715.1 of Rhinoraja longicauda. Classification (NCBI taxonomy): domain Eukaryota; kingdom Metazoa; phylum Chordata; class Chondrichthyes; order Rajiformes; family Arhynchobatidae; genus Rhinoraja; species Rhinoraja longicauda. The sequence continues at coordinate 14,619,535 of NC_135957.1, read as the reverse complement.
ATTCTGTGGTACCAAATGGGTCTCAGGTATAGTACATTGCCTCTCTGGTGGCAGAGTCCAGGATGGCTTGGAATGGGTGCAGAATATTCTGAAGGGGAACTGTGAACATCTTGAAATCATGTGTACATTAGCACAAATGACATAGAAAATAGGCGCAGGAGGCCATTCGGCCCTTCGAGCCAGCACCTCCATTCATTGTGATCATGGCTGATCATCCACAATCAGTAACCTGTGTCCAACCTCTCTCCATATCCCTTGATTCCACTAGCCCCCAGAGCTCTGTCTAACTCTCTCTTAAAGTCATCCAGTGATTTGGCCTCTACTGCCCTCTGTGGCAGAGAATTCCACAAATTCACAACTCTCTGGGTGAAAAGGTTCCTTCTCACCTCAGTTTTAAATGGCCTCCCTTTTATTCTATGACTGTGGTTCTGGAATCCCCCAACATTGGGAACATTTTTCCTGCATCTAGCTTGTCCAGTCATTTAATAATTTTATATGTCTCTATAAGATCCCCTCCCATCCTTCTACACTCCAGAGAATACAAGCCTAGTCTTTTCAATTTCTCCTCATATGACAGTCCTGCCATTCCAGGGATCAATCTCGTGAACCTACGCTGCACTGCCTCAATTACAAGGATGTCTTTCCTCAAATTAGGAGACCAAAACTGTACACAATACTCCAGATGTGGTCTTACCAGGGCCCTATACAACTGCAGAAGAACCTCTTTACTCCTATACTGAAATCCTCTCGTTATCAAGGCCAACATGCCATTAGCTTTCTGCCCTGCCTGCTGTACCTGCACGCCAACTTTCAGTGACTGGTGTACAAGGACACCCAGGGCTCGCTGCACTTCCCCCGTACCTAACCTTACACCATTGAGATAACCATTGACATGGGTTGGAAAAGGGATGAGGTCAAGCAAAGTGAATATGGGGAGTCAGGCAAAAGTTGGGAAGTGAGAGAAGTCCGTTCCGTTGCGGCTCCAGATTGAATCGCATGAGGCTACTGGAGCTGTAGATTAATTAGAAGGAATGACCACCAGGAAAATGAGTAGGCAGAAAGTGCAGGAATCATGTGATTTTTGGACTTCTGGAATCTCTTCTTGGCAGAGATTAACCATACAAGATATAGTATAGAAAACAATGACAGCAAGTTTAAAAGTCAGGATAGGCAGTAGCCTGGAGGAAAGACAATCAGATTAAATTGCAGGGCAGTGACATGTGATGTGCCTCCGGAATCAGTTCTGAGCCCATTGCTGTTTGTCATCATTTTGGATGAGAATGTACGATGCATCTTTCATAAGTTTGCAAATGATAGCAAAATAGACAGTGATCAGCTGACAAAGATGACAGAGCAGATAATGGCTTTTGATTCAGATAAATGTGAGATGTTGCATTTTGGGAAGTAAAACCATGGCAGAAACATCTCAGTAAACGGTAGAGCCCTGGGGACTGCAGGAGCGGTGAGGGATTTAGCAGTACAGGCATATAGTTCCCTGTAAAGTGACAGAGCAGGTAGATTGGATGATGAAGGTAGCTACTGGGGGGGGGGGGGGGGGGGAGTAGGGCAGCTTGGCACTTTATTCCTTGGAGTCCAAAGAGGCTGGTGGGTGAACATAGAAGTGTATAAAAGCATGAGGTAAATACAGAGAAAGGTTTCCCAGGAGAGGAAAATCAAGAACTGGGGGGCATAAATTTAAGAGGCGATGGAAAAGATTTAATCGTAACCCAAGGACACACAGAGGGTGTAGCGCATTAAACAAGCTGCCAGATGAAGTAATTGAGGCAGGTATAATAACAACACATAAAAGACCTTTGGATAGGTACATTGACACCAAAGGTTTAGAGGGATAAAGGCCAAACAAAGGCAAATGGGGTTGGCTAAGATGAGGCATATTGATGCAGCGTGACTTTAGAGAGCTTGGAAGAAGGCAAAAAAACAGGACCTCCAGGGTGGTTATCTCCGGGTTGCATCCAGTTCCTCGCGCTGGTGAGGGCACGAACAGGGAGATACAAGATCTGAATGTGTGGCTGAGGGGCTAGTGCAGGGGGCAGGGATTTAGATTCATAGACCACTGGGATCTGTTTTGGAGTAAGGATGAATTGTACAAAAGGGACTGGTTGCACCTCAACAGGCCAGCATTCTGGCAGGCAGGTTTGCCCTTGCTGCATGGGTGGTTTAAAACTAAATAGTGGGAGGGGTTTCAAATGGGATAGACAAGGATGGAGTAAAAGGGAAGAGAGTACAGGAAAAGTTAAGAAAGACCCCATTAATTACTCTAAACATACCCCTGAACATACTCTGCAGAGATCCCCACTTGTACTTTAGAAATCACCTTCTGACCTTGACACAAGGAGTTACAATGCTCCACCGTCCGACTTAAAGCGATTTGGTAATGACGACCAGTCGCCAACTCAAAACATTAACTCTGTTTCTCTTTCTGACCCACTGAGATTTTCCCCACGGCATTTCTGCCAAACTCCACACCGAGCCAGCCCAAACCCGCACATCCAAACCTGGGATTTCAAGACCTCGTTGACCACCACCACACCTTGTTGCGACCTCTGGGAGCCGCCAACGGAGGCCCAGCAGCAACCCGCCTCCCAGCCTGGACGGTCGCCACTGGTGGAGCGGAAGCACACGGCCGCTGATCGGGTGAGGCCACCCTTTGTCCCTTATTTAGGAATGAGGAAGGTGGCAACCCTGTTAATACGGGACAATGGTGGTCCCATACGAGACAAACAAATTTAGCAAAAAATACGGGATGTCCCAGCTAATACAGAACAGTTGGCAACCCTAGGTGCTCCTCCCACCCCACAGTCTACCCTGGTCTCACACTCTGTGCCGCTGCCCGTCTCTGTCTTGTTGCCCGGTCTCTGTCCCTCTGGGTGTATGTGGGGGGGTGAGGGTCTGTGTCTCGGGGTTGACGGTTGGGCGGTGATGCGTGGCTGCCCATTGGTCCACGCAGCCCCGCCAACACATTCAAACTGTGGCGGGGGGAGCGGCCCGCGCAACACAGTACCCCTCAGTGGGATGCTGATTTCAAGCATTTAGCACGGGGCCCATAGCAAATGCTACTTTTGCTATTATGTTAATCTGGCACTGAGGCTTTGTCTCAAGAAGCTAAATGCTGTATTTGACGGTAAGCCTTGTGGCTTTGGCTCATGTTTGACGCTAAGTGTTGTGGATTGGCTTGAGAGGCTAAATGCTGTGTTTGAGAGTAAATGTTGAGGCTTTGGCTTCAGAGTTAAGTGATATTTGTACCTAAGGCTCTCTACCTTAACCACATTTAGCCTGCAGTACAGTAACTGAAACTGTACACAATATTCCAGCTGCTGTGTCATCTATGTCTTGCAGTTGTAAGATGGCATCCCAACTCTTATGCTCAATGCCCCCTGGAGTGAAGGCACACTTGCCATACCTCCCCTTTCACCACCTTGTAGAAAATATTATTGTATATATACTGTATAATTAACGATTTAGACGCAGGAATTAAATGGAACATCTCCAATAGGATAGGGATATGAAGAAATTACTTGGGAGGGGCAAATCTTTAATTATGTTGGGTGCTTTTCCGAGGCAGCGTAAAATGCGGATGGAGTCAATGGTGGGGAATCTGGTCTATGTGATTCCCCACAGACTGTGCTACATGCACAATTCACTACAATTTATTGCGGTCTTGGGCAGAGATGTTCTCAAATCAAGCTGTGATACGACCTGATTGTATTGGAGACATGTCAAACTTCCTCAGTGTCCTGAGGAAACAGAGGAATTGGTGTGCCTTCTTGGCTTTTGCTTCAATGTTGTTGGTCCAAGGCAGATTATTGGTAATATTTACTGCAAGGAACCATTTCTCAACCAGCTTTCAACCATTTTCACTTTAGCTTCATTGATGTTTATTGGGGCATGTATTCCACTATGCTTTCTGAAATCAATAACCAGCTCCTCCATTTTGATGACATTGAGGGAGAGGTTATTGTCCTGACACCGTTCCTAATTTATCCATCTCCTTCCAGTATCTGGTTCCTTATTGTTTGATGATCCAGTCCATCAGTGTTGTTAACCGCAAACTTGTGGATGGAGTTAGAGCCGAACTTGACTGTATAATCATATGGATAGGAAATGTTTTTAAGCATATGGGCAGGTGGGACTAGGGTAGATGGGGCATCTTGGTCAGCATGGATAAGATGGGCCGAAGAGCCTGTTTCTTGCTCTGTGACTCAGTGTATATAAGGGGACTAAGAAAGCATCCTTGCAGGGCACCGTTATTTTGGAGGATGTGTTGTCGCGTACCGTCATTGGTTGTGGTCTATGGGTCAGAAAGTCGTGGATCTACCAAATCAATTTTATTAATATACAATTGGCTAGCATCCTCTGGGTGCCATTTGATCTCACCTCCCAGAGTAGCCTCCCAGGTGGGACCTTGTCAAAGGCCTTGCTGAAGTCCATGTTGAGGGTGTGAAAACAGTTACTCTCACAACATTTAAAAAGTATGAGGAGGCACGCCTGAAGTGCTATGGCAATTGTTTTATGTCAAGTGCTGGAAAATGGGATTAGTACAGATGGGTATGATAACAAATAGAATAAAACCAATAAAACCAATAGTCTGAAAAAAGGTCCCAATCTGTAACATCACCTATCCATGTTCCGGGATAACCAACATGGACCTGGTGGGTCAAAGGGCTGGTTTCTGCACTGCGTACTTGTATATTTCCAAACCAGGATGTCTGAATCAGGAATCTGCAACTGATGGTGTTCCAATAAACCTGCTACCCTTGTCCTCAGTGGTAAAAGTCATGGCTTTGGGAGATACTCTCAAAGCAGCATGGATGAGTAATTTAAATGCACTTTAACCATTGTGCACCAATGGTAAGGGGTATTAAAATGTACATAGGTGGATGGAGAGTTAATCAACTGGGCTGTTAGTCCCTAAATAGTATTAAACTAATTTTTGGTGGAGCTGCTTTTACCTAGGCAAATGAAGAGTATACCATTATTCTCCTGACATAGAACATTGAACTATACACCACAGGAACAGGCTCTGCAGCCTTTGATGTCTGTGCCAAGTATAGTATGGTATTCATTTATTGTCACATGTATTGGGATACAGTGAAATACTTCCCTTTGCATACTTTCCAGATAAAAAGACATCCATATATGATTACAATAAAAACCATACATGAGTGCAATAGGTAATGCAAGGAGAAAGAAAACAGAGTGCAGGAGATAGTGATACAGCTACAAAGTGCAAAGGAAAATAAAGTGCAAGGTCGGCAATGAAAGAAGCTTGAAGCAGCCTGAAGAAGGTGCTGTCCCCAGGGGCCTCAACAGCCGCATCAACTGACTATGCTATGAGTGAAGAAAGGCTCGCTGGTACACCTTGTGAGCCAACTGTGATTTCGGAAGCTGGGACAGGGTAAGCAATGCAAGCCAGAGTGGCGTCAGCAGGTCCATCCGCTACAACTGATCTCCATTACAAAGGGATCTGTTAAAATGATGGTTCACTGTACTTTGATAGCACATTCTTGGTTTGGCCTGGTTGAAGACCGGCTAAGATGAACAAGACATCGGGGAATTTTTTCGTGAATCACAACTTGGTGTGGCAACTGCTCTGCTGAAGATTTCAAGACATTGCTGAGTGTTGTGGACGTAACCCAGTATACCATGCAAAACAACCACTCATTGACACTGTCTTTTCAAGCTGTCTTGGAAAAGCAGTCAACATAATCAATGAACACTTACATCCCGAAGGTATCACAAAATGCTGGAGTAACTCAGCAGGTCAGGCAGCATCTAGGAGAGAGGGAATGGGTGATGTTTCAGGTTGACCCAAAACGTCACCCATTCCCTCTCTCCTAGATGCTGCCTGACCTACTGAGTTACTCCAGCATTTTGTGAAACCTTGAATTTGTACCATCATCTGCAGTTATTTTCCAACACTTACATCCAAGTCAATTCCTTCTATGCCCTTCTCCTGTTGGTCAGAAGATACCAAAATTTGAAAGCACATACCACAAGATTCAAGGACAACCCATGATGGCAAATTAAACTAATCACATTTGCCAGCTCATGATCTATATACTTCCAATCCCTGCACATTGATTTGACTATCTAAAAGTCTCCTAAACACCTCTATTGTAGTGGGTGCGGTCACCGCGGTAATCAGGCCAGACGCCAGGTGAGTAGTTAATAACTTTATTACCTGTGGTACCAAACACCGCACTCAAGAAGAACGTGAGTCGACACACCCAAACCCTTTATAGTCCCAGACCACCTGACCCAAGGGGACTGACCCAGGAAGTGACCTAATCCCTCCCGTCCACTGAGTGCCGAGTGGAATGACCAAGGGAGTGGCCTAGCCCCCGGGTGCCGCCACACTATCATATTTACTTCCACCAGCAACCCTGACAGTGTTTCAAATACCTACCACTTTCTGTGCAAATGATTGTCCCACACATGTCCTTTAAACTTTTCCTCTCTCACCTTAAACCTATGCCCACTGGTAATTGACATTACCACCCTGGAAAAAAGGTTCTGACTCTCCACTCTTCTCATAAATTTATATGCTTCTATCATCACCCCATAGCATCCAATGCTCTAATTATCCAAGTTTGTCCAACTTCTAACTCTAACTATATTGTAACCAAACCAAACTTCTAGTAAACTAGTTTACTATTGTTGTCTATTTTACTGTTATTGCCATGTGTACTGAGGTACAGTGAAAATCTTCTTGTTGTGTGCTATCCAGTCAAAGAAAATACTATACATGATTACAATCAAACCGTTCAGTGTACAGATAAAGGATAGAGGGTACAACATTTAATGCAAAATAAAGTCTTTTGAACATAGTTCAAAAGTTTCCTCAGTCATCTTTAGTGTTTGCAATTCTACCAATTTGTCTGCAAACTTACTGTGAACCAACTCATCAACACTTTTGCTCAAATAGCTTTTACATTATCACAAACAACAAATGTCCCAGCAATGATCCCTGCAAAATATCACCTGTCACAGTCCTCCATCCAAAGTAACATTCTTCCATCACAACTCTCTGTTTTCTATGGGTAAGCCAGTTCTGAATCGAAACTACCAAGTAATCATTAATCTCATGTATTTTAATCTTCCTTTTTATCACGAGGGACCTTGTCAAATACCTTTATAAAGTCCTTGTTGATATCAACCGTTGCCCTAATGTCTGCTGATCAATCACTTCCGATACAACCTCAAAACACTCATTCAAATGTGGAAGGTCTTGCTGCGGATAAGGCAAGGCCAATTAGCCCATTTTGTTCCAAATGTGAGTACAACTAATCCCTAAGAATCCTATCCTCGGCTTCCTTAGCATTGATGCAAGGCTCACCATCCTGTAATTTCTTAGATAATCCTTATTTCCTTTTTTAAGCAAAGGAATTCGTTTCTCCAGTTCTCAGGGACTGTTCCTGCGGCTAAAGAGGTTACAAAGATCTTTGTCAAGGATTCACCCAGCATTCATATATCACCCAAGATCTTCATCTTCACCCAGCATTTTTCTCTCTTGCCATTCTCAATAATCTGGGATAAATCCCATCAGGCCCTGGGGACTTGTCCACCTTAAAGTTCTTCAAGAGACCTAACATTACATTCTTCTTAATCTCAAAATGCCCTAGCATAATAATATACTTCTCACTGATCTCACTGTTCTCCATGTCCTTATCCTTGGTGAATACTGATGCAAAGTACTTGTCGACATAGAAAATAGGAACAGGTCTTTTGGCTCATCAGCAGTGAATGGAGCGATGTGGATCACATTCAGGCAAAGGAGACATGTCTGTGCCGAACATGGTAACAAATTAAACTAATCTCCTTTGCCTGAATGTGATCCACATCCCTCCATTCACTGCTTATTGGTGTCAATCTAAAAGCCTCTCAAACATCACTAACATATCTGCCTCCATCATCGCCGCTGACTAAAAAATTTGCCCCACACATCTCCAATAAACTTTGCACCTTAAAGCTATGCCTTCTAGTCCCTGAAATTTCAAACCAGGGAAAAGTAAACTGATGGTCTACCCTATCTATGCCTCTCATATTTTTCTATCGGTTCTCCCCTCAACCTCCAATGTTCCAGATAAAATAATCCATTTGTCTAACCTCTCCTTATAGGTAATACTCTCTACTCCAGGCAGCATTTTGGTAAACCTTTAATTCACCTCTCCAAATCCTCCATATCCTTTCTGTAATGGGGCAACCCGAACTGCACACAAACCTCCCAAGTGCAGTCTCACCAACATCCGACAAAGCTGCAACATGGCTTCCTGACTTTATACTCAAGCCCCGACTGATGAAGGCAAGCATATCAAACACCTTTTTAACCACTCTATCTACTTGTATTACCACTTTCAGGGAACTATGGACTTAGATCCCAAGCTCCTTCTGTACATCAATGCTGTTAAGTCTTGCCATTAACAACATACTTTACCCTTCCTTTCTACCTACCAAAGTGCAACACCTCACACTTGCTTAGTTTAAACTCCATTAGTCATTCTCCACCCATTTATGAAACTGATCTATATCTCACTGTATACTTTGACTGCCCAACCCTCATCAAGACATCTTTGCCAATTCCTCTAAACATCAAGTTCCTAAGACATGATCTCTGGCAAAGCCATGATGATTGTCCATAATTAACCCTTGCTCTTCTAAATGCGAGTAAATCCTAACCCAAAGGATCCTCTCTAATAGCTTCCCTACCTCTGACATGAAGCTCGCAGATTTATAATTTCCTGGATTACCCCTTCTTCAACAAATGAACAACATCCTCTAACTCTAAGCATAAAATATCTCATTTGCGTTCCCAACTTCTCCTAGTTATCATCGTGCTTTTAATGAATACCAGACCAACTGGACCCGTTGGGCCCAAACCTCTCCTGCATTGGCGCAGCACCCTCTCCTCCCCCACTCTTACCTCCCCTCCCCCCTTCTCCCCACCCCCTCCCTCCCTCCATCCCCCTCCCCACCCACCTTCCCCTCCCTCCCTCCCTCTTCCTCCCTCCTCCCCCCTCACCCCTCCCCCCACAACCCCCTTATCCTCCCTCCTTCCCTCTCCCCTCACTCCCTCCCTCCCCCCATCCTCCCTAAGAGATAGATTTAAACTTTAAAATGTGAATATCTTAAAAAATATAACACCCATTTCAATGAAACTTCTTCCATTAGCACCAAAGGGATGACGGTGAGTAAGGTGGGCCTAACAGAGCTGCCAACCTTGTCAAACCAAAAAAAGGAACACAGATGGCAAAAAGGAACAACAGATGGTTTTTCCATACACCCACCACCCTTTGTGTGAATCTTTAAAAGACTCCCACATTTCAGATGTGGCATTTCCCAATAACAGCAGATTGGTCCAAAAAAATTACTCTCTCTGGTTCCTGCCAAATAATGTTGCAATTTGCTCTCCCCAATTCATCACTTTTATGTGAGATGCAGACTCATTCTTATTTATAACTATCTTAAAACATGAACACGTGTGATCATTGTTCCCAAAAGGTTTCCCGATTGAAACACCAGTCTGCTGGCCCTGCTCACCTCCTAATACAAGATCCAGTATGATATAGAGAATTGGTTGGCAGACAGGAAGCAAAGAGTAGGAGTAAACGGGTCCTTTTCAGAATGGCAGGCAGTAGCGAGTGGAGTGCCGCAAGGCTCGGTGTTGGGGCCGCAACTGTTCACCATATATATTAATGATTTGGAGGAAGGAATTAGAAGTAACACTAGCAATTTTGCAGATGACACAAAGCTGGGTGGCAGTGTGAACTGTGAAGAGGATGTTAAGAAGTTGCAGGGTGACCTGGACAGGTTGAGTGAGTGGCCAGATGCATGGCAGATGCAGTATAATGTAGATAAATGTGAGGTTATTCAGTTTGGCGACAAAAGCAAGGAGGCAGATTATTATCTCAATGGTGTCAGCTTAGGTAAGGGGGAAGTACAGTGAGACCTGGGTGTCCTTGTACACCAGTCACTGAAAGTTGGCGTGCAGGTACAGCAGGCAGTGAAGAAAGCTAATGGCATGTTGGCCTTCATAACGAGAGGATATCAGTATAGGAGTAAAGAGGTCCTTCTGCAGTTGTATAGAGCCCTGGTAAGACCACATCTGGAGTATTGTGTACAGTTTTGGTTTCCTAATTTGAGGAAAGACATCCTTGTAATTGAAGCAGTGCAGCGTAGGTTCACAAGATTGATCCCTGGGATGGCGGGACTGTCATATGAGGAGAGATTGAAAAGGCTAGGCTTGTATTCTCTGGAGTTTAGAAGGATGGGAGGGGATCTTATAGAGACATATAAAATTATAAAATGACTGGACAAGCTAGATGCAGGAAAAATGTTCCCAATGTTGGGGGAGTCCAGAACCACAGTCGTAGAATAAAAGGGAGGCCATTTAAAACTGAGGTGAGAAGAAACTTTTTCACCCAGAGTTGTGAATTTGTGGAATTCTCTGCCACAGAGGGCAGTGGAGGCCAAATCACTGGATCGATTTAAGAAAGAGTTAGATAGAGCTCTAGTGAAATCAAGGAATATGGGGAAAAGGCAGGCACGGGTCATTGATTGTGGACGATCAGCCATGATCACAATGAATGGCGGTGCTGGCTCGAAGGGCCGAATGGTCTCCTCCTGCACCTATTTTCTATGTTTCTATCCCTCCGCTGGTTGGACTATCCATGCACATCGTCTTGGATATACCTTACAAATTCTGCCCATTCTAAGCCTCTTGCCCTGAGGATGTTCCAGTCAATATTGGGGAAATTAAAGTAACCCAATCTGACAAATCTTTTGCTTTTACATCTTTTCATAATTTGTCTACATAACCGTTCTTCTATCTCCCGCTAGCTATTGGAACACCCATGGAGTACTCTCATCTGAGTGATTGCATCTTTCTTATTTTTGAGCTCTACCCATATTGCCTCGGTAGATCAACCCTCTCTAAATGTAGCTGTGACATTCTGCCTGATTAATGCACATTGCTCCCTATCCTGTATGAAACAAGGCCTTTGAATGTTGAGTTACCAGTCCTGTCCAAGTCCCTACAATGGCTACCAAATCTTGGCAACAACATCATCATTTCATGTACAGATTCAGGCTTTAAGTTCATCTGCTTTAAGTTCATCTGCTTTAACTTTTTTAGTCAGAGAGTTGTAAATCTGTGGAATTCTCTGACTCAGAAGGCAGTGGAGGCCAATTCTCTGAATGCTTTCAAGAGAGAGCTAGATAGAGTTCCTAAGGATAGTGGAGTCAGGGGGTGTGGGGAGAAGGCAGGTACGGGGTACTGATTGAGAATGATCAGCCATGATCACATTGAATGGTGGTGCTGGCTCGAAGGGGCCGAATGGCCTACTCCTGCACCTATTGTCTATTAACCATAATAATCTTATTATTGCAACAAAAAAAACACTTCAGCCCATCACTGTCACCATGTTCACTAAACTGCCCTGCCTGTCCTCCATTTCAAACTTATTTGTCATAACCTCTTCTTCGCAGAAATCCACATGCTGACCTGCGATCTGTTTCACACCCACTGTCACTCTAGTTTAACCTCCAAGTAATACTAGCAAACTTCCTCTTCAGTTCAGGTGCAACCCAACTTCTGTATTGTAGATGGTGAAAAGACTTTGCAGAAACAGGAAGTGAGTTACTTGCAGCAGGATAGCACTCGCAGACTTCTTTTACAGTCACAATATTAATGTGCCATCTTTTTACAATGCTATGCTGACATTGCTTAATTGGATTAAGTTTTCAAATATGATGCTGTTACTTCCTTAATAACTGATTCTACCAGTTTCTTGAAAAATAACTAATCAGAATATAATTACCCACTTTCTGTCTTCATCCTGTATCTAAGCATTCACTTTGTATTGTAATTTCTAATTTTTCACCCTGTATTGTAATTTCTAATTTTTCTGCAAAATGATTTAAATGCATCTCTTTGTCTCTGACAGCAAACTTTGCCGTGAGTGTACTTTTGCCATTACTGATTCATCTTTCTCTTCGGAACGACAGTGATGTACAATAATAGAGCTGCATATGTAATTTTTCCAAAGACGAAAAGATAGGTGGAAATGTAAGGAGGATAGATGGAAACATGCAGTTACATGATATTAAAACATTATATGAGTGGTTTGATGTCCGGCAAATTGGTACACATTAGCAAATAAAGACATAAAGTGCTGGAATAACTCAGTGGGTCAGGCAGCATCTCTTGGGAATATGGATGGGCGACACGTTGGGTCGGGACCATACTTCAAACTGATTGTAGTGGGGTGTGGGGGCGAGAGAAAGCTGGAAGAGAGGTGGGGGCAGGACTGTGTCTGGCAAGCGATAAGTGGATAAAGATATGTGTGGGGGGGGGGGGGGAATGATGGGCAGATGATTGAACAAAGACAGCATCGTTCCAAGCACCGATCCGAGCTCTATTAATTAGCTTTCCCCACTCCTTGCATTGAAATAAACACACTTTGGCCGATCAGCATGACCATATTCCCTCACCCCTCCCTGCCTGCCTTTCCTTTGAGACTTACTGATCCTGACCTCCACCTTCCCATCACCCCTTTCAATTTCTGACCTACTAGTCTGGTTTCCCCCCAGCCTCTCTAGTTTAAATATTCTCGAATAGCACTAGTGAACGACTCACCAAGGATATTAGTTCCCTCTCTAGTTCAGCTAAAACCCATCCCTCTTACACAGATCACCTCTGCCCTAAAAAGAGATCCCAATGGTCTAGAAATCTGAATCCTGCCCCCTGTGCCAACTCTCAAGCCACTCATTCATCTGCACTATCTTCCTCTTCCTACTCTTACAAGCACATGGAGCGGAGATAATCTGATATTACCCTCAGGGTCCTGCTTTATAAACCTTTGCCTAATCCCAATGTACACTTTGCAGGACCTTATCTCTTTTCCTACTTATGTAATTTGTACCATCGTGCACAATGACTTCTGGCGGCTCAACCTCCCTTGAGGGAATGTTCTGTAACCGCTCAGAGGATCCTGGACCCTAGCACCTGAGAGGCAACACACTATCCTGCAATCACGTTTGCTTCTACAGAAACTCTTGACTGTGCCCTTAATTATCGCATGTCTGTCCAAATGCCTTTAAATGTTATAATCGTATCTGCTTTTGCCATTTCCACAGCAGTGCAATTCAGGCACCTCCAACTCTGTGTAACATACTTGCCTCACAAATTTTCCTCCCTCTGACATTAAACCTAGTATTTGCCCTCGAGTATGTGATTCTACCCTGGAAAAAAGACTGACCATCTAGTCTTTCTATGCATATAATTTATATGCTTTTAAATGCTAATCACCTGTCTATGCAATTGTGGCCTAACCAAAGTATAATACAGCTGCAAAGTGCCCTCCTACTTTACACTGAATGCCCCGATCCACAAAGACAATCGTGCCCAATGTCTTCTCCACCTCCCCATCCACTTGTGGTGCCACTTTCTGGGAGCTATGGGCTCTTTCTCAGAGCCTAGCAATTTACTGTTTTATTTCACCTACATTTGACCTCCCAAAATGCAATAGCTCACACTTGTCTGGATTAGACTCCATCCGCCATTTTTCCACCCATATTTCCAATTGATCTGTACTTTGCTGTGTCCTTATAATCTTCACCATCTCAATCCCACCACCTTTTGTGTCTTCTGCAAACTTAGAGCTTTACAAACACTTCCATCAACCAAATGAAAACATAACTGTTACAAATAAGATAACAATAACGTTTGTTATTGTGGTTTTTAAATTATTACTAAATATTTTGAAAAACAGCTTTCACATAGAGAAGCACTACATACCACACTGTATTTACATAAACTGTAATTTTATACTGCATCAAATAATATTTTTATGAGGAGTAACACAACCTACCTCTAAACGGTCGTGGTTAGATTTCAATAGATTCTCAGACTTTAGCAAACGTTTAGCTGCTTCTGGCACATCCAGGCCCATCTTTAATATACATTTGGACTCTCGAAGTATTTCAACAACTCTATGATCAAAGTTCGACTGCATATCTCCAGTTTCCGGATCCCATAGCAAAAGAGTTCCGTTGAGGACTGAATAAAAATCACATTTAGTATATTAAGCCAAATACCTGTAGGTTGGAATGAAATTGAATAATTTTCTGTTCAACTAATTTATGTTAAAACCAAGTTCTATTTGAGTTGGATATTTATAAAAATCCAAATATATTAAATTCAAAACATCTATAATTCTGAAGATAGATAAAGTGTTGGACTAATTCAGCGGTCTGGCAGCATCTCTGGAAAAAAAGGATAGGTAATGTTTCGGGTCGGGACCTATCTTCAGTCTGGAGGAGTTGCCCCAAACCAACCCTTGCGGAACATCATGTGTCACTGGCAGCCAATCAGAAAAGCCCCCCTTTGTACCCACTCTTTGCTTTCTGCCAGCCAGCCAATCTTCTATCCATTTATGTAGGAAGGAACAGCAAATGCTGGTTTAAACCAAAGATAGACACAAAAAGCTGGAGTAACTCAGCAGGACAGGCAGCATCTCTGGAGAGAAGGGATGGGTGACATTTGGGTGACATTTCGGGTCGAGACCCTACTTCAGACTGACAGTCATTTATACAGTTACTAAAAATACATTTAACAACATTGATGTACAGAGGGATCTTGGAGTCCAGGTTCATAGCTCACTGAAGTTGCCAACATAAATAGATAGGGTAGTCAAGAAGGCATATGGTATGCTTGCCTTCATTGCTGGGGGCATTGAGTCACAAGAGTCAAGAAGTTATGATGCAGCTCTATAGGATTTTGGTTAGGCCGCATTTGGAATATTATGTACAGTTTTGGACACCCCAAGAAAGATGTGGAAGCTTTGCAGAGGGTACAGAGTTTACCAGAATGCTGACTGGATTAGAGGATTTCAGCTACAGGGAGAGATTGGGTAAACTTTAATTATTTTCTCTGGGACGTCAAAGGTTGAGGGACTTGAAAGAAATATATAAAATTATAAAATTATGAGAGTCATAGGTAGGGTAGACAGTCAGAATCTTTTTCCCAGGGTGGAAATGTTCAACACTGGAGGGCATAGCAATAAGGTAAAAGAGGAAGATTTAATGGGTATATGCGGGGCAAATGTTTTAACTTATAGAGGGTGATGGGAGCCTGGAACACATTGGCGGCTACGACAGTGGTGCTTAAAAGGCTTTTGGATAGGCACATGGAAATGCAGGGAATGGAGGGATATGGATTATGCACAGGCAGATGAGATCAGTTGAGCTAGGCATCATGTCTGACACAAACAATGTGACTGAAGGCCCCTTTCCGTACTGTTTTATGTTCTATGCTAGTCTTTGCCTCTAATCCCGTGGCCTCCTATCTTGTTTAGCAACTACTGTGCGGCACCTTATCACAGGACTTCTGAAAATCCAAGTAAACAACGTCTAACTTTCCTTTGTCTATCCTACTTGTTACTTCCCCAAAGAATTCCAACAGATTTGTCAGGCAAGGCCTCCCCTTAACAAAGCCAGTCTAACTTTATATATCTGAAAAGATTTTTGGTATCCTCTTATATTATTCGCAGCTTACCAGGAGCAAGTTCTGCACACAGAGGTCGATGGAAACATGCTATAGGAGCAAAGAGGTCCTTCTGCAGTTGTAGGAGCAAAGAGGTCCTTCTGCAGTTATAGGAGCAAAGAGGTCCTTCTGCAATATAGGAGCAAAGAGGTCCTTCTGCAGTTATAGGAGCAAAGAGGTCCTTCTGCAGTTGTAGGAGCAAAGAGGTCTTTCTGCAATATAGGAGCAAAGAGGTCCTTCTGCAGTTGAGCAGGGCCCTAGTGAGACCGCACCTGGAGTACTGTGTGCAGTTTTGGTCTCCAAATTTGAGGAAGGATATTCTTGCTATTGAGGGCGTGCAGCGTAGGTTTACTAGGTTAATTCCCGGAATGGTGGACTATCATATGTTGAAAGACTGGAGCGACTAGGCTTGTATACACTGGAATTTAGAAGGATGAGAGGAGATCTTATCGAAACGTATAAGATTATTAAGGGGTTGGACACGTTAGAGGCAGGAAACATGTTCCCAATGTTGGGGGAGTCCAGAACAAGGGGCCACAGTTTAAGAATAAGGGGTAGGCCATTTAGAACTGAGATGAGGAAAAACATTTTCAGTCAGAGAGTTGTGAATCTGTGGAATTCAGTGGAGGCCAATTCTCTGAATGCATTCAAGAGAGAGCTAGATAGAGCTCTTAAGGATAGCGGAGTCAGGGGGTATGGGGAGAAGGCAGGAATGGGGTACTGATTGAGAATGATCAGCCATGATCACAATGAATGGTGGTGCTGGCTCGAAGGGCCGAATGGCCTCCTGCACCTATTGTCTATTGTCTATTGCCAAAGGAAGTGGTACCTGGAAAGCAAAGGTTTAGTGGGATATGGGACAGTTGTAGGCAAATGGGACTAGCTCAGGTTGGCATATTGTTTAGCATGGACGTGTTGGGACAAATGGCCTGTCTCCATGCTGTATAACTCCAGGACCCATTCATAAGACTCATACCAATACCTCTGCATCCTTCCTCCAATGAGCTTATCAAATTGCTTGCACTTTCAATCCCCAAATGTTTTGGCCTCATTAACTCCTTTCTCAACCTACTCAATGCCCTGACCAATTTTTCAATTACTGAACCTAGATCATTCTAGATCATTCTCGTCCTCCCCAGGTTTTAGAACAGTATCATTTTTTCTTTATTACACTTCTTCATTCTTCCTACCAAAATGCATCAGCTTGTTTTTTTGTTGTTGCTGTAAACAACATCTGCCATATGGTTTAAACCTATTCTGTGAGCTGATTTCTATTCCAATATAGTTGTTGTTTAACTTCATAACACCATTAAATTCAGTGTCATCCACAAACTTTAAAATTGCGGTTTGCACCTCCCAGATCTTGGTCATTAATTTAGATCAAAAACAAAAAGTAGTCCTAAGCCTGATCCTTGGAAACACCACCATTCATCTTCCTCCAAACCAAATTACAACCATTCACCTTTTGTTCGTTATTCAGCCAATTTTGTAGCCATTCCATAAACCGTGTGATGCAGTGGCTTGATCCTGACTATGAGTGCTACCTGTACAGAGTTTATACGTTCTCCCTTTGACCAGGTGGGTTTTCACCAGGTGCTTCAGTTTCCTCCCACACTCCAAAGACATACAGGTTTGTTGGCTTCGGTAAATTGTCCTGAGTGTGTGGTGAATAAAGTGGCAGTGACTACAGCAGAATGGTGCAAAGATAGTAGTGCAATCTGAGGTAGTGCAAAAAAAACTAAAGTCCCATAATAGAATAACCGATTGAAGCAGAATTAAGAGTCTGTGTCTGATACAGGACCTGAATGTGTGGCTGAGCAACTGGTGCAGGGGGCAGGGATTTAGATTCTTAGACCACTGGGATCTGTTTTGGGGTAAGGGGGAATTGTACAAAAGGGACGGATTGCACCTTAACAGGTGGGGGACCAGCATTCTGGCAGGCAGGTTTGCCACTGCCACACGGGCGGTTTTAAACTAAATAGGGGGGGGTGTCAAATGGGATAGTCAAGGATGGAGTTAAAGGGAAAGAGAGTAAAGGGATAGTTAATGACCCCAGAATTAACGGGAAAGAAATCTCATAAAGGGATAGGAGAGTATGGCCAAGTGTAATAGGAATCGATGTGAAAGGTGAGATGAGTAAGCAAATTAAAAGTATTGTATATGAATGCACGAAGTATAAGAAGTAGAGTAGATGAGCTTGAGGCTCAATTAGAGATTGGTAGATATGACATTGTGGGGATTACAGAGACATGGCTGCAGGAGGATTGGACCTGGTAACTTAATATTCAGGGTTATACATCCTCTAGACAGGACAGGCAGGTGGGCAGAGGCAGTGGGGTAGCTCTGCTGGTGAGGGATGAAATTCAGTCCCTTGCGAGGGATGACATAGGGACTGACGAGGTAGAGTCACTGTGGATAGAGTTGAGGAATTGTAAAGGTAAGAAGACACTAATTGGTGTTATCTCCAGACCCCCAAATAGTAGCCCGGATGTAGGGTGTAAGTTGCAGCAGGAGTTAAAACAGGCATGTAACAAAGGTAATGCCACTGTGGTGATGGAGGATTTCAATATGCAGGAAGACTGGGAAAATCAGGTTGGTTCTGGACCCCAAGAAAGAGAGTTTGTAGAATGTCTCCGAGATGGATTCTTAGAGCAGCTTGTAATGGAGCCTACCAGAGAAAAGGGAATTCTGGATTTAGTGTTGTCCAATGAACCAGATTTGATAAGAGAACTCGAGGTAAAGGAACTTCTTGGAGGTAGAGATCATAATATGATTAGTTTTAATCTGCAATTAGAGAAAGGAGAAGGTTAAATCGGAAGTGTCAGTGTTGCAGTTGAACAAAGGGGACTATGAAGCCATGAGAGAGGAGATGGCCAAAGTCGACTGGAAAGGGATCCTAGCAGGAATGTCAGTGGAACAACAATGGCAGGAATTTCTGGGCATAATCCGGAAGACGCAGGTGTCGTAGCGGTAGGGTGGCTGCCTTACAGCGAATGCAGTGCTGGAGACTCAGGTTCGATCCTGACTACGGGCGCAGTCTGTACGGAGTTTGTACGTTCTCCCCGTGACCTGCGTGGGTTTTCTCCGAGATCTTCGGTTTTCTCCCACACTCCAAAGACATGCAGGTATGTAGGTTAATTGACTGGGTAAATATAAAAAATGTCCATAGTGTGTGTAGGATAGTGTTAATGTGCGGGGATCGCTGGGCGGCACAGACTCGATGGGCCGAAGGGCCTGTTTCCGCGCTATATCTCTAAATCTAAATCTAAAAAATCATTTCATTCCAAAGAGGAAGAAATATTCTAAGGGGAGTTGGGGACAACCGTGGCTGACAAGGGAAGTTAGGAATGGAATAAAACTAAAAGAAAAGATGTATAATACAGCAAAGAGTAGCAGGAAGCCAGATGATTGGGAAACCTTCATAGGACAACAGAAGGTAACAAAACGGGCAATATGGGCTGAAAAGATGGTACGAGGGGAAGCTGGCCAAGAATATAAAGAAGGACAGTAAAAGCTTCTTTAGATATGTTAAGAGACAAAGAGTAGCAAAGTCAAATGTGGGTCCCTTGAAGGCAGACACGCGTGAAATTATTATAGGTAACAAGGAAATGGCAGAAGAGTTGAACAGGTACTTCAGATGTGTCTTCACTAAGGAAGACACAAACAATCTCCCAGAGGTACTAGAGGACAGAGGATCTAGGGGGGTAGAGGAACTGAAAGAAATTTGCATTAGGCGAGAAATAGTATTGGGTAGACTAATGGGACCGAAGGTTGATAAATCCCCTGGGCCTGATGGTCTGCATCCCAGCGTACTTAGGGAGGTGGCTCTGGAAATAGTGGATGCATTGGTGATCATTTTCCATTGTTCAATAGATTCAGGATCAGTTCCTGTGGATTGGAGGATAGCTAATGGTATCCCACTTTTCAAGAAAGGAGCGAGAGAGAAAACGGGGAATTACAGACCAGTTAGCCTGTCATCGGTGGTGGGGAAGATGCTGGAATCAATTATTAAAGAGGTAATAACCGTGCATTTGGATAGCAGTAAAAGGATAAGTCCAAGTCAGCATGGATTTATGAAAAGGAAATCATGCTTGACTAATCTTCTGGAATTTTTTGAGGATGTGACAAGTAAAATGGATGAAGGGAAGCCAGTGGATGTAGTGTATCTAGACTTTCAGAAAGCTTTTGATAAGGTCCCACACAGGAGATTGGTGAGCAAAATTAGAGCACATGGTATGGGGGGCAGGGTGTTAGCATGGATAGAAAATTGGTTGGCAGACAGGAAGCAAAGAGTAGGAGTAAACAGGTCCTTGTAGCGATCATAGGGATTGGTCCTGAGAGTCGAACCCTCGGATTGGCCAGCAAGGTCAGGTGGTGGTTTTGGCGCCCAAAACCAGTCAGTGGAAAGAGAACTTCGATGTGAACAGTTTGAGTTAATGGTTGTCTGTAATCTCGTTTGTTATCCTTTGCAATTGAATATTGCTGCCGCAATAAACTTCTTTAACAAAGTACAAGCCTCCAGACTCGCCATATTGGTGACCTCAACATGATCTAGCCGATCATCTACACTGGAGGGACACGACGCCCCTGCTTTGGTTCTAACGCCCGGCGTACCGCAGCTAAACGCGGTCAGCGTTCATCTTCCTCCGTTTTGGGCGCATCAACCACACCTTTGGTTTGTCCATGCTGAAGCGCAGTTCCACCTGAGAAACATCTCGGTGGATGAGACAAAGTATTATTACCTGGTCAGCGCCCTACCGCCGGAGACGTCCGCGCGGGTGATGCAGTTCATCACTGCCCCTCCGGCAGAGGGCAAGTACGAGGCGCTGAAGGTACTCATGCTTCGAACCTTCGGGTTCAGCAGGCATGATCAAGCTGAGAGGCTTATGCACCGACCGGATCTTGGAGATCGACTGCCGTCCGCCCTCATGGCTGAAATGTTGGCGCTGGCAGGTGAGCACAAGGATTGCCTCATGTTCAAGCAGGCATTCCGAGAGCAACTTCCAGAAGATGTTAGGCTTATGCTCACGGATTGTTCTTTTAAGGACCCCGTGGCATACGCGGAGAAAGCTGATGCGCTCATGGCGGCGAAATTTAAAAAACAGTTCGATCAACAGAGTCTCGGCACCATCGGGCAGCCCGCAGCGGCACCAAAATGGCGCCGCGACTCCCGCCATTTCTCCGAAACCCCGCCAAAAAGATCCGCACAAGCGCGGCTGGTGTTATTATCATCTGAGATGGGGTGGAGAAGCCCGTAACTGCCCCTTACCTTGCACTTTCTCGGGAAATGCCTCGGCTGATCGTACATAGAGGCGGTTGCGATTGGCCAGAACCGACGCCTCTACGTCAGAGATCGATTCACAGACACAGAGTTCTTGGTCGACACGGGAGCCATAGTCAGCATCGTACCACCGACCGACCTCGAAACCCGATCGGGTAAGAGAGGGCCTACCCTCACCGCGCTTAACGGTAGTCCCATCCGCACGTATGGTACGCGGGCAATGTCTCTGTCTTTAGGTACGAATGGTCGTTTATCGTCGCAGAAGTCGGTCAGGCGATCCTGGGCGCAGATTTCCTCTGGGCCTTTTTGCTAGTAGCCGATGTCCGAGGTAAAGGCCTTCGACCCTCCGCTAGCAGCGATGAGCCCGCTGCTCCACCGCCGGCCACCCCGCCCAGCCCGACTGTCCAGGCCGTTGTCGCGGCCTCCGACCCGTATGCTGCGGTCCTGGCTGAGTTTCCGGAGCTGCTCGTTCAGCGTTTCAACGCCCCTTCTGCAAAGCATGGCGTTGTCCATTACATTCCCACCGAGGGGCCCCCCGTTTTCGCTCAGGCCCGGAGGTTGCCGCCGGACAAACTGATGGTAGCGCGTGAAGAATTTCAGAAGATGGAACAAATGGGCATTGTCCGTCGGTCCGACAGCCCGTGGGCCTCTCCGTTGCATATGGTCTCCAAAGCATCTGGGGAGTGGAGACCATGTGGAGATTACCGGCGCCTTAACGCCGTTACCACGGCAGACCGCTACCCCATACCGCATATCCAGGACTTCTCATCTAGGCTGGAAGGTGCCATGGTATTCTCCAAAATTGATTTGGTGCGGGGCTACCACCAGATTCCTGTGCATCCGGAAGACGTGCCGAAGACGGCCACGATCACTCCGTTCGGGTTGTTCGAATGGTTGCGTATGCCTTTCAGTTTGAAAAACGCGGCACAGGCTTTCCAGCGGCTTATGGACCATGTTGGTCGGGAATTGTCTTTCGTTTTCATTTATTTGGATGATATCCTGGTCGCCAGTCGCTCGGAGCAGGAACACCTGGCCCATTTGCGGACCGTGTTCCGGCGGCTTCAAGACCACGGGCTCATCATCCACCCCTCCAAGTGTCAATTTGGCCTCCCCTCTATTGATTTCTTAGAATACCGGATCACCTCAGCCGGTGCCACTCCTTGCCCGAAAAAGTGGAGGCTGTTCGTGCCTTCCTTTTCAGAATGGCAGGCAGTGGCGAGTGGAGTGCCACAAGGCTCGGTGTTGGGGCCGCAACTGTTTACCATATATATTAATGATTTGGATGAAGGAATTAGAAGCAACACTAGCAAGTTTGCGGATGATACAAAGCTGGGTGACAGTGTGAACTGTGAAGAGGATGTTAGGAGGTTGCAGGGTGACCTGGACAGGTTGAGTGAGTGGGCAGATGTGTGGCAGACGCAGTATAATATAGATAAATGGGAGGTTATCCACTTTGGCGGCAAAAACAAGGAGGCAGATTATTATCTCATTGGTGTTAGGTTAGGTAAGGGGGAAGTGCAGCGAGACCTGAGTGTCCTTGTACACCAGTCACTGAAAGTTGGCGTGGTGGTACGGCAGGCAGTGAAGAAAGCTAATGGCATGTTGGCCTTCATAATGAGAGGGTTTCAGTATAGGAGTAAAGAGGTTCTTCAGCAGTTGTATAAGGCCCTGATAAGACCACATCTGGAGTATTGTGTACAGTTTTGGTCTCCTAATTTGAGGAAGGACATCCTTGTAATTGAGGCAGTGCAGTGTAGGTTCACGAGATTGATCCCTGGGATAGCGGGACTGTCATATGAGGAAAGATTGAAAAGACTAGGCTTGTATTCACTGGAGTTTAGAAGGATGAGAGGGGATCGTATAGAAACATATAAAATTCTAAAAGGACTGGACAAGCTAGATGCAGGAGAAATGTTCCCAATGTTGGGCGAGTCCAGAACCAGGGGCCACAGTCTTAGAATAAAGGGGAGGCCATGTAAAACTGAGGTGAGAAGGAACTTTTTCACCCAGAGAGTTGTGAATTTGTGGAATTCTCTGCCACAGAGGGCAGTGGAGGCCAAAACACTGTAGGTTGGACTCGTGTAGATAAGCATCATGATTGTAATGGACAAATTGGGCCGAAGGGCCTGTTTATGTGCTATATGACCCTATGCCTCGAACAACATTCTCCTTCATTATTACTTTAAAAGGATCATCTTCCCTGGTGAAGGTTGACACAAGGTCGCTGTAAGTACTTAAGCAACATTTTTGTACAAGGTCCCATTTCTGCCATTTATGGGTCCCATGTATTACCTTTATACAATTTATATTTCCGTTATTTCTTTATTATATTGAAGGAAGCTATATGGCCCATCACATTCATGCCAGCTCTTAGAACATTATCACTTATTTCCTATGGCATATCTTCTCTTACACACCCATCATCTCTGATGATTCTCCTGCCATTCACCTATCAGCATGTCTGTGGAAACTGGAGCACATGGAGGAAATTCACACAGGCACAGGGAAAACTTGCAAACTCCACACACAGAGCACCCAAGATCACTTTCAAATCTGGGTCACTAAAATTGTGCAACAGCAGTTCTATCAACTGCATTACAGTGCTATTCCTATAAAACATTTTTGGGCTATCAGTTACATTGCTGGCTAATCTATTCTCACCTGCTTTCTTTGGCTCTATTATTTTAGTTTTCAACTACCCTTTTCATTCATTTGGAAACAGTCTGGTTCTCTTTGCTATTACAACGCAATGTTTATGAAAAACAGTTCTTTTTTTGCTTATCCAGGGCATTTCTGGATTTGTCACACCTGTAATGACCAATGGTTTAATCCCAACTGTCGTGCTATCCTTATGGAGTTTGCATATTCTCACTGTGATTGTGTGTGTTCCCACCAGATGCTCTAGTTTCCTCCAAAATTCCAAGTATTTGCAGATTTTTATGTGAATTAACCATCATAAATTGGCTCTAATATTGGTACAACCAAATGGAGTATATCTAAATAATTCTTATCAGTTGCTACAGATACACTGTGGAAAGCATCACAACATAGTTTGGTAACTGCTCAGGAAAAGACCACAAATAAAATGCAGTGTTGTGGACACAGCCCAGTTCATCATGCAAACCATCTCTGCCAATGACTCTACTTCATGCTACCTCAGGAAAGCAGCTAACAAAATCAAGGGCTATTTATACCTTCTTCATTCCTACTTCTTCCCTCCCCTATAATATGGGCAATTGAGAGTAGCTACTTAAAGTACCAACCAGCAAGATTTTGGCAAGGGGAAGGAAACCAAAGAATCCTTAAGAAATCTATGCAGTCATATGATAAAGGTACAAATCCCACCCTGTCAAAATCTGCCTGAAGAATTGTCCCAACCAAAAATTGTCTATCCATTCCATCCGAAGATATTACCTGGCCTGCTGATTTACTCCAGCATTTTGTTTTTTTTACTCAGTTATAATCAAATCAAAGTCTCTGAAGCTGCGAGACAGTGGTCGGCCGGAGTGAGAGGTGATCGGCAGACAGTGAGATAAGCCGACGAAGAGTGAGGAGGTCTGCCGAAAAGTGAGGAAGGTCGTGGGAGAGCATGGGGATCGTTGGAGAGCAAGGGGACTGTCAGAGAGCGAAGTGGAGCACCGGAGAGCCGAGAGAGAACCGTCGGAGAGCAAAGAGGCCGGAGAGCGAGGAGGGCCACCGGGAACGAAGGGAGGACTCTGTGTTGGGGTGGGAGGCTGGTAGGCAGTATATCGGACTGTTCGGTTAATGTTTGTCACTTTATCGGCGGCAAAATGAAGCGAGTAGGAAAATTGACAAGGGAGAGTCAGTGGATGTGGTGTACCTCGACTTTCAGAAAGCCTTCGACAAGGTCCCACATAGGAGATTAGTGGGCAAAATTAGGGCACATGGTATTGGGGGTAGGGTACTGACATGGATAGAAAATTGGTTGACAGACAGAAAGCAAAGAGTGGGGATAAATGGGTCCCTTTCGGAATGGCAGGCAGTGACCAGTGGGGTACCGCAAGGTTCGGTGCTGGGACCCCAGCTATTTACGATATACATTAATGACTTAGACGAAGGGATTAAAAGTACCATTAGCAAATTTGCAGATGATACTAAGTTGGGGGGTAGTGTGAATTGTGAGGAAGATGCAATAAGGCTGCAGGGTGACTTGGACAGGTTGTGTGAGTGGGCGGATACATGGCAGATGCAGTTTAATGTAGATAAGTGTGAGGTTATTCACTTTGGAAGTAAGAATAGAAAGGCAGATTATTATCTGAATGGTGTCAAGTTAGGAGGAGGGGGAGTTCAACGAGATCTGGGTGTCCTAGTGCATCAGTCAATGAAAGGAAGCATGCAGGTACAGCAGGCAGTGAAGAAAGCCAATGGAATGTTGGCCTTCGTAACAAGAGGAGTTGAGTATAGGAGCAAAGAGGTCCTTCTACAGTTGTACCGGGCCCTGGTGAGACCGCACCTGGAGTACTGTGTGCAGTTTTGGTCTCCAAATTTGAGGAAGGATATTCTTGCTATGGAGGGCGTGCAGCGTAGGTTCACTAGGTTAATTCCCGGAATGGCGGGACTGTCGTATGTTGAAAGGCTGGAGCGATTGGGCATGTATACACTGGAATTTAGAAGGATGAGGGGGGATCTTATTGAAACATATAAGATAATTAGGGGATTGGACACATTAGAGGCAGATAACATGTTCCCAATGTTGGGGGAGTCCAGAACAAGGGGCCACAGTTTAAGAATAAGGGGTAGGCCATTTAGAACGGAGATGAGGAAGAACTTTTTCAGTCAGAGGGTGGTGAAGGTGTGGAATTCTCTGCCTCAGAAGGCAGTGGAGGCCAGTTCGTTGGATGCTTTCAAGAGAGAGCTGGATAGAGCTCTTAAGGATAGCGGAGTGAGGGGGTATGGGGAGAAGGCAGGAACGGGGTACTGATTGAGAGTTATCAGCCATGATCGCATTGAATGGCGGTGCTGGCTCGAAGGGCTGAATGGCCTACTCCTGCACCTATTGTCTATTGTCTATTGACACTTGTGTACTGCCTAGGTGAGGTCAGCTACATTATTTTACCAGGTTGTATTCAAAACAAAGCATTTCACTGTACCAAGGAACACGTGAGAATAAAGTATTATTGAATCATTGAATATAGTTGCAAAATTGTAAGCAAAATGAATCATGCACTTACCATATTGAATTGCTGAAGTTTCTTTGATCCACATTTTATGAAGTAACACTTCAAACATGACCAATACATAGGCAATTTTGTTATAGACTCGCACAATGGACATGCCCTGGGGGTTGTTTAAAATGTTTGAATTTTTCTGAAATAATAGAATGAAATTTAAGGTACAAGATAATTAACATACTGAGTAACAATTTAGGAAACCATGCACAGACCTGAATGTTAAATAAATATTAAATAAATCTGAATGTTTTAATTTAGTTGGCAAACATGATCCCTCAGCCTCTGGTTACTTGTCACTATTGTTCTCTCTTCCATTTCAACTCTGACTCTCAACTCTTATATAGGTTCATAAAATTGTGAGGAGCATCGAAAGGGTGAATGCACAGAGTAGTTTCCTCAGGGTAGAGATATCGAGAACTGAAGGGTATAGGTTGAATGGAAGATTTAATGGAACGTACACAGCAACGTTCTCACACAGAGGGTGGTTGGTACCTGAAACCAGGTTCACCAATTAGCACAATAACACAATTTTTAAATGTTTTGGACAGGTAGTTGGATAGGAAAGGTTTAAAGGGATACAGACCAAATGGGACTAGTTTAGATTAGGCATCTTGATTGGCATGGACGAGTTGGGCCAATGGACCTGTTTCCGTGCTGTATGACTCAATTACTCTATTTGCCTTTAATCTCTAAATATGTCTGGGTAAGGGAATCAAGAACTAGAGGGCATAGCTTTAATGTGAGAGGGAAATGATTGAATAGGAACCTGAGGCAACTTAGGCTCAACCCCTCCATGCCTATCTATGCTAATCCCATTTGCCTGCATTAGACTCATATGCCCGAATTGCTTTTATATTAAAGTATTGTCCAAAGGCCCTTTACATAATGCAAATGTTCCACATAACCTGTGGAAAAGTTTTTCCCTCGTATATTTTTTAAATTTCCCCACCTTTCTACTTAAATCTGTGCTCTCTGGTTTATGACTCCACCATTCTAAGAAGAAGCTGCCTTCACTTGAAAAAGCTTCATAGGAACTGCTTCCACCAATCTTTGAAGAGTTTAAAAAGCTCACTACCCTGAGGGAAAATGTTTGGCATCCCCACTGTCTTAATAGATGACACTTTATGTTTAATCAATGATCCCTAGTTTTAGATTTTCCCACAAGAGAAAACATCCTCTCCATTTACACTCCATCAAGACACATAGAATCTTATGTGTTTCTGGACAACTGATCCTCTTAACATTACCTGCCTATTCCAGGAATGAATCGTAAACTTCTTTGAACTGCTTCTATCAATTCCTTCCTTAAACATGGAGGCCAATGCAGTGTAAAATTTTGCGTACTATTCTGTCATATCTCTATTCCGCCCACTTCCCTGACATCAGTCTGAAGAAGGGTCTCAATCCGAAACGTCACCCATTCCTTCTCTCCAGAGATGCTGCCTATCTCGCTGAGTTACACCAGCATTGTGTCTACCATCGTTTTAAACCAGCATCTGCAGTTCTTTCCTACACATTCTGTCATATCTTATTACACAATGAGTACAATCAGGTCATACACAAGTACAACAGGTAGTGCATACAGAAAAGTACCAGAGTGTAGAATATAGTGTTATTGCATTATAGCATTATAGCTACAGAGAAATTCAGTTAAAAAAATGTGCAACAGCCACAATGGAGTAGGTTGAGAGATCAGGACTACACCCTTAGCTTATGAGAGGACTGTTCAGTAGTTTGATAACAACAGGGAAGAAGCTGGGTGGTATGTTCATTCAAACTTTCATATTTTCTGCCCGTTTGGAAAGAGGAGAAGAAATAACCAGGATGTAAATGATCCTTGATTATGTTGGCTGCATCCCCAAGGTGACATGAAAAGTACATAGAGTCGGTGTCGGGAAGGTTGGTCTATGGGGTGGACTGAGGTACATTTATAACTATCTACAATATCTTGCGATCTTCGGTAGAGCTGTTGCCAAACCAAGTTGTGATGCATCCTAATAGCATTTTTAGAAATTGGTAAGGGTCGTTGGGGACATGCCAAACTTCTTTAGTCTTCTAAGGAAGTAGAGGTGTTGATGTGCTTTCTTTGCCGTAGCATCAAAGTGGTTGGTCCAGGGCAAATTGTTGGCGATATAGTTATGCAAGGAACGGTGAAAGAGGGTGAGGAAATGTTGTCTATCCATGTTCTCCCGAGGGTGAGTCTATATGGGCTTCAGCAAGGTCTTTGATAAGGTTCTACGGTAGGCTCTACTTTAAGGTTAGATCACATGGGAACAGGGAGAGCTAGCTGACTGGATATG
This sequence comes from Rhinoraja longicauda, assembly GCF_053455715.1. Lineage (NCBI taxonomy): Eukaryota > Metazoa > Chordata > Chondrichthyes > Rajiformes > Arhynchobatidae > Rhinoraja > Rhinoraja longicauda. The sequence continues at coordinate 14,591,200 of NC_135957.1, read as the reverse complement.
AAATTGGCTTCATGGTAGGAAGCCGAGGGTGGTGGTGAAAGATTGTCTTTCGGACTGGAGGCCCATGACTGGTAATGACCGTCAGTGATCAATGCTGGGCCCGTCACTGTTTTTGGTTTACTTATACGATTTGGATGAAAATGTACAAGACATGATAACACTAAAGTAGATGGTATCATAGACACTGAGGATGATTATCAAAAACTCCACAGGATCTTGATCAGCTGGGTAAGGAGGATGGGAAATGGCTAATGACGTTTAATGCAGATAACTGCTGCTACTTCTCCTGCTGCTCTCCTGCACTTTGACCATGTTCTGACCTGGACTCGCTACCATGTGTGTTTTCACAACGCATTCTGACTGCTCTGTGATTGCTGCTGCTCTCCTGCTCTTTGACCATGGCGTGACCTGTACACACTACCACAGTCAGGTCTGTTTCCTCTTCCCAACCTGAAATGTCACCTACCCAAGTTCTCCAGAGATGCTACCTGATCCGTTGAGTTACTCCAGCACTTTGCGCTGTTTTGTGTATTAACCATCAATTGCAGTTCTTTGTTTCAAAAACATACAATGATTTTGTAAGCCAAAACCTGCAATTCCACATGTCTCCATATACACACATGTATGGCTTGCCCTCGTCAAACTTGGCAACTTATTAAACAATTAAATTTGTAAAACGCAATCACCCATATACAAAACCATATATTATGGTTCATAATCAGCCCCTATCTATCTGTTGTCAGAAATTTGAAAATTATATGGAAGACGAGTAATTTATAATCAAAAAGGGTATATATGAAAACAAAGTAATGATAGCCTTGGAGAGGAACCAACAACAAATGGTAAAAATAGCAGTATAAGATTGTGCACTGGAGGTGGAACAAAATAAATATGCGGGAAAATGATGGCAGTTGTGTCAATGGATGAAGATGACATTGACTGGGACGTTTAGACAATGAGATATATAGAGATGGGAATAATGAGGATTATGGACTGTTCCCGCCCGATGACATAGATGTAAAGAAATGAGCTGCAGTCTAGTAAGCTCTGATTCAGATACAGGGTACGGGTATAGGGCAAAATTCCCCCCTACACTATCCAAATACATGTATATCTTATCCTTCAGAATCCCATCCAGAACCCCAAATAGACAATAGACAATAGACAATAGACAATAGGTGCAGGAGTAGGCCATTCAGCCCTTCGAGCCAGCACCGCCATTCAATGCGATCATGGCTGATCACTCTCAATCAGTACCCCGTTCCTGCCTTCTCCCCATACCCCCTCACTCCGCTATCCTTAAGAGCTCTATCCAGCTCTCTCTTGAAAGCATCCAACGAACTGGCCTCCACTGCCTTCTGAGGCAGAGAATTCCACACCTTCACCACTCTCTGACTGAAAAAGTTCTTCCTCATCTCCGTTCTAAATGGCTAAATGTTAGGTTCAATAATTCCCAGACCATCACTTGCAGCCTTTCTTAAATAGAGATACAACATAAGCCACCCTCCAGTCTTCCAACACCTTATCTGTCTCCAAGGACATTTTAGATAACTCAACTCTTGCTCTTGCAATTTCTTCTCTAGCTTCCCTCAATTTCCACAGATATATCTGATCAGGCACAGGAGATTTATCTTCCTTCCTACGCTTTAGGACACCCAGTTCTGTAACTGTCCACAAGTCATCTCCATTAACTGTCCCAAATTCCCTGGTGTTTATGTCTTTCTCTACAGTAAAAACAGAGAAGAAATACTCAATGACTACCTTGTGCTATCTCCTGCAGCCCCACACATAGATGACCACATTGGTTTCTCTAGTTACCCTCTTTCCCTCAATGTACTAATTCAAATCTCTTTGGATTCTCCTCAATTTTATCTGCCAGAGTTATCTCTTGCCCCCTTTTTCCCCCTCCTGATTTCCTTAATTATGCTCCTCAGTCTCCTAAACTCCCCAAGGGATATGCTTAATCCCAGCTGCCTATACCTGACCGACGCCTCCTTTCTCTTGACCAAAGTGAGACCTCCTTTCTACCTGACCTCTCGTCATCCAAGGTTCCTTTCTCTCACTTGCCCTTCATTCTAACAGGAACATGCCTGCCTTTTATGCTTTTATGTTTTTATAAAACCATAAAAGTGGGATGCTTTAAAAGTGAGAATTCCTTACACAAATTTGCCTGCAAACAACCTACTTCAATCAATGTTAGTAATTGCCTGTCTTTTTTGGTGTTTGGGTATATAAGCCCCCAGATAAAGTACAATTTAAACAATTGCTGTCCTCAGAACTGCTTCCCAAAGTTCTTCAACATTGAGGAATATTGATTCAACGTAATAGAAGGTACATTGAATGGAAATCATGAAACTGATTGAGATCCATTTGTGGTAGGTCAGATGTCCCATAGTATAACATACGCAGAACCTGTGATGGATGAGTCTCACACATTGGCTATAAGACAGATGCTTTACTCACTCATAGAACAGCTCCCCTCAATTTGTTCATGTCAACAGATGTTCATGAGTTATAATATGCAAGGATAACTGGACTGTGAGCAAGTTTACAATAGGAAAGATGCCATTAAGCTGGAAACAGTATGGAAAAGGATGTTGCCAGGAAATGAGGGAGAGGTTGGGCCGTCTGGTTCTTTGCTCCTTGAAGCATAGGAGAACGTGATGAATTTCTAGAAGTGCATAAAATCATGAGTTGCGCAGAAAGCAGTAATATACAGTCATTTTCCCAGAGTTAGTGAATCAAGAACTAAAGAGCATGGGTTTAGGGTAAGAGGGGAAAGATATAATAGGAATCTAATGGGCAACTTTTTAACACAGATGATCCATATATGGAACAAGCTGCCAGCAGAAGTGGTTAAGGCTGGTACAATAACAACGTTTAAGGCATTTGGACAGGTCCTTCTCTGCAAATGAATCCTACTCCTGATCCATGGACCATAATCAGAAGGATAGGCTGGAAGAGCCGCTGAGGTCCATGAATGGAGGTGAGGGTGGAGGTGTAGGTACAGGTGTTACATCTCTTGCAGTTGCAGGGGAAGCACAAAGGGAAGGGATGGTACTTACATCTGCTTAATTCACCCTACTCTTAAACTCACTTGGACTATCTGATACCCCAATCCCCTTTCTTGATCTCTCTGTCTCAATTGCAAGAGGATAGACTATCGACTATAAAGCCACTGACTACCACAGTTGCCTTGACTATTACCTCCTCCCACCCTGCCTCTTGGCAGGATGCCTTCTCTCAACTTACAATTTCTCCACCGTAACTGCTCCCAAGATGTGGCTTTCCACTCTAGTACATTCAAGATGTCCACTTTCTTCAGTAAATTTGGATTTCGCCCAGCTGGTGTGGTAGACCCCTCATCCATGTCTGCCTGTGTCCTGCAGTTCTGCTCGCACTACTCCTCCCACTCAGCGAGAATAAAGATACTTGTAAAGCTCCTCTGGACACATTTCAATGCCAGCAAATCTTTCCCCAGATACGGGGCCCAAAACTGCTCACAATATTCCGATACGATATGATAAAACTTTATTCTTCCCCGGAGGGAAGCAGCTCGACTCTGTTCTTCACGGCAGCTTGAGTCTGTCCAGGGATCCCATTAGTCCTTGCAGGTTAGGCAAAGGTTCACTTGTACATCCTCCAACTTCATCTACCATATCCGTTGTTCAAGGTGTGGACTCTTATACATCGGCGAGACCAAACGTAGTCTGGGCAATCGTTTCGATATGCACCTTCGTTCAGTCCGCCTAGGCCTTCCTGATCTTCCGGTTGCCAAACACTTTAACTCCCCTTCGCATTCCCACACTGACTGTTCTGTCCTGGGCCTGCTCCATTGTCAGAGTGAGGCCAAATGCAAATTGGAGGAACAGTTATGGGTAGGGCAGCTTACAACCCAGCGGTATGAATTTGATTTCTCTAACTTCAAGTAACCCTTGCATCCCCTCTCTCACTGTTCCTCTCCCATCCTAGTCATTGTACTAGTTTCAATGACGTCCTGGTGAGTTTCATTGTGTGTAATTTGTTTTCACCTAGCCCACAGCTAACAATGGCCTGATTCCTTTATTATTACTTTTTTGCATATCTTTCATTCATTTGCTCTATATCTCTCTATATCACCACCTATATCTCTCGTTTCCCTTTCCCCTGACGGTCTGTCTGAAGAAGGGACTCGACCCGAAACATCACCTGTTCCTTTTCTCCACAGATGCTGTCTGACCTGCTGAGTTACTCCAGCTTTCTGTGTCTATCTTCCATTGACTCTCCTGTGTCCACCCTGCTTGTTACTTCCTCAAAAGTCTCCAACATATTTGTCAGGCATAATCTTCCCTTAACAAAACCATGCTGACTTCATCGATTTTATCATGTGCTACCATGTTCCCCGAAACCTCATCCTTAATAATGGACTATAACCGGCCTATAATTTCTTTTCTTTTCTCTCTCTTCTCCCTTCTTAAACTGTGTAATTAGATTTGTGATTTTCCAGTCACTGTAGTCCAACTAGTCCAGGTAACATATCCACCTTCAGACCTTTCAGCATCCCTTCTCCTTTGTAACAGCGACTGCACTCACTTCTGCCTCTTGACTCTCTTGAATTTCTGGCATATTGCTGGTGTCTTCTATAGGGAAGAGTGATGTAAACACTATGCTCACCCATAACTATCTTGACTACAAACCCACTGACTCCCACAACTATCTCGACTACATTTCTTCCCATCCTGCTTCCTGTAAAGACTCTATCCCCTACTCACAATTCCTCCGTCTACGCTTCATCTGCGCCCAAGATGAGGTGTTCCATACTAGAACATCCGAGATGTCCTCATTCTTTAGGGAACGGGGGTGCCCCTCTCCCATCATAAATGAGGCCCTCACTCATGTCTCCTCGGTACCCCGCAGTCCCGCCCTTGCTCCCCCTCCCCCTAGTCGCAACAGAGACAGAGTCCCCCTAGTCCTTACTTTCCACCCCATCAGCCATCGCATATAACACATAATCCTCCGTAATTTCCGCCACCTCCAACGGGATCCCACTACTGGCCACATTGTCCCATCTCCACCCATTTCCGCCTTCCGCAGAGACCATTCCCTCTGCAACTCCCTGGTTAACTCATCCCTTCCCAGCCAAACCACCCCTTCCCCATGTATATTCCCCTGCAACCGCAGAAGATGCAACACCTGTCCCTACACCTCCTCCCTCGATTCTGTCCAGGGACCCTAACAGTCCTTTCAGGGTAGGCAGAGGTTCACTTGCACCTCCTCCAACCTTATCCACAGAGTTCAAGATGTGGACTCTGATACATCGGCAAGACCAAACGCAGACTGGGTGATCGTTTCGCAGAACACCTTTGCTAAGCCGCATGAACCAACCAGATCTCCCGGTTGCTGGACACTTTTATACTCCTTCCCATTCCTGCACAGACCTTTCTGTCCTTGGTCTCCTCCATTGTCAGAGTGAGGCTCGACGTAAATTGGAGGAACAGCATCTCATATTTTGCTTGGGCAGCTTACAGCCCAGTGTTATGAATATTGATTTGTCTCACTTCAGGTAGCCCCAGCATTCCCTCTCTCTCTATCCCTCCCCCACCCAAATCACACCAGCTTCTAATATTCACCTTACAAACAGCTTACAATGATCTGTTTCCTTTATCATTGTTACTTTTTTACATATCTTTCATTCATTGTTCTTTATCTCTCCACAACAGATAACCAGTCTGAAAAAGGGTCTCGAACTGAAGTGTCAACCATTCCTTCTCTCCAGAGATGCTGCCTGTCTCACTGAGTTATACCAGCTTTTTGAGGTCTAGCTTTGATGCAAAAAAACTTATTCAGTTCATCCACTATTTATTGTTTCCCATTACTACTTTTCCAGCATCATTTAGCAGCAGTCCCCCCTTGCCTCTCTTTCACTCTTTATATATCTGAATATATTTTGGTATCCACTTTTATATTATTGGCTAGCTTACCTTCACATTTCATCTTTTCTCTCCTTATTGCTTTTTTAGTTGCCTATGGTGGGTTTTTTTAAAGCTTCCCAATCCTCTATCTCCCCTCTAATCTTTGCCACATTATATGTATCTCTTTGCTTCCATGCTGTCTTTGACTTCCTTTATCAGCCTCGGTTGCCTCATTCTCCTCTTGATATGTTACTTCCTCTTTGGGATAAAAAAGATCCTGCATCTTCTGAATTACTCCAAGGAACCCCTGCCATTTTTGCTCCACTGTCATTCGTGCTTGGGTCCCCTTCCAAGCATAAGCTCCCAAATCAAATCTGCCTTGACAACTTCTTGATTCACTCATACCTTCCAACTCTACCTGTTCCTTTCAACTCGTGCAACTTCAGGAGATGCAATAGCTGTTGCACTTAGTCTACCACAGACTGGCAACTATTTTAATTCCCTTTCCCATTTCCATTCCTGACTTTTATGTCCTTGACCTCCTCTGCTTGTTAAAATCTTAATTAGAACCATCAGAAGTCTGCTCTAATTTCTGGCAATCATTTCTGATGATTGCTCCTGTTGTGCTTACAGAATCCCAGTGACCTGAAGATTTCTAACACCTCATCCTGTAATTTGTATGGAAATATTTTCAATGCAAAATGGCATCTGTAAGCACAATGCAAATAGAATTCCAAAAGCTAGATGCCGGATGTGTTATCAAACAGTTAAATAAGTTTTGTCAATAAACTTACATAGAAATAGTCAATGGGATCAAATATATGTCTGAAGAGCTGTCTTGCCCACAGTATCTTTCCAGCAACAGGAGGCATATCTCTTGCAAGTGGTGGATCGTCTTTGAAGGTGAGATAATGCTGTAAAGACATTCAAAATGGCAAAATCAACAATTCACTTTAAACTTAGAACATAGAATAATATTGCACAGGCCTTCTGGACCACCACAATTTGCAATGATCATAATGCCAATCTAGAGCATAGAACAACACAGCACAGGAACAGCCCCCTTGGCCCGCAATGTTCTGTGATGAACATAAGCCAAATTAATGTTCTCTGATTGCACAATTTAAACTAATCCTAACTGTCTACACATGAATCCTCCACAAGCAACTACATGTTCATGTGCCTATCTAAATGCATCTTAAACATTGCTCTGGTATTTGCTTCCACCACTTTCCCCGGTAGCAGATTCAGGCAGATGCTGCACTCCGAGTTAAAAAATAGATTATTAAATCTCCTTTATATTTCCCCCCCTGTCACCTTAAAGGTTTGCCCTCTAGTATTAGTATGGCCCTTATGGAGCAGATGTAGGCAAATCAATAAATTAGGAAAGTGAGCCTTAAGATTCTTCAGCCTAAATTTGGATCCATTTCTGCCTGGTTTACATGCACAAATTGTGTATAAAACCAGTTTTACTCAGGTTTGGTAACACAGATAATCAGTAATAGATTAAAAACAAAATAGGAGACCCCAGAAGATCACTAAAGTCTATCGAATTTGTGAAAGAACCATTCACCACTACTCTCTGGTTTCCTATCCTCTCCTGATATTTTAATTCCACAGACCTCAATTTTGCCTGACAATATGTTATGTACAAAGTTATCAAATGCCTGCCATAAACACACATAGAAAGCATCTGTAGGAGGGAATTTTGTACTTTAACCGCACCCTATATCTGACTTTATTCAGATAGGCACTTACACAAAATAAAACAGCTCATAGATCAGTGGTGAGTTTATTGAACAAGTCAGTTTATTGGCGATATACATCGGGGATTCAGTGTGAGCAAGCCCAAGCTGCTTCAATGAGCTATGGTAACTGTAGGATTTTTATACCCTCATGACACAATGGTTACTTGGAGTTGAAATAAACCATCATTAATCAATGTCTCTGTAACCTTTCATCTTTATTTTTCCCCAGAGTTAACATTAATCTTATGTTTCATGTTGTTTAGAAATCTCCCTCCCATATATCCAACATGTATATATAAATGTCCAGATTCTACTCAATAAAAGGAGTCCCCTTGCAAAGTCGTCGTTTGTTAACCTTTGAGAGACTTGCCTGCTAAACGCAGTGACCAAGAGTACCAGGCGTACACTGGCCCTACCCCCGAACTCTATCTCCGTTACATTGACGATTGCATCGGTGCTACCTCCTGCACCCATGCAGAACTCATGGACATCATCAACTTCGCCACCAATTTCCATCCTGCACTCAAATTTATTTGGATCATCTCCGACACCTCCCTCCCCTTTCTTGATCACACAGTCTCCATCACAAGAAATAGACTATCGACTGACCTCTTGCAAACCCACCGACTCCCACAACTATCTCAACTACACTTTTTCCCACCCTGCTTCCTGCAAAGACTCTAACCCCTATTCCCAATTCCTCCGTCTATGCTGCATCTGTGCCCAAGATGAGATGTTCCATACCAGGACATCCGAGATGTCCGCATTCTTTAGGGAATGGGTTCCATTTTCCCATCATAGATGAGATGCTCACTCATGTCTCCTCGGTACCCCGCAGCTCCACCCTTGCTCCCTTTCCCCCTAGTCACAACAGAGACAGAGTCCCTCTATTCTTTACCTTTCACCCCATCAGCCATCACATACAACACAAAATCCTCCGAAATATCCGCCACCTCCAACGAATATCCCACCACCAGCCACATTTTCCCATCTCCACCCCCTTCCGCCTTCGGCAGAGGGCGTTCCCACCTCAACTCCCTGGATAACTCATTCCCTGCCACCCAAACCACTCCCTCCCTAGGTACCTTCCCCTGCAACCACAATGCGTGAAAAAGTTGAATGTTACAGTTGTACATTATGTTACAGTTATACTCGACTTTGCTGAGGTGGCTTTGCTTGAATATTGTGTTCAGTTTTGGTCACCCAGATGCCATTAAGCTGGAAAGAGAGCAGAGAAGATTTACCTGGACCTGGATTTACCTGCCAGGTCTTGAGGGACTGAGCTGCATGGTGAGATTGGGCAGCCTAGTAGTTTATTCCTTGGAGCTCAGTGGCAGGCTAGTACTTTATTCCTTGGGTGGTGATCTTATAGGGATGTATAAAATCCTGAGGCGAATAGCTAGGATGAATACGCTGTCTTTTTTACAGGGTATGGGAATCAAGAACTAAAGGGAGAGATTTAAGGTGAGAGATTTAATTGGAACCTGAAGGCCAACTTTTTCACACAGAGAGCAGTGGGTATATGGAACAAGCTACCAGATGAAAGAGTTGAGGCAATTACATAAACAATATTTTTAAAACATTTGGTCAGGTACATGGCTAGGAAAGGTTTTGAGGCATATGGGCCAGGTGCAGGCAAATGCAAGAAGCCTGGATGGGGTATCTTTGTTGGTTTTGATGAGTTGGGCCAAAGGGCCTCTTTCTATGTTGTATATCCCTATGACTCTAAGGATGTAATTAAACCTATATATTGAACTTATTTTAGGATATGAGTGAAGGTAAACTTGTAAATAAGCAATGATTTTTTGGGGGATCAAATTTCAAATCTATCAATTACAAAATTATTCCAATGTGTTCCCCACTTACTCCAGTTTTTATCTTATTTTCCATAGCTCATTCCAAGCCCACTTCTTTCAAGACACACATTATATCAAGCTGTCTATCCCAACTGCCAACAATTCATCCCTTTGACATATGTACATTTTCAGAATAGGGCGGCACGGTGGCGCAGCGGTAGAGTTGCTGCCTTACAGCGAATGCAGCGCCGGAGACTCAGGTTCGATCCTGACTACAGGCGCCGTCTGTACGGAGTTTGTACGTTCTTCCCGTGACCTGCGTGGGTTTTCTCCGAGATCTTCGGTTTCTTCCCACACTCCAAAGACGTACAGGTATGTAGGTTAATTGACTGGGTAAAATGTAAAAATTGTCCCTAGTGTGTGTAGGTTAGTGTGCGGGGATCGCTGGGCGGCGCGGACCCAGTGGGCCAAAGGGCCTGTTTCTGCGCTGTATCTCTAAAAAATCTAGAAGGCTTTTAATGGAGTGCCGCACGAGAGGCGAGTATGCAAAATAAATGGACATGGAATTGAGGGGTAATATACTGTCATAGAATAAAACCTAGTTGGCACACAGAATACAAAGGATTTGAGTGTCAGGTTGTAAATAATGTTGTACTGTAGTCTTGGGATTGAGACCCAATTATTCACAATATATATTTTCAATTTGGATAAACAGACTGAATATAATATTACTTATTTTGCTGACTATATGAAACTCATGGAACTGTAGCAGAGAGAATGCAAAGAACCAATCTCAACAAAATGAGTGAGTGAGTAAAGTCAAGGCAGATGCTCCATAGCAGGAAAATCAGAAAGGTCGTGTATTATTTAGATAGAGAAATGTTGATGTAGAAATGGATTTGTATTCTTGTGCAAACATGATCCAGGGAAAATAGGACTTGTCGGGGAGAAAACAAAAGCACCTGTAGTGTGAATAGTAAATATTAACCAAACAAAAAGGAAATACGAGCAGTTCAGGGAATCACTTGAGACTGCAGATGTTAGAATCTAAAAAAAATAAAGAGAGCTCCTGTCTGGAGCTCTCCGGATCAGCGGATCAGGCAACATGTTTGAAGGGAAATACACATTCAATCTTTTGGGTTATAACCCAACATAGATCATAGAGCATAGAAGAGCACAGCACAAGGAAAAGATCGTCAGTCCAATATGACGAACGGGATGCCAAACACGATGCCAAAATTCACCATCACATAATCTATCTTCCTCCATTCCCTACATATCAATATGCTTATCCAAAAGTCTCTTAAATGCTACTATTGTATCTGCCCTCAATCACCAACCCCAGCAATGCATTCCAGGCACTCGTCATCCTTTGTATAAAATACTTGCTCCGCACATCTGATTTAAATTTTGTCCCTCTCACCTCAAAGCAGTGCCCTCGAGTATTTGATTTTTTTCATCCTGCGAGTGAAGTTCTGTCTGTCTACCCTATCTATGCCTCCCATAATTTTCCCGTAATTTCCCGCGTTCCAGAGAAAACAATCCAAGTCTGTCCAAACTCTACCTGTAGCTAATACCTGCTAATCCAGGGGTCATTCCGGTAAACCAGCTCTCCAACGTTTCCAAAACCTCCACATCCTTCCTGTAATGGGGTGACTAGAAATGCACACAATACTCCAAATGTGGCTTAACCAAAGTCCATAAACTTACCGATTCTTATTCTCAATGCCCCACTGATGAAAGCAAACGTACCATCTGCCTTTTTTATCAATTTATTTGTGCTGATCCCTCTACAACAATGCTGTTAAGGGTCATGCCATTAATTGTATATTTTCCCCTTACATTTCACCCTCCAAAATACAAAACCTCACACTTGCTCAGATTAAACTCCATTTGCCATTTCTCTGCCTATTTGTATATCAGATCTATATCCCGCTATATACCTTGACAGCCTTCCTCGCAGTCCATGGCCTCAGCAATCTCGGTGCCATCTGCAAACTTACTGACGACCCGTCTATGTCCCAGCACAGATCATGGCAGAACTCTACTGGTCACAGACCTCCAGCCTCAACATTGTCCTTCCACCACAGCTCTGTCTTCTATCAGTAAACCAGTTCTGGATCCCTGCTGCCAAATCATTGTTAATTCCATGCATCTTAATCTTCTAGATTAGACTACCATGGTGGATTTTTTCAAATACTGTACTAATATCTATGTGGAAAACATCCTTTGCCCTACCCTCATCATTTGCAGATTTGCAGATAAGAACCAGATAGGGCGGGTGGGGTGGAGATAGGAACAGAGATTGGAAGGTGTAAGAATATAACTGCAGATGCTGGTACAAATCGAAGGTATTTATTCACAAATGCTGGAGTAACTCAGCAGGTCAGGCAGCATCTCAGGAGAGAAGGAATGGGTGACGTTTCAGGTCGAGACCCTTCTTCAGACTGATGTCAGGGGGGCGGGACAAAAGCCCCAAAACAAGAGAGGTTGGAAGGTGATAAGTAGAGAACAAAAGGCTGCAGATTCTGGGGTATTGTGAGAAAGGATAGTATAGACCAAATATGGGAACAATGAAGGGGGCAGGGGTGATCAATGGTGGGGGGGGGGGGGGGAGGCCTGGGGAGGAGAGTGTGAAAGTGGAAGGGGGGGTGGGGAGGCACAGGAAAGGAGGAAGTTAGTACTTGAAATTGGAGAATTCAATTATTATTCTGATCAGATGTATGCTAACCTTGAGGTGGTGTTCTTGCAGTTTGTATGTGGCTTCACTCCGGTAATAGAGATTGCCCAGAACTGATAGGTTGGCATGCGAATGGGAAAAGTTAAAATGTTTAGTGACCGGGACATTCAGCGGGCTTTGGCAGACAGAGCACAAGTGTTTGGCAATACAATCGTCTAATCCACGCCTGGTAAAGGATCCCACACCAGCAGCATCAAATGGAGAAGATGAGACCCTTCCAGGTTAAACGGAGGTTCACATGACCATCTTCAATTCTCATCTACTGCATTCTGGTGGAGATAGGTTAAGGCAGATTAGGTGCTCCCAATGTGGCCTCCAATGGGACCAAGCATAGACCAGGTGACTCTTTCGAGTCATACCATTCCTCTACCACCTCACTTCCCACCCCTCCATCGACCCCAGTATGCACAGGTTAATCCCACCCCATCAGTCCCTTCCTTTCCACACTCATCTCTCGCTCCCGAATTTATTGACCCTCTTTTCCACCCTCCCTCCTTTGACCCATATCCCTCCCTCTAGCTTTACATTTCACTCATCCTCTTCTCTCCTAACCTGACCCCCTTTTGTCTCCTTCTCAGCTCTAACCTTTGTCACTTAATCCACCCATCTGCCAATCACCACATCTACACTTGTATCCACCTATCTCTTGTCAGGCTTTATCTAATCCCCAACCTCTCTTTTCCTACTTTCTTCCCCTTTTGTCAATCTGGCTGAAGAAGGGTCCCGACCCAAAATAGCAAATGTCCAAAATAGCAAATGTCCAAAATAGCAAATGTCCAAAATAGCAAATGTCCAAAATGTCAGGATGCTGCCTGACCTGTGAGTTGCTCCAGCACTTTGTTTTGATAAAGTTAGGTTAAGACAGAGCAGGCGATAAGATACACGACAGTTAGAGAGACATTTTAAAGAAACATTGTGAGAAAGGGACAATGCATATTAAGTATGGCAAACAATGAGAAATCAATCTACCAGACTTTCAAAAATTCAACATTTATTCCAGAAGATATTAATCTTCCCTTTTACATTGGGTCTCATGGTGGCAGTCAAAGAAACCGTAGGCAAACAGGACAGAGTGGAATTGCAGATTAAAGTGCCACTAAAGATTCCACTAAAGTGCAAGAGATTGTTTCCCATTTTTCACGTGTAAATTTATAAATCGATAAACTGAAATGCAATCTTACCTTTTTAATGAACATTAACTCGTTAGCATAGTGTCGAAGGATCCGTTCAATTGTTATTTCAATTTCTGACTCAAGGGATGGAATATTCAAATTCTGAAATCTATGTTTAGCACAAATAAATGACAATCCATTCATTATAAGGAGCATCATGAAAGTCATGCATTAATCCTGCATAATATTATGAAACAGCTATATTATTTTTCTTAAAAAGCAGTCTAAAAATAACAAATTCCATTTCCTTCTTTTCAATTTAAATGTAAACACACAGCAACCTACATTATAAATAGCAAAATATTATTATTTCACGGTCAAACTCCCTTGACAGTCAATTATTTAATTTAATCCACCGCCTCAACATGTGATACAATGATTGATAATGTGCTTCTGCCAGGAAGACAAGTATGTATCTAGACTTTCAAAAAGCCTTTGACAAAGTCCTACACAAGAGATTAGTGTGCAAAATTAAAGCACATGGTATTGGGGGTAGGGTATTGAAATGGATAGAGAACTGGTTGGCAGACAGGAAGTTTCTTCTTAGGCCCCCTTGGTTATGGCTGACCATGGGTGATGCGTCCTAGTTGGCTGCTTGCTCCGCATCTCAGCTAGAGCAGCGTCGTTTGTGGCTGAAGAGACCAATGCGGGAGTGACAGTCTCTGTCGCAAAGGTCACATTTGCGTGTGGTCTCCGGTCTGTTGAAGTTGCTGCGCTCCTTTCTGCATGCCCGCTTGTCTGCCGCTGCGTTCATCAGTTTCTCTTCTCCCGTTTCGAGATGTTGGTTCAGGGTACCTCTCCACCTCATACGGTCAGCTGCAAAGCTCTCCCAGGACTCCACATCGATGTTGAGCGCCTTCAAATCTCTCTTGCAGACATCCTTGTAACGTAGCTGGGGGCGGCTGATGGGTCTCCTCCCAGATGTCAGCTCTCCATAGAGGATGTCTTTTGGAATATGGCCATCCTCCATGCGGTGGACATGGCCCAGCCACCGCAGCCTGCGCTGCCTGAGTAGAGTGTACATACTGGGAAGGCCAGCACAAGCCAGAATCTCGGCATTGGACACTGTCTTGCCAGGATATACCCAGGATATGGTGGATGCTTCTAAGGTGGAAGGTGTAGAGTCTTCTCTCCAGTCTGGCATATGTAGTCCATGTCTCACTGCCGTACAGCAGTGTGCTGTTAACACAGGCATTGTAGACTGCTATCTTTGTCTTCACTGTCAGCTTTGGATTGGTCCACACTTGGGTTGTGAGGCGAGCGAGAGTTGTAGTTGCCTTCCTGATCCTCTTGTCAATCTCTGTGTCCAAGGAGAGGTTGTCGGTGATGGTGGAGCTGAGGTACGTGAACTGATGGACGGCATCGAGTTCGTAGTCGTCGATGGTGATGACAGGTGGTGCCTCTGTATCCTGTCCCAGGACGTTCGTCTTCTTCAGGCTGATGGTCAGCCCGAAGTCTTTGCAAGCCCGATAGAAGCAGTCCATCAGTGACTGTAGCTCCTGCTGGGTGTGGACACAACTGCTGTGTCATCGGCGAACAACATGTCTCTAATGAGAGCTTCACGTACTTTTGTCTTGGCTCTGAGGCGGGTGAGGTGGAAGAGCCTGCCATCTGATCTAGTACGCAGGTAGATCCCCTCTGTTGTTGTGCCGAAGGCATGTTTCAGGAGCAGAGCAAAGAAAATCCTCAAAGAATGTGGGAGCGAGGACGCAGCCTTGTTTGATGCCACTGCGGATGCCGAAGAGCTCCGAGAAACTGCCATTGAACTGCACTGTCCCCTTCGTGTTGATGTGGAAGGATTCTATCATGCTCTGCAGTTTTGGTGGGCAGCCGATCTTTAGGAGAGCCTCGAATAGGCCATCTCTGCTGATGAAGTCGGACACCTTGGTGAGGTCAATGAAAGCAATATACAGGGGTATCCGCTGTTCTCTGCACTTCTCCTGGAGCTGGCGAAGGGAGAAGACCATGTCTACTGTTGACCTTCCAGCTCGGAAACCGCACCGTGACTCTGGGTAGACGCATTCTGCCAGCTTCTGCAGGCGGATCAAGATCACCTGAGCAAAGACCTTGCCGACGATGTTGAGGAGGGAGATGCCTCGGTAGTTGTTGCAATCGCTTCTCTCGCCCTTGTTCTTATAGAGGGTAATAATCGTGTCCTGCGGTACAGCTCCTTCTTGCCAACACTGGCAGAGGACTTCATGCAAAGGAAGCAGTAAGGTAGTCTTGCAGTGCTTGATCTGGTCAGGGGGAATCCCGTCGCTGCCTGGGGCCTTGCCTGAGGCCAGGTTGTCAATGGCCTTGCCGTCAGCTCTCCATCTAATTCATCCATGGTCGGCAGGCACTCGATGGCGTCAAGGGCTGAGGGGGACACAGTGTTCTCTCTCGAGTAGAGGTCGGAGTAGTGTTCCACCCATCTCTCCATCTGTTGGCATTTGTCTGTGATTACTTCCCCAGTGGAGGATTTGAGGGGGGCTGTCTTGCTCTGGACTGGTTCTCGTGCCTTCTTAATGCCAACGTACATTCCCCTGATGTTCCCTGTTATGGCAGCCATCTGGATGTCCTCACTAAGCTGTGTCCAGTACTCATTGGCGCAATGCCTGGCAGTCTGCTGAGCCTTGCTCCTGGCAGCCCTGAGGATCTGCAGGTTCTTCTCGTTGGCTGACCGCTTGTACTCGGCTAGGGAGGCGCGCTTGGCTTCGATGATGTGAGTCATCTTGGTCAACTTGGCCTCAAATCAGTCGTGCTTCTTTGGGATCTTCTTTCCAAAGAGTAGGAATTAATGAGTCCTTTTCAGAATGGCAGGCAGTGTCTAGTGGGGTGCCGCAAGGCTCGGTGCTGGTACCCCAGTTATTTACCATATATATTAACAATTTAGACGAGGGAAATAAATGTGACATCTCCAAGTTTGCGGATGACACAAAGCTGGGTGGCAGTGTGAGCTGTGATGAGGATGCTAGGAGGTTGCAAGGTGACTTGGGTAGGTTGGGTGAGTGGGCAGATGCAGCATAATGTGGATAGATTTGAGGTTATCCACTTTGGTGGCAAGAACAGGAAGGGAGATTATTACCTGAATGGTAGACACAAAAAGCTGGAGTAATTCAGCGGGACAGGCAACATATCTGGAGAGAAGGAATGTGTGACGTTTCGGGTCAAGACCCTTCTTCAGACTGGTTAGGGATAAGGGAAATGAGAGATATAGACAGTGATGTGGAGAGATAAAGAACAACGAATGAAAGATATGCAAAAAAGTAACGATGATAAAGGAAACCGGCCATTGTAAGCTGTTTGTAGGGTGAAAATGAGAAGCTTGTGCGACTTGGGCGGGGGAGCGATAGAGAGCGAGGGAATGCCGGGGCTACCTGAAGTGAGAGAAATCAATATTTATAACACTGGGGCTGTAAGCTGCCCAAACAAAATATTCCTCCAATTTGCGTTAGGCCTCACTCTGACAATGGAGGAGACAGCGGATAGATACTCTGATAATGGAGGAGACCAAGGGCAGTTATTCTGATAATTGAGGAGACCGAGCACAGTTTCTTTGACAATGGAGGAGACTGAGGACAGTTACTCCGACAATGAAGGAGACCGAAGACAGAATCTGAATATTGTCAGATTAGGAAAAGGGGAGGTGGAATGAGACTTGGGTGTGCTTGTACATCAGTCACTGAAATGAAGCATGCAGGAACACCAGGCAGTGAAGAAAGTTAATGACATATTGACCTTCATTGAGTGCGGATTTGAGTTTGGGAGCAAGGAGGTCCTACTGCAGTTGTACAGGGCCGTGGTGAAACCGCAACTGGAGTATTGTGTGCAGTTTTGGTCTCCTAATTTGAGGAAGGACATTATTGCTATTGAGGGAGTGCAGCGTAGGTTCACCAGGTGAAGGATGGCGGGACCAACATATGATGAAAGAATGGGTCGACTGGGCTTGCATTTACTGGAATTTAGAAGGATGAGAGAGGATCTTATATAAACATATAAATTTCTCAAGGATTGGACAGGCTAGCTGCAGGAAAAATGTTCCCGATGTTGGTGGAGTCCAGCACCAGGGGTCACAGTTGAAGAATAAGGCATTGGCAATTTAGGACTGAGATGAGGAAAAAAAAATTCATCCAGAGTGTTGTGAATCTGTGGAATTCTCTGCCACAGAAGACAGTGGTGGTCAATTCACTGGATGTGTTCAACAGTTAGATTTAGCTCTTAGGGCTAAAGGAATCAAGGAGTATGGGGAAAAAGCAGGAATGGGGTACTGATTTTAGATGATCAGCCATGATCACATTGAAGAGCCGAATGCCCTACTCCAGCATCTATTTTCTATGAAGAAGGGTCTCGACCCGAAACGTCACCCATTCCTTCTCTCCCGAGATGCTGCCTGACCTGCTGAGTTACTCCAGCATTTTGTGAATAGATCTATTTTCTATGTTTCTATGAAGGAAACATGTTAAAGAATCAATGATATAATTGCAACCATGATTGCAGCAACTTCACTGCTTTTCTTCTGATAATTGCTACTCTCACTCCCTATCCAAGATGATGAAATGTCATGGTGCAGTGGGTAGCAGTTGAGTTGCTGCCTTACCCATAGACCCAAGTTATATCCTGACTATGGGTGCTGTCTGTGCGGAGTTTGTACATTTTCCCTGTGACCGCCTGGGTTTTCTCTGGATGCTCAGGATTCCTTTCACATTTCAAAAACATGCAGGTTGTAGGTTAATTGGCTTCTGTAAGTTGTAAATTGCCCCTAGCATGTCGGATAGTGCCTGTGTACGGGGTGGTCGCTGGTCGGCGCAGACTCGGTGGGCCAAAGGGGACTATAGAGGCATGAGGGAGGAGCTGGCCAGAGTTGACTGGAAAGAGACCCTAGCAGGGAAGACAGTGGAACAACAGTGGCAGGTATTTCTGGGAATAATACAGAAGGTGCAGGATCAGTTCATTCCAAAGAGGAAGAAAAATTCTAAGGGGAGTAAGAGGCGACCGTGGCTGACAAGGGAAGTCAAGGACAGTATAAAAATAAAAGAGAAGTATAACATAGGAAGGATGAGCCAGAGGATTGGGATGCTTTTAAAGAGCAACTCATAACAAGAGGAGTTGAGAAGTGGAGTAAAGAGGTCCTTCTCCAGTTGTACAGGGCGTAGTGAGACCACACCTGGAGTATTGTGTGCAGTTTTGGTCTCCACATTTGTGGAATGATATTCTTACTATTGAGGGAGTGCAGCGTAGGTTCATAAGGTTCATTCCTGGAATAGCAGGACTGTCATATGTTGAAAGACTGGAGCGACTAGGCTAGTATACTCTGGAATTTAGAAGGATGAGAGAGCCCAGTGCCAACAAACGCTCATCATATGTTAATCCAATCATTCATGGGATCATTCCCATACACCTCCTCAGGACCCTCTCCAATGACAACACATCCTTCCTCAGATATCGGGATCAAAACTGCTCACAATACTCCAAATGTGATCTGACCAGTGCCTCATATTCTAATCCTCTTAAAATAAATGCTAGCATTTCATTTGTCTTCCTTACTACCAAGTTGACTTGCTAATTAACCTTTTGTGACTCCTGCACCAGCACTACCAAGTCCCTTTGCACCTCCAATTTCTGAATTCTCTCCCCATATATAAAATAGTTTATGCCTTTATTCCTCCCAAAATGCATGACTCCACACTTTGCTACACTGTATTCCATCTACCACTTCTTTGCCCACTCTCCCAACAACTCCACGTCCTTCTGCAAAGTCCCTGCTTTCTCTACACTACCTGCGCCTCCACCTATCTTCGTATCATTTGAAAACCTGATCACAAAGCCTTCAATTCCCTCATCCAAATCATTGCTACACAACATGAAGAGTATCAGCCTCAGTACCGATCCCTGCTGGCCGCCAACCAGAAAAGGCCTCCTGTATTGCCACTCTTTGCCTTCTGCCATTTAGCCAACTTGCTATCCATGCTGGTTGGTATCTTCCCTCTGATATCATAGGCTCTCATCTTCTTTAGCAACTTCACATGCTGCACTTTATCAAAGGTGCTCAGAAAATCCAGGAAAACATGACTCTCCTTTATCTATCTTGCTATTTATTTCCTCATAGAATTCCAACAGGTTCATCAGGCAAGATCTCCCTTTCACAAAATCATGCTGACCAGCCTGTTTAATCATGAGTAGTTTGTAATCTGTTTAATCCACGCTCTTGCATTCTAGGGAAGCATGATGGGAAAAATGGCTAACATAGGGAACTTAAGTAGATTTATCATGATATTTAAGTTCCACAGCTTAGTTAAAATAAACATTGGGAGTTGTAAACTAAGCTGAGGGCAATAAAACTGATCAGGAGTAGTGACCTTTATTGCGCCAATTTATTAGGGAAATGGGAGAGTGATTTTCTATATAATAGGGAACATGAGGTTAAAGATAACTCAGGGGAACGACAAAGATGAATGGCCACAGAGACATTGATCAATGATGAATAATTTCAAAATGTAGAATCCACATGTAACCATTGTGTCGTGAGAATATAAAATTGCTGTGGGTGCTGTGAATCTTTGAAAACAGTAGAGTTCTCTTAGAGTGTTTCCCATTATTGCGACCCTGAATAAACAGACTTGTTCGAGAAACTCACCAGTGTTCTACGAGATGTTTTATTTGATGACTCAGGTAACCTCAGGCAACAAGAACTACTCTTGGGAAATTGGAAAGGGCAAGTGACTGAAGTGTTCATATGTGAGCCTTTTGGAACCACAGCCACTGTTCTATTAGTTTCTAAATAGTTATGGATAAAGACAGGGCAACCAGATAAGTTAAAATTCTGAATTGGTGCAAGGCTAACTTTGATAATATTACTCAGGAACTTGCTAAAGTTAATTGAAGTAGTTTATTTGCAGACAAAGGAGCATTCAGAAAGTTGGGTGCTTTTAAAAATATGATGAAAAGCGTTCAGGGTGTGCGTGTTCAAGGCAGGTGGGAGAAAGGAAGCTTGGATGATGAAAGAAATTGAGGCTCTGGTCAGGAAAAGCAAGCAAGCATAGGAACTGTATAGGCAATGGAGATCGTGCATCCTTGGAGGACTTTCAAGATCTGAGAAGCAGATCCTGAGAAGGAAATCAGGATGTCAAAAAGTTGTCAGGAGATAGCTCTGACAGATAATATTGCAAATACATTACGGGAAAGAGGGAAACACGTAGAGGAAAGGGCCCCTCAGAAACCAAAGTGGTCATTTCTGTAATTTATGTCATAACAATATCTTGCACCACTTCATCACAATGGGCATGAGTGCCACTGGTTGGTAATCATTGAGGCATTGAATCACTACTACTATGGTTGTCCATTAGAGTAACTGGGAACTTTGGGCCATAGTTTGTGAGAGGTTGAAGATGTCCATGAAAACTCTAGTCAGTTGGTTTAATGGGGTGGGGGGTTGGGGTGGGGGAGTGATCACCTTCATTAAGGATCTGCTATTAACAGCCTTGGAGACTGAGATCACAGGATTGTCGGGGAATGTGGGGGCTCATAAAAATACATTGTTCTTCCTGTCAAAGCAACCATACAATGCAATGAGCTTGTCCGGAAATGATGCGTTGCGGTCACGTAAGCTGTTTATTTCACTTTGAGGAATTGGTGGCTTGCAATCCTTTCTACAGTTACTGAACATTCATCTGAGCCTCCATTTTAGATCAGAAGTGTATATTCGCCTTCTTGATGGCCGCCTTGAGATTTTTCCTGGATATCTTGTGTGACCCTTGATTGCAGAGGTCTGGTCTTCAGTAATTTGCGCAGCCCCTGGTTCATTCAAGGTTTCTGGTTAAGGAAAAAAGATTGTCCTAGCAGGAACGCACTCCTGCATACATTTTCTTATGAAGTTGACAGCAGCCATGGCGAATTCGTTCAGAACATCACACACTCTACCAATTCTTGCAGTTGCGAAGTCATTCCTCTTTCTCTCCTGATGAGTTTAATGTCATCCTCTCCACCGGAACCAAGCTCTTAAGTCATTGCCCATATGCAGGAAGATGTAGCACAGCCTCATGTCTGATTTCCAAAGTGCAGGTGAGAAATGGAGCGATAGGAGTCTCTGATGATGGAATAGCAATGTTTGAGGTTATTTCATCTCCTGGTGCTGCAGTAGTAGCTTGGAAGTGTCTTCTTTACATTAGACCGGTTGATTTTCCAGCAACTAATGGTCTGCCCACCCTTATAACCCAGACAAAATTATGAGAACTCAGTTGAAATTCCGTGAGTGGCCACAGATGGCATCGCTTTGAGTGGGGGGGGGGAGAGGAGGGGGTGGGGAGAATGCGGCGTCCCAAAGTTGAAAGCAGGGGCTCCCGCATCCACCCACTACTCCCTTAGCCGCCTACTCCTTCCCTTACCCCATCCCCTCCGCCCCCCCCCCCCCCCCCCCCATCCCCGGTGTCACTGACATGCTCCATCTTGGAAGCACAGCAGGCGAGAGGGCACATGATGTGACCGAGATGGCACATTGATACACAGTGCTGGAGCAACTCAGCTGACTGAATTAGACTGAGGAAGGGTCCCAACGTCACCTATCCGCAGCATTACTCCAGCACTTTGTGTCCTTTTGTGGGTGAAGAAGGGCTCATGGGCACACCTTGTGAGTCGGAAGTGGTGTCGGAAGCTGGGCTCCAAACAGCTGTGGAGACAGTGTGAACCGGGGAATGGTTGGCAGGATATTCCATTCACCTTCAGTTCACATTTTATATTTATTTTATTTAAGTTGCTGGCACTCCATGGTGTTGGAGAGACATGGGAGGGATGTCATTAGTGGGACACTGGTGTATTGTCGTTTCATTATCATGCGACCTCTGTTAGTCCAGAAAAACAAATAATCCAGAAAGGCTCTAGAACCTAAGATGTGGAAAATCAGTGTTGAACCTGTACTAAGTCCATTTCAATTGTCAAGGTGTGAAATATTGTTTTAAAGGCTTCCTATTGTTCATCTACTTGCAAAAGTTTTCATTTATTTTAGAAAAATATCCCCATCAATTCATCTTACAAATGTACACGATTAGCCTTATTCAAACGTTTTAAGATCTTGTTTTTTCCAGAACTACAATTTTCAAATTAGATTCAAACCTCAATAATATTGTAGTCTATTTTCCCCAATGGATTCCTTACTACAAGATTAATAATTGGGGGCAAAGTAAAACACTACAACACTGTGCTCTGTTCTCATCAATAATGTATACATATATAACAATTTTTTTCTTGGGACCATTTGAAAAAAGATGTCTATTCTTCACAGAACACAGTACAATTCAGAAACAGTTTTTTAGTCCACCATATTTGCGCCTACCTGATGCTAACCCTATTAATTCCATCTGCCTACACATGATCTGTATTTCTCTATTTTCTGCCTGTTCATTTGTCTGTCTAAATGCCACTTACATGTTGCTATTGTATCTAGTTGTATAAACTCCCCAGCAGTATTTCCTATTCTATGTGTAACAAAATACTTTACCATTTTTTATACTCAATGCCCCGAACAACGAAAGCAAGAATGGCGTACATCATTTTACCACACTTTCCATTAGCTTTGTCACTTTCAGATAACTCTGGACCTACATCCTGAAATTCCTCTCTATTTCAATCCAACTTATAATTCTGCAATTTGATATATACTTTCGTCTTGCAATTGACCTTCCAAAATGCAACAACTCACATTAATCCTAATTAGGTTTCATCTGCCATTTCGCTGCACAAATTTCCAAATAATTTATATCTACAGTGCCCTCCATAATGTTTGGGATAATGACCCATCATTCATTTATCTGCATCTGTACTCACAATTTGAGATTTGTAATAGAAAAAAAACACATGTGGTTAAAGTGTACATTGTCAGATTTTAATTAAGGCCAATTTTATACATTTTGGTTTCACCATTGAGAAATTACAGCAGTGTTGATACATAGTCCCCCCATTTCAGGGCACCATAATGTTTGGGACACAGAAATGTCATGCAAATGAAAGTAGTTATGTTTAATATTTTGTTGCATCTCCTTTGCATGCAATGACGGCTTGAAGTCTGCGATTCATGGACATCACCAGTTGCTGGGTGTTTTCTCTGGTTTTGCTCTGGCAGGCCAGTATTGCAGCCATCTTATGCTTTTTTTTAGATTTAGAGATACAGCGCGGAAACAGGCCCTTCGGCCCACCGAGTCCGCGCCGCCCAGCGATCCCCTCACATTAACACTATCCTACACACACTAGGGACAATTTTTTTTTTTTTACATTTGCCCAGCCAATTAACCTACATACCTGTACGTCTTTGGAGTGTGGGTGGAAACCAAAGATCTCGGAGAAAACCCGCGCAAGTCATGGGGAGAACGTACAAACTCCGTACAAACGGCGCCTGTAGTCAAGATTGAACCTGAATCTCCGGCGTTGCATTCGCTGTAAGGCTGCAACTCTACCGCTGCGCCACCGTGCGATTGGGGGGCTAGTCCCCTTCAGTTTTCACTTCAGGCATGCTCAATTGGGTTCAGATCGGGTGATTGACTTTACCATTCGA
The DNA here is from genome assembly GCF_053455715.1 of Rhinoraja longicauda. Classification (NCBI taxonomy): domain Eukaryota; kingdom Metazoa; phylum Chordata; class Chondrichthyes; order Rajiformes; family Arhynchobatidae; genus Rhinoraja; species Rhinoraja longicauda. The sequence goes on along the minus strand of NC_135957.1, from coordinate 14,567,331 downwards.
GAATTGACCATTTTATAGCTTTGAAAAACTCGTTTGTTGCTTTAGCAGTATGTTTGGGATCATTGTCTTGCTGTAGAATGAATAGCTGGCCAATGGGTTTTGAAGCATTTATTTGAACTTGAGCAGATAGGATGTGTCTATACACTTCAGAATTCATTATGCTACTACCATCAGCAGTTGTATCATCAATGAAGATAAGTGAGCATCTTCAGCAGCCATACATGCCCAGGTCATAACACCCCCACCACCGTGTTTCACAGATGAGGTGGTATGCTTTGGATCTTGGGCAGTTCCTTCTCCCCTCCATACATTGCTCTTGTCATCACTCTGATATAAGTTAATCTTTGTCTCATCTGTCCACAAGACCTTTTTCCAGAACTGTGGTTGCTCTTCTAAGTACTTCTTGGCAAACTGTAACCTGGCCATCCTACTTTTGCGGCTAACCAGTGGTTTGCATCTTGCAGTTTAGCGTCTGTATTTCTGTTCAAGAAGTCTTCTGCGGACAGTAATCATTGACAAATACATACCTGACTCCTGTAGAGTGTTTCTGATCTGTCGGACAGGTGTTTGGGGATTTTTCTTTATTATAGAGAATTCTTCTGTCATCAGCTGTGGAGGTCTTCCTTGGCCTGCCAGTCCCTTTGCGATTAGTAAGTTCAGCAGTGCTCTCTTTCTTCTTAATGATGTTCCAAACAGTTGATTTTGGTACGCCTAGGGTTTGGCTGCTGTCTCCAACATTTTTATTGTTGTTTCTCAGTCTCATACTGGCTTCTGTGACTTTCATTGGCACAACCTTGGTCCTTATGTTGATAAACAGCAATAAAAGTTTCCAAAGTTGATGGAAAGACTGGAGGAAAGACTACGTGCTGAGAGCTCTCTTATACCTGCATTAAGGAGGCAATTAAACACACCTGAGCAATTACAAATGCCTGTGAAGCCATGTGTCCCAAACATTATGGTGCCCTGAAATGGGGGGGGGGGGGACAGCCGTAATTTCTACATGGTGAAACCAAAATATAATAAATACCTTTTAATAAAATCTGACAACGTCTACTTTAACCACGTGTGATTTTTTTTCTATTACAAATCTCAAATTATGGAGTCCAGAGGCAAATAAATGGGTCTTTGTCCTAAACATTATGAAGGGCACTGTATACAGTCAGACAGTGTGGGAAAAGGCCCTTCGGCCTAACCTGGCCACACAGACATATCTTACTGTATCTTACTGTACCTCACTATCCACAATTCCACAGATTTTTACGTAGTTTGCTAATTTACTAATCCCACCACTCGTATTTTCATCCTTATCATTTATATTATTAATCCCTGTGCTGAACCTTGTGGAACACCACAGGTTCACAGACCTTCAGTCTGAGAAACACCCGTCTACCTCCATTCTCAGTCTTGTACAACTAAGCTAATTTTGTACCTAATTTACCATGGATCCTATGTGACCTAATCTTCTGGATACTTTCACTTGAAGGATAGGTATATTCATTCACGTTTTAAAGAAATATAATTCCTCATAAAAAATTACCATTCCACTAAAACGTATTTTTCCTTATAAAAATATGGATATAAATGTACAAATATCTTCACCTCTATTAGGAGAAAAGTAATAATATACTCCATTCTATAATACATTATCTGTAATTGATTTAAAAAAATGTTATTACCTCTGCAAAAGCTGCAAAGCATGCCGTGAAGAAATAATTTTTGTAAAACTGTTATTCATGAAGTCATCAAGTAAGTTCTGAAATAAACAGAAAAATGAAAATAGAAAAACGCAAGTGTTTAAAATCTGATCTAAAACCAGAAAGTGCTGGAAACACTGAGCAGCATTTTTGAAAGAAAAACAGAGCTAATATTTCAGCTTGAAAGCTTTTTTTCAGAATTGGGAAAGAGAAAACAAAGTAGTTTTAAATTGCAAGAGATGGATACGATAGAGGGAATATTTCTGATAGAATAGAGCAGGATCATTAGCAAATTTTAAAAAATGATTTCATCCTCTAATATCCAAGACAAATATATATTTTAGTGGTCTGAGCACTTACTTCAGAGACAACAAACTTTCTCTCAATGTCATTAGACAAAGGAGATAGAGATCAACCAGAAAACAAAGCAGTACACATACTCAGTACCCCAATGACGGCACCAAAGTAGAGATGGTTGAAAGCTTCAAATTCCAAGAAGTAAATATCACCGATAACTTGTCCTGGACCTCACATATTGCAGCAATGGCTAAGAAAGCACATCAAAGCATTTACTTCCTTAGAAGGCTTAAGAAGTTTGGCATGCCCGCAACAATTCTCACCAACTTCAACAGATGCGCCGTACAAAGCATTTTATCGGGATGCATCACAGCATGGTTTCGGGACAGCTCCATCCAAGACCACAAGAAATTGCAGAAAATTGTGGACGCAGCCCAGACCATCACACCAATTAACCCCCCTTCCACTGACGCCATTTACATCTCCCGCTGGCACAGCATGGCCACCAGCATAATCAAGGATGAGTCACACCCCACCCACTCTCTCATCTTCCCTCTCCCACTGGGCAAAAGATATAAAAGTGTGAAAATGCACACTTCCAGATTCAGGGACAATTTCTTCCCAGCTGTTATCAGGCAATTGAACCAATAAACCAATTATCAGAGAGCAGTCCTGAGCTACTATCTACCTCATTGGAAACCCTTGGACAGTCTTTGATCGGACTTTACTGGACTCTACCTTGCACTAAACGTTATTCCCTTTATCATTTAAGGGCCTGTCCCACCGGCGATTTTTAAGGCGACTGCCAGCAACTGTCAAAGTCATAGCAGATCGCCGAAAAACCTTTGATTTTTTTAACCCTACGACAATGTCTACGACAATGACCACGACAATGCCTACGACAAGCTATGATAACCTACCACCTAGGTGACGGCAAGCTACGACAACTGGCGACCCACGATAAGAAAATGGTACCAGTCAGTATATCTATCTCACAAAAAAGGCATGAGGATTGTAGGAAAAAACACAGTTCCCATTTCACACAATTTTCATCCATTTGACAATTGTGGGCGGATAGAATTATCACTCGGATGCAGCATGTCTTTTTGTTTCATTTTCCGAGGGCGGATATATGTCAAGATCATCTAGAATCGACCATTACACACCTACACAAGTGACTGCCGTGCTCTGCTCGGCCGCTTTGCATGACAAACACGCATGAGAAAAAACTATTCGACAGCAACGTCGATCCACACAAGGTGCTCATTCGCGATACTTTCCTGACCCATGAAAGAATGGAGATTTCCCGCTTTACGCAAAGTGGTCATTTTGGGACGAGTAGACTTCAGACAGCATGGAAATAGACCCTTTGGCTCACGGAGTCCGCGCCGACCAGCGATCATCCCAAACACTAGCACTATCCTACATACTAGGGACAATTTACAATTTTACTGAAGCCAATTAACCTATACACCTGAGACAGACACAAAAGCTGGAGTAATTCAAGGTGCCAAGCAGCATCTCTGGAGAAAAGGAATCGGTGATGTTTCGGGTCGAGACCCTTCTTCAAAAGTCACCTATTCCTTTTCTCTAGAGATGCTGCCTAACCTGCTGCCTGACTACAGCTTTTTGTGTCTGTCTTCGGTTTAACCAGCATCTGAAATTAAATTATTTTATTTTGTTTTATTTTGTTTTATTGGTCAAAATAAATGAAATTAAAATATTTGAAAGAGATGCCATGAGAAACTACTCAGAAATACAATGACTTCAAACATCAATCTTTGGTCAAAATGTCCAAAATTTACTTTATTCAAACAAACAAAATTCTTATACAATACAATACAATACAATACAATATATCTTTATTGTCATTGAACCCAGGGGTACAACGAGATTGGGAATGCGCCTCCCATACGATGCAATAATTTAGGTAATTTAGACAGCAGCAACCCAACGAAACGAACAGTTGTAACAGTTTTGGACAGGGTAAAGTGCAAGTTGATCTATGAAAAGGTGGATCAGCACCGGCGACAATCAAATTCACCTGGCGACAATCTGGCGATAACCTACGACAGCACCCACAACAGGATACGACAAGCTACAATCATTGGCGTCAAGCCAGCTGTCGCCGAAAAATTTCGAACAGAATAAAATTTCCGCGATGGTGCTATGACTCATTGGAGACTCATAACCATGCCCGCGACACCCCGGCAAACGTGCGATGACAGCCTAGTCGCTGGCAGGTGCCTTAAAAATCACCGAACTGGGACAGGCCGTTTACACTGTGGATGGCTCGATTATAATCATATACTGTCTTTCCGCTAACTGATTAACAAAAGCTTTTCACTGTACACGTAACCATAAACAAAACTCAACTCAACAAATGTCACCTTTTTATGAAAGGTGACAAGTGATACTTCACTTTCAAGAGCCTCAGTTTGATGAACTAGTCATTTTCTTAAAATCTAGATAGACAACATCCGCCATATGTAGTCCACACATGCTCCCTTTAATTAACTCAAATTTCTCAAAGTACTCGTTACTTTTTCCCCTTAATTAACATTGCACCAACATTAAACTGACAGACCTAAAGTTGCTAGAAAAACGTTTCCACATATTCTTGGTTGAGGATGTAACTTGGCTCCTTTCCAATTCTCAAATGCAGTGGTCTAAGAGTGTCGGCTTTGATGAGAGAGGGGAAAGTATAAGAAAATAACTGCGAATGCTGGTACAAATCGAAGGTATTTATTCACAAAATGCTGGGGTAACTCAGCAAAGTATATATAACTTCAGTTTAAGTTTTCATGAGTTTAGTAGTCAAGGATAGTGACTTTTGCTTGAAGCTTCTAAGCTGGGGCCAGCATTCTAAGGCAAAGAAGTAAACAAGGTACATTTCAATTGTAAAAAGTGCCCAGTCCATTATGGGTACTGACCTCCCCACCATCAAAGGGATCTACATGAGTCACTGCCTCAAAAACTGAAAATAAGCATGCAGGTGAAGAAAGCAAAGCATGTCGGCCTTCACAGCGAGAGGATTTGAGTACAGGAGCAAGGAGGTCCTACTGCAGTTGTACAGGGCCCTGGTGAGACTACACCTGCAGTATTGTGTGCAGCTTTGGTCTCCTAATTTGAGGAAAAACATTCTTGCTATTGAGGGAGTGCAGTGTAGGCTCATCAGGTTAATTCCTGGGATGGCAGGACTGACATATGATGAAAGAAGGAATCAACTGACTTTTAGAAGGATGAGCGAGGATCTTATAGACACATACAAAATTCTTAAGGGATTGGACAGGCTAGATGCAGGAAAAATGTTAACGATGTTGGGAGAGTGGAGACCCAGGGGTAAGAATAAGGGTAGGCCACTTAGGACTGAGATGAGGAAACACTTTTTTCACCCAGAGAGTTGTGAATCTGTGGAATTCTCTGCCACAGAAGGCAGTGGAGGCCAAATCGCTGGATGTTTTCAAGTGAGAGTTAGATATAGCTTTTCGAGCTAACGGAATCAAGGGATACGGGGAGAAAGCAGGAATGGGATACTGATTTTGGATGACCAGCCATGATAATATTGAATTATTTCCAAGGGCCGAATGGCCTACTCCTGAACCTATTTTCTATGTTTCTAAAAAGGCAGCCAACACCCACAGAGATCCACACCAACACTGCTGCCATCAGGAAGAAGGTATGGGAACCTGAAAACTGTAAAGTCCAGATTCAGGAGCAATTTCTTGCCTACACCCCCCAAATAAGCTCTGAACAATGATGAAGGTGTCAAAGGAAACAGCGGGATATAGATCAGTTACAGATATGGACGGAGAATCCTTACGTAGAACATAGAATACACCATAGCACAGGAACAGACCTTGCTGCCCACAACGTCTGTGCCAATCATGATGCAGACACAAAATAATCATTTCTAGCAACTTTAGAGAGGAAGTGGGAAATAGCATGAGATATATAAATAAAGAGAAAAGATCAAATTAAAATTGGCAAGTAAAATTAGCTAGCTCCACATACTAGAATATATTCCCACTGACTCTTCTGTTACCTCTAAATCAAAGATCTGTTTCGCGAATGCAGCATAGTCAGCATTGAATTCCTTCCTCCGAGAGTCCAAAATATCATAATGACTTTTTTTAAGATTCAAAAATATATTCTGGAATTTGATTGCAAGAATCTCTATTCCCTCAATTGAAGAACTCTTCAATACAGAGAAGGTCTTCAATATTTCAACTATTTTTGTGATCTGCAAATGTCAATGAACATTAATTATTTCACACATACAACTGAACAATTTTGCACAATGTTTTTTTTTCAGTAAAACTTATTGAATTCACCATTACATCTGTACCAATTCTCAATGCAATACTGTAATTATAAAGTAACCGTTGAATCATGTGAGCATTCATTTTCCAATTAGTTTACATCTGATGGGAATCCACCAATATTTTTATTTGAGTTCTTTGTAATTACCAGAACCACCATGGTTATTGTTGAAATCAATTATTTTCATACCAATTGTGATCTATTGATCAAAGTCACAGATCCAGTTGCAAAGGTGTGCACAGAGACCCAATTCACTGATCAGGTTTGGAGGAGATATGGTGTTGAATGCCGAGCTGTAGTCTATGAATAAGAGCATGATGTATGTGCCATCAGGCAGGGCATTGAGTATAATAGTCAAGAAGTCATGGTGCAGCTTTATAACATTTTAGACTGCATTTAGTATTATGTGCAGTTCTCGTCATCCCATTACAGGAAGAATTTGGAAGCTTTGGCGAGGGGGCAGAAGAGGTTTACCAGAATGCTACCTGGACAAGAGGGCATTAGCTATAAGGAGAGATTGGACAAAATTGGATTGTTTTCGCTGGAGAGTTGAAGGTTGAAGGGAACCCTCAAGGTTTCAAGGTCAGTTTATTGTCATATGCACCAATTAAGGTACAGTGAAATTTGAGTTACCATGCAGCCACACTAAGTGAAAAGCAACAAGACACACAACCACATAAAAGTTAACATAAACATCCATCACAGTGGATTCCACATTCCTCACTGTGATGGATGGCAATAAAGTTCAGTCGTCTTCCTCATGTTCTCCCGCGGTCGGGGCAGTCAAACCATTTGCAGTCGGGGCGATCAAAGCTCCCGCACCCAATGATCGAAGCCCCCGTCGGGGTGATCGAAACTCCAGCGTCGGGGTGGTTGAAACTCTCTCCGCGGCATGGAGCGCCCGTGTCGGCCTCTTCTTACCAGAGACTGCGGGCTTCACGATGCTAAAGTCCATAGGCCCCACAGTTGGAGCTGCGATCCTCGGCAAGTTCCATGATGTTATAGTCCTGCAGTCTCCCGCAGTTTAGAAATAAGGAAACATAGAAAATAGGTGCAGGAGGAGGCCTTCGAGCCAGCACCGCCTGGAGCGCCCTTCGGTCTCCAGGAAAGGCCGGCAACGCCACGATGTTAGGCCGCAGTGGGGAAGGAGATACGATACGGAAAAAAATTGCATCTCCGTCGAGGTAAGAGATTGGAAAAAAGTTGATGATCATCTCCTTGGTCTTGGTGGTATTTAGTGACAGGTTGTTATCAGAGCACCAGTCCACCAGGTTCTGCACCTCCGCTCTGTATTTTGTTTCATCACCGTTGGTGATCAGCCCGATCACCATTGTGTCGTCTGCAAACTTGACAATGGTGTTGGTGTCGAATGCAGGAACACAGTCGTGTGTGAAGAGGGAGTAGAGCATGGGGCTCAGAACACAGCCCTGTGGTGTGCCAGTACTCAGGGTGATTTTGGAGGACAGGTGCGGGCCCATTCTCACTGCCTGCGGTTGCTCCAGCAGGAAGTCCAGGATCCAGTCACATAATGACGAGCTGAGGCCTAGCTGGTGGAGTTTGGTGATGAGCTTTTTTTTTTTTTTTAAATATTTATTCAAATATTAAAATAATATATACAATACAGTAAAACCAAAACAGAACCCACCACCAGAATACTATACAAACAAATATACCAATTGAAACTATTATACAATTATATTACAATCCCCATCCAGGATACATCCAATCCCCCGCGGTGCCCAGCGTTCCCGGAAATCCTCCAGGGTGCCCGTGGACAGCGCGTAGTCCCTCTCCAACACCACCCTGGCACGGACGTAACCCCGGAAAAGGGGCAGGCAGCTGGCTCGGGCAGAGCCCTCTTCCGCCTGGCGCCGTGAGTCGCGGATGGCCAGCTTGGCCTGGCCCAGGAGCAACCCAACAAGGACATCTTCGGCCCTACCCTCTTCCCTACGCACAGGGTGTCCAAAGATGAGGATGGTGGGTGAAAAATGCAGCCAAAAAGCAAGGAGCAACCCCTTTAGATATTGGAACAGGGGCTGCAACCTCACACACTGCATGTACACGTGGTACACAGACTCCTCCAACCCGCAAAAGTGGTAGGCGGCTGGCGAGTCTGTGAACCGCGCGAGGAACAGGTTGCAGGGGACTCCTCGGTGCAATACCTTCCACCCCAGGTCCCCGATGGAGAGGGGCAGAATTCCTGCGTAGAGGGACCCCCACCGCGGGGTCACATCGCGACCGGAAGGCAACACCGACCGCCACTTAGTGTCCGGACGGTGGACCAGGGCGAGGAAGTGCAGGGTGTGGAGGAGGAGCCCGTACAGGACACGCCTCCCTGCGTCTCGGAGGGAGATGAAGGGTGTCGAAGAAATGCGGCTCATGTTGTGTGGGACCGGCTCCCGGGAAGGATTACGGCGCCTCGGTCCGACGAGTACTTCCGGTTGCGCAGGGGTTTGCTCAGCCGCAGGTACTCCACACGTTTGAGCCTCTCCGACACTCAGCGGGGCAGGACAAGGGCCGGCTGCTCTCACGCCTGGGCCGCCGCCCTCCGTCAGCGGAGGGGGGCCCCGGTCGACAGCAACCAGGTTCCAGACTCTCAGCAAGTCCCGGTAGAAGCCGGGCATTCCCAGCAGGATAGCACGGCTGACTCCCACCATCGGGATCCGCGTACCTGCTTGAAGGCAGCGGCCCCGTTGGAAAAAGTGCGTCGCCAGCACGTGCCACCTGGGAGGACGCTCCGAGTACAGGTATCTCTGCAGAGTCCTGAGGCGGAGAGCCGCCAACTGGGTGCGGATGCACACCAGCGACTGCCCGCCCTCCTCAATCGGGAGACTCAGGACCGGTGCAGAGACCCAGTGCTTTTCGTTGCCCCAGAAGAAGTCCACCAACTTCTTCTGGATGATCCCAGCAAAAGTGGCTGATGGGACCAATGTGGTCAATCTGTACCAGAGCAGGGAAGCCACGAGTTGGTTAATGACCAACACCCTGCCCCGGTAGGAAAGCACGCTGAGGAGACCTGACCAGCGCCCCAGCCGGGCGACGACTTTCAACTCCAGCTCCTGCCAGTTCGCCAGCCAGGTCTCCGCGACAGGACTCAGGTAGACTCCCAAGTAAAGGAGGCGCGTGGTGCTCCACGTGAAAAACCGCATCTCCTCAGGGAGGGAGTCCACCTGCCAGGGACCCACCAAGAGTCCAGAACATTTCCCCCAATTGATCCTTGCAGAGGAGGCGGCCGAGAAGACTCGTTGGCACTCGCGCATCCTCTGCAGATCAGCGGGGTCAGTGACCATGAGGAGCCGTCATCGGCATAGACCGAGAGGACCACCTCCATATCTGGCTCGCGTAGAACCAAGCCCGTCAACCTCCTCCGAAGCAGACTAAGGAATGGCTCCACGCAGATGGCGTACAGTTGGCCTGACATGGGGCAGCCCTGACGTACTCCTCTGCGGAAGGGAATGGGGGCCGTCAAGGATCCGTTGACCTTGACGAGGCACTCCGCAGTGGCGTATAGAAGTCGGATCCGGGCCACAAAGTGCGGTCCGAACCCAAACGCCCGCAGAGTCCTCAACAGATACTCGTGATCCACCCTGTCGAAAGCCTTCTCCTGGTCAAGGGAGAGAAAGGCAGTGGGTACACCGGTCTCCTGAGCCAGGTAGACCAGGTCCCGGACCAGATGGATATTGTCCTGGATGGACCGGCCCGGGACTGTGTAAGACTGGTCAGGGTGGATCACTTGGGCCAGCACTGGGCCCAGACGGTTGGCCATTGCCTTAGCAAAGACCTTGTAATCGGTACAGAGGAGGGAGACCGGGCGCCAGTTCTTTAGTAGGCGGTGATCACCCCTCTTGGGCAGAAGGACCACTACAGCCCTCCGGTCGTCAGGCTCTCCCTCAGGACCATGGTGTAGTCCTCCCCCAGGGTCCCCCAGAAAGTGCGGAGGAACTCTGCTGTCAGGCCGTCCAGGCCAGGGGATTTGCCCCTTTGAATCTGATCGTCTAGTGTTAGGGGGGCGTCCAGACGCTCGGCACCCTCCGGGCCGACCGTGGCTAGACCTTCCCACAGATCACTGCACTCGTCCCCGCCGGAGCTATCCGGTGAAAACAAGTTCCCATAAAAGGAACGAACCGCCGCGTTGATGTCTTCTGGTTCGGTGACGGGGGAGTCATCGTCAGCGAGCAGCTCCACTAACTGCTGACGGACTCCCCGCCACTTCTCCAGCGAGTAGAAGAAGGGTGAACCGCGGTCCAAATCGTGGAGCATTTGGATCCGCGATCTCACATACGCGCCTCGGGATTGCTGTAATTGCAGCTCCTTCAGCGCGTCCTTCTTCTCCTGGTATAAGAAAATAACTGCAGATGCTGGTACAAATCGATTTATTCACAAAATGCTGGAGTAACTCAGCAGGTCAGGCAGCATCTCGGGAGAGAAGGAATGGGTGATGTTTCGGGTCGAGACCCTTCTTCAGACTGATGTCGGGGGTGGGACAAAGGAAGGATATAGGTGGAGACAGGAAGATAGAGGGAGATCTGGGAAGGAGGAGGGGAAGGGAGGGACAGAGGAGTTATCTGAAGTTGGAGAAGTCGACTTTCATACCACCGGGCCGCAAACTGCCCAGGCGAAATATGAGGTGCTGCTCCTCCAATTTCCGGCGGGCCTCACTATGGCACTGGAGGAGGCCCATGACAGAGAGGTCAGACTGGGAATGGGAGGGGGAGTTAAAGTGCTGGGCCACCGGGAGATCAGTTGCGTTAATGCGGACCGAGCGCAGGTGTTCAGCGAAGCGATCGCCGAGCCTGCGCTCGGTTTCGCCGATATAGATAAGTTGACATCTAGAGCAGCGGATGCAATAGATGAGGTTGGAGGAGGTGCAGGTGAACCTTTGTCTCACCTGGAAAGACTGTTTGGGTCCTTTGATGGAGTTGAGGGGGGAGGTAAAGGGACAGGTGTTGCATCTCGTGCGGTTGCAAGGGAAAGTGCCCGGGGTTAGGGTGGTTTGGGTAGGAAGGGACGAGTGGACCAGGGAGTTGCGGAGGGAACGGTCTCTGCGGAACGCAGAGAGGGGAGGGGATGGGAAGATATGGCCAGTGGTGGGGTCCTGTTGTAGGTGACGGAAATGTTGGTGGATGATATGTTGGATCCGCTGGCTGGTGGGGTGGAAGGTGAGAACGAGGGGGATCCTGTCCTTGTTGCGAGTGGGGGGATGGGGAGCAAGAGCGGAGCTGCGGGATGTAGAAGAGACCCTAGTGAAAGCCTCATCTATAATGGAGGAGGGGAAGCCCCGTTTTCTGAAAAACGAGGACATCTCGGAAGCCCTAGTCTGAAACACCTCATCCCGGGCGCAGATGCGGCGTAGACGGAGGAATTGGGAGTAGGGAATAGACTTTTTGCAGGGGACCGGGTGGGAAGAAGTGTAGTCCAGATAGCTGTGCGAGTCGGTGGGCTTCTTCTCCTGGTATTCCCTCCAGAGGGTCGGGTCCCCACCGGTCTGACTTAGACGCGAATCCAAATCGAGCAGCTCACTCCCGAGCTGTCTGACCTTGGAATCGCGTCTCTTGGTCGACCCCCTAGTGTACTCCTGACAGAAACGCCGGATGTGGGCCTTGCCCACGTCCCACCACAGCCGCAGGGAGTGAAATCCTCCCCTCTTCCCCTTCCAAGTGGTCCAGAACCTCACAAACGAGTCCCGGAAGCGGCGATCCTCCAGCAGCTAGTTGTTAAAGTGCCAGTACGCGGACCCTCCCCTCGTGCGCAGCGGGGTAAACTCCGCCCACACCAGGTGGTGGTCCGAGCAAGGCATCGGCCGCATGGAGGCCGCCGAGACGCAGGAGACGTACGCCCGAGAAATGTACAGGCGGTCAATGCGAGAACCACCCCCCTCTGACCTCCTGGAGAAGGCATTGGAGTCGGGGTGGAGGTTCCTCCAGGTGTCTACCAAGTCAAAGGAGCCCACGAGCTCCTTCAACTTCTTCACCGACTCCTGGCCGCGCTGGATACCGGAACGGTCTCCTTCCTCGAGGGTACAGTTGAAATCTCCCCCGAGGATCACGCAGTCGCCAGGGTCGATGGAGCTCAACAGGGTAGACACCTGCCGGAACAGGCACGTCTGCAACACGGCGGGCTTGGGGGCGTACACGTTGACAAAATGCAACGGCACGCCATCCAGGCGCACGGCCAGGTGAAGCAAGCGGCCTGGCACCAATTCCTGGACCTTTAGGATTTCTGGCCGGAAATTCGGGGCCAACAAAATGGCCACCCCACTGTAAATGGAGCTCAGGTGGCTCATGAAGACCTCACCACTCCACTCCAGGAGCCAGGTGGACTTGTCTCCTGGGATGGTGTGGGTTTCCTGCAGGAAGTCCACCACATATTTCCCACCCCTCAGGGTTGAGAGATGGTTAAACCTGCGGAGAGGCCCCCTGCTGCCATTTATGTTATAACTGGCTATGGTGATCGCCATGTCAGGAGTACACTAGATCCCCTCACCAGTCCCCTGGTCGCTAACAGCAGAGTCGCCTTTGCCGCTACGGACCCTAGATGGATTGGCAGTTCGTTTCACCTTCCGGATCTTGGCAACAAGGGACGCTCTACTGATCCCTCTACCCTCAGATGGAACGACGCTGCTCTGGACCTCGGCGTCCTTTTCCAGGTCGTCCAAGAAAGACCTGAGCTGACGCCGGTCGTTCCCCTTCACCCCCGTCCCTCCCTTTCCCCTCCCCTTCCTTCTGAGGATGAGGTTCAGGGAGCTGGTGACCCCTTGTAAGTTCGGCCACTGGAGGGAGGCCAGTTTGGGCCGATGTTGGGCTCCTTCGGTGGCCGCGAAGAACTCGCGGATCTCCTCCACTGGAATGAGAGGAGTGGCATCGGGGGCAGCGAGAACATCCATTGACTCATTGTCCGAGGAGTCCCCTTCCACCCGCCCACTGCAGATGGAGTCACCATTCCCATCCTTGGACACACCTTCTGTGCTTGAGACTCCCGCCCCACCCTGCGCAGCGGTTGCCTCTTCCCCACCCTCTGGTCTCACCTCCACCTCAGTACCCACCGTGGGGCCAGTGGCAGAGGGGCCTTCCTCGGGTGTACCTGGGGAGTCAAGACCATTGACAGTGGGGTCTATCCCTCCACCAGTTGGGCCCAGAGTGGACTCTGGTGCCCCAGACTCAGGGAGTCCCTCTGGAGCCAGGTCCTGCGGGATAGCAGGGCTGGTTTCCCCTTCCCCCTCCCCGCCTACTATCCCTAACTCCACAGGCATGTTCTGCACCTCGTCCTGGGTGGGTTGCTCCTGGGCTTCCTCGGGTGCATGAATCGGGATTCCCTCCCCAACAGTAATCTCTCCCTGCTCCATTACACCCGAGTGGTCCCCATCACCACCCTCCCCAGAAACCCCTTCAGAGCATGGAACCGGGGCCTGAACCAGAGGGCAGGAGTCATCCTCCACCACAGCACTCCCCTCCCCACTGGAAGATTCCCCTATGTCCCCCTTCTGCTCCTCCCTGGAGAGATTCCTCCTTCTTTTTTCGAAGGGGAGGAGCTCACAGACTCTGGGGTCACCTGAGCAACCCTAGTCTGCGGCTCCCCCTCTTCCCGCCCAATCCCCTCCGCCCCTGGCTGGATTATGGGGCTTGCGGACTCCCTAACGGGAGGTGACGGGATGGGTGGCGAGATCTTATCCCCGGGGGGTTTGTTCCCCAGGTGCTTTATCTTCTTCGCCACCTTGCCCCCCTTCTTTTGATCCTCCCCATCCCCAGGGTTCCCTGACTCAACTACAGGGGGAGTGGGAGTGGGGGGAGAGGGGGGTTAGTGGCACCGGAGGCGGAGGCCTCCGCCCGGGATTTGGGGCAATTCCTCCGAATATGCCCCACTTCCTTGCAGGCGTGGCACCTCGGGCGCTCCGATGTCCAGAAGATGGTGAAGTCTCGCCCATCCTGCTGGACACAGAAGCGCCCGTTGACCACCTCCTCCCAGTCCAGCAGCATTGTCAACTGGTGCCGGAGGGAGAGAATGTGCTGCAAGTCCTTCCTGCGAAATCCCATGGGTATTGGGGTGATGTCGGTGAGGATCTTCCCCAGGGTATGAAGGTGGGGAAGGAGGGCCTCGTTCTTGATGCAGGGCGGGACGTTGGATAGGACCACCCGCTGCGCGGTGGACCCCAGGGGCTCGACCTGTAAGAAAAGTCCACCCACTGTGACCCCTTTACTTACAGTCGCGTTCACCCCCTCAACGGACTCCAGAAAGAACACGCCCTTCCCAAACATTTTACCCACATACACAATGCCTGCAGGCTTGGCTGCCACTGCCACAGCAGCCGCGCAGTCCTCCAGGTTCATTTGGGGGGGCATGTAGCACCTGACCCCATGTTCAAAGGGTAGGTTCCTCATGGGGAACCAGGCCCCCAGAGGAGCAGCCGAAGCAGCTGAAGCAGCCGCCTTAGCATAACTCCCCGAAGGCCCCGATCCCCCAGAACGCTGACCCTGCATGATATCAGGCACTACAGTGAAACAAAACACTGATATACAAAGACAAAGACAATCCAAAAGGCACGGGGCCAAGTCCAAACACAAAAACAAGAGTAGAACAGTTCAAGGGAGGGAGGCGAGTGGTGTTGCCTCGAACGTCAATAATGGCGGCTCCCACTAAAAACTGCTGCGTCACGGCCTCTTGGCCCGGGTATCTCGGCTCTCCTGCGTTCCCTGGTGAGCTGCAGACTTTCGCAAGCAATCCCCGCTGGTCTTCGCTGCTCCTGCAGCAACTAAAGGGATTCACCTGCAGTCTATTATTGTTGGAAGCCTATCTCTGATAGAGAGGAGGCTCCTTCAGCTCCAGGTCTCAAGGCCGCAGAAGAAGGTCGAGGGTGTAGAAAACTCCCACACCGCACGAAAACCAGACCCGTCCGGTCAGTAGCGACGAGGCAGTAGGGGGGGGGGGGGGTTGTTCTGGACGCAGGTGTATCAGTCCAGACAGGTTTTTCTCCCCCTTTTTGTGCGCCACAGTTTCCTGGCAGGTTGCCAGCCTCAGTAGTGGGAGCTGAGCAGTCAGTTGATAACACTGCTTGCAGCCCCAAAACACACAGAAACTTTTAAAAAAGATTTCTGTAGCGTCGCAGCGATACCCAAAGATGTTAAGAGTACCGCTGTACCTCCTCCGAATTCCAAAAAATGTTTAGAACTCACTCGTTCGAGTGATTGAAACAGAGCTCCGCAGCACCACACCTGAGCTTGGTGGGGATGACCGTGTTGAAGGCAGAGCTATAGTCAATGAATAGCATCCTCATGTACGTACACCCCTAGCCCATGCACTCTAGTTTTAGAATCCTTTACCATGGGGGAAAAACTGTGAATCTTACACATGTCCCTCATGATGTTGTACACCTCAAAAAGGTCCTCCTCAGCCTCCTATGCTCAAATAGTCCCAGTCTATCTGACCTCTCCTTGTACCTCAAGCCCACAGCCCAGGAAACATTCTGGCGAATGTCTTTTGCATTCTTTACAACTTAATGATATCCTTCCTGTAGCTGGATGTCACAACACCAACTTGTATAGCTGTATCGTGATGTGCCAACTTTTGTACACAATACCATCCCAGTGAAGACTAGCATGCCAAGCACCTTCTTCGCCACATGTCCAGCAATCTTAGCACTTTTAGGGAACCATACACCAGTACCCTCAGATTTCTCTGCTCTGCAACACTCTCCAGGAGTCTGCCACTTACTGTCTAAGCCCTTCCTTGGTTTGTCATAGCAAAGCACAGCACCTCACACTTGTCAGAGTTAAATTCCATTTGCGATTCTTTGGCTTACCTTCACAAATGATCCAGATCTTGTTGCAAACTTCCTCACTGTCTATTATGCCACCTGTTTTGGGGTCATGTGCAAATTTACTAACAACGTTAACTACATTGTCACCCAAATCATTAATGTATCTACAAACAGGAGCAGAGCCAGCACAAATCTCTGTGGCACTCCACTTGTCACAGGCCTCTAATTAGAAAAACAATCCTCCACAACTCCTTCCTCTAAGCAATTTTGAATACAGTTGGCTAGCTCCATGTGATATAACCTTCTGGACTTCCTACTATGCAGTGCCTTGTCGAAAGGCCTTGCCAAAGTCCATATAGACAATACCCACTGTGCTGCCCTCATCAATGAGGGCTGGTAGTGGTAGCACATAATATAATGATGTTTAAGAGGCTCTTCAACGGGTACATTGTTATATAGGGAATGGGGGGATGTGGATCACATTCAGGCAAAGGAGATTAGTTTAACTCGACATCATGTTAAGCACGGACATTGTGGGCCGAAGGACCTGGTCCTGTGCTGTACTGTTCCATGTTCTACAAAGAGAGCATTCTATACTTTCAGTAATATACTATCATGGGTTGAGGATACATTAATGAACAGAAAATGGAGCATGAATAAACCGATTGCTTTTGGATTGACAGGCTGCTTTTAGACCATAAGACATAGGAACAAAATTAGGCCAGTCAACACATAACGTATACTCCGCCATTCAATCATGACAGATCCACTTTTCCCTCTCAATCACATTCTCCTACCTACTCCCTGTAACCATTGACGACCATATTAATCAAGAATATATCAATCTCTCCTTTAAAAGTACCCAATGCCTTTGCGTCCACAGCGTCTGTAGCAATGAATTCCACAGATTCATCACCTTCTCACGAAACAAATTCTCCTCATTTCTGTCCTTTAGGAATCTTTTGGTAAAACTATATTTCGCTGAGATACCAAATTGAAAGGACAGTCAATGAGGCCACAGCTTTGACAAAATATATCAATGATTTGGATACAAGGCATCAAATATATCATATCCATATTTGCTGATGACATCTAACTAGAAGACTTTTGAGGCAGTCAAAACACAAAGAACATATTGACAGGATAATTAAATAGGAGAAACCATGGTAGCAAAAGTATAATTTGGAAGAATGTAACATCATACAGGAGGAAACATATTGACAACACTTGGCTAATTCTCATTGGATTTGGATAACAATATCAGTTCTATTATATTTTAAATGTTATTGTTTAAGAGTTTTACATCAGAAATGAACTTTTATTGATCCACACGTTAATATAAATTATATAACATTAAGTTTAATAACGGATTAGGACCACTATTATATGGCTCTGGTATGAAATAGCTTTACTTAAAATATTAGTGTCAAATATTTAAAATATTTACAATATTTAGTACCAAAGTAAACAAATAGACTCAAATTTATATCATAATTGCTTTTCCTAAATTCCAACTCGCCTTTCCTAGTCTTTTGCAAAAGACCTCCAGTTTACCAAAAATATACATTTCTGACACATCAAAAGAACTGTCACGTTCAGTTTCAATGGTCTTTTGTTTGGTTTTCTGGAAAAACATACGATATTCTTCTAATAATGCTTTACATTCCTGAAACAAAGAAGAAACGGTTACATTGAAAGCAACACTTTACCATAGATTACTACCATCTGGTGAAATTAAAAGAATTATAAAATTTAAATGAAATTAGCTACATTGTAGTTTTTCTTCATCTTGTAAAGGAAAGCATTAATCAAACAGCAACAAGGAAAGAAGATAACCAACATAAAAAGGAGAGGGGAAGGGGTGAGGAAGGGGGGCTGGAGGGGGTTAAATCAGAAAGGGAACAAAAATGTGAAGATTGGTGATGAATCAGAAGGAGAGATAAAAGAAGAAACCATTGCAGTGTATATAATGGTAACTGTACCTTTAAGAACTGATTACCAGTTGTGGTGCGATTTGGGTCTTATCAGTCTCGTGAATACGTATGCAAGTATGCCCAGTGTACTTTTGTAAATTAAAGGGCCCTGGTGAGACCGCACCTGGAGTACTGTGTGCAGTTTTGGTCTCCAAATTTGAGGAAGGATGTTCTTGCTATGGAGGGCGTGCAGCGTAGGTTCACTAGGTTAATTCCCGGAATGGCGGGACTGTCGTATGTTGAAAGGCTGGAGCGATTGGGCTTGTATACACTGGAATTTAGAAGGATGAGGGGGGATCTTATTGAAACATATAAGATAATTAGGGGATTGGACACATTAGAGGCAGATAACATGTTCCCAATGTTGGGGGAGTCCAGAACAAGGGGCCACAGTTTGAGAATAAGGGGTAGGCCATTTAGAACGGAGATGAGGAAGAACTTTTTCAGTCAGAGAGTGGTGAAGGTGTGGAATTCTCTGCCTCAGAGGGCAGTGGAGGCCAGTTCGTTGGATGCTTTCAAGAGAGAGCTGGATAGAGCTCTTAAGGATAGCGGAGTGAGGGGGTATGGGGAGAAGGCAGGAACGGGGTACTGATTGAGAGTGATCAGCCATGATCGCATTGAATGGCGGTGCTGGCTCGAAGGGCTGAATGGCCTACTCCTGCACCTATTGTCTATTGTCTATTGTCTATAAAGAAAACCCACACTGGCAATTGCTTTGACTGAAACTTATGTTTGTTTCCATCCACATGCCACTATGGTATGTATGGTATGGTGTGGTATTTATTTGTCACGTGTACTGAGGTACAGCGAAAGTCAGTTCAGTATAAGTATCATTACACATAAGCACTTAGATGCCTATTAGATAAGCATCTCAGATACAATACAAGTGTATAGCAGTGGTACACTGCGACAGTACACAGTACATTGCGACAGTACACAGAGAGATTGGCGTCATTGTCAAGTCCCAGTTGTTGTAAGCGCAGGGATACTGATCTGTCCATGAAGCTCTGTTGGCCCAGTGGCGTTGCAGGGTTGGCCTGGCCAAGCATAGCTGTTTCTGTCCTCCACCAGTGTAGGCCACTTCCAGTCCATGTGCTCGGTCTCTTGGAGCGGCACCCTGTCCTTCTGAGCCCCAGGCAGCTGCAGGGCCTCCAGTGGCCCATTTCCCAGTCGAGACACCACACTCTCTCCTGCAGCCAGTCTGCTTAGCGGCCTTCCAAGTAGATTATCGTGGGTCCTCGATGCACGGTGGGCGAGCCCCCAGTCTGCGACGGGTGAGCTGGGCCTACCGAGCAGGTTCTTCTCTGTGACCTGGGTCCACCACCACGTCAGACGAGTTGGGCCTAACAGCCGAGTCCCCCATCACCAGTGGGAAAGCTGAACCTTCCGGGAGAGTCCACGGTCTACGGGCCGTGGCGCTCTCCGGGATTCTGCGTAGTGCGTCTCTCCTGCTGGCGGCTGGTCCTGGTCCTGATCCTGATCCTGATCCTGGTCGGCTCCACACCAGCCGCTGTGCCTGATCAGCACGTCTGCGCAGTGCTCACCAGGAGTTCCCTTCTGTGCTGGCATAGCGTAATATTTTGAATGAATGAATGCTTTATTCTCACATGTGACACGTCCTTAAATTCCTTGCTTGCATACCTTGCCAAGGTAGGCAGTAGTCGCCCATGAAGGGCGCTTACAAAATCCCTCCCCACCCTTCTCCCGCACCAGTTCCCTCTTTGTTCTTCCCCCTTGCCCCCCTCCCTCATGGCAGTCCCTCCACACCAGGTCCCCATTGTCCATTGTTCTTCGCGGCCCCACCCCCACCACCTCTCACGGCAGTTCCCACACGGGACACCTTTGCTCTTCACTCTCCCTTACGGCGGTCCTTCCACGCCGGGTCCTCTGTTCCTTCCCTCGGCAGCGACTTCCTTACTTCACCTCTGTCCTCGTCCACCGACCGCCACACCGACCTCTCCACTAACACTGCCGGGTCCTCTCCTGAGGCCTCCATGGTGCCAACCCAGGCCTCGGATGCGGGCTCCGTATGCAGAGGGCCCTGTCGGCCGTGGGCCCGCGGACTCCATTGGCCACTCCATTTGAACCCGGGTTCCGACCCGTGAGGTTCCTCTGACCTGCGAGGCCCCAGCTGGGCTTCTTCGCGACCATCCGGGATGCATATAGACCGCGGCGCCTGACAGAAAGCCTTCTGCCAAGCGACGCAGCAGGAAGCCTTACACGTGGCAACAAAGGTGGAATCGAGTTTGTGAACTCAACCTTTGAATTCAGTTCAGGACTGTTTTGCATTACGCTGTAATGTTTAACATATGTTTAACATATGGAGTGTTTGGCCACTCCCTGATCGAACCCTCGGCACGGAGATTACCAGGGGTGGGTTTTGGTGATAAGATGACAAGATCACGAGGAGTGTGGGAGGAGAGAGAGTGCTTTGGGTGCGTGCTGTTCGTTGGCTGTGCAAATAAAACCTTCATAACCATATTACAAGGCGTCTAGTCTAAATCTGAGCTGGACCGTACTGAGTCCCGCCACAAACATTTTAAATGGCAAATATAGGGCTGTGTCGCAGGTGATTGTGACCTGGTACAATAGACTTCAGATCTTTCTATGTGTGCAATTGTAGTGCAAAACAGCAGCTACAAGAATCGACGAGACAATGTTAGGCTATCTTTGTGCTGTCTGCGTGGCAAGATGGTGTCCAACAGATACATCGGCTGACTGTGCACTTTCGACAAGAACCGTGAAACCTTTACCTCCTATTGTGAGCAAATAGAAATGTTTTTTAGTACAAATAACATTATTGAAGCTGATCGTGCAGGCAAGAGCACAAAACAAGGCCACCAGGGTATACAAAAAGACAATTCTATTAACTGAAATTGGTCCTGAGGTTTATCCAACTCTCACCAATGTCCTAGCCCCAGAGAAAGCAAAGAATGTTTCATTTGAGACTGTTGTTTCAAAACATGATGCTCATTTCATCCCTAAACCCATAGAGATTGCAGAGGGTTACAAATTTCACACAAGAAACCAGAAGTCTGGCGAGTCTGTAGGTGAGTAGATTATGACATTGAAGAAGTTGTCTTTACACTGCCATTTTGGGACATTTCTGGATTGAGTTTTGCATGATGGATTTGTATATAGATTGCTGGATGAGCAAATCCAATCAAAAGTACTGAACACACCAGCCCTTCCCTTTGATTTGGCATGCAAAACTGCCTTGGCCATGGAGATGCCATCTCAAAGTGCACAAGAGTTTTGACCAACACTAGCTGGCACAGTCAACAGTTAAAAGGCCTGTTCCAAAACACAAACATGACAAGGCAGGGAAAAGGCCTTCGTAGCAAAGTTCTGGGAAAAGCGCAGATACCTGCTATCGATGCCATGGCCAACACAAAGCAAATAATTGCCAGTTCAAGTGCTACAACTGTCAAAAGAAAGGCCATATTGCATCAGCATGCAGAATACCATCACAGCACAAAGCAAAATAAAAGGCTCAACAGGATTGTCAAAGAAGCTCAAAAGAATGAAGTTCTTGAAGGGAATTCAAAATTCAGTATGTCACGGTGGCTAGCTAATTTCTTACTGAAATATTGGTTCACGTATATACAGGGTATATACTAGCTGAACTTTTCATGGTAAGACGGCTCAAACTAGACTGAGTTTGGTTCTATCTAACCTGTCAACCACGGTTGAACGCAAACAATATGATCAGAAACATCATTATGGTGGAAGTCAAAAAGAACATAGGTTCAATACACATGATCAAGTTTGGGTGCGACACAAAATGCTGGAGTAACTCAGTGTGTCAGGCAGCATCGCTGGAGAGAGGAATGAGTGACGTTTCAGGTCAAGACTCTTCTTCAGTCTGAAGGGGACATGCGTAACGGTCACGTGTGGCGGCGCCTAACGGCTGCGGCTCGCTGGCAGTCTGTTCGTCTTTTTTCCTTTTTTTGTTGTTGTGTGTCGGTGTTGGGATGGTTTTTGTTTTTGTTTTTTGGCTGTGTATGTGTGGGGGGGTGGGGTGGGGGGTGGTGGGGGAAACCTTTCCTTTTTAGGTCTCTTCCTCACGGTGCGGGGCGCGGCTCGGCCGCGGGCCTTCCATCGCCCGCGGGGCCTTCCATCGCCCGGTGCGGCTCGGCCACTGGACTTTACACCGCTGGTGCGGCTCGGCTGTGGGACCTAACATCGCCCGGTGCGGCTAGGCCGCGGGACTTTACATCGCTGGTGCGGCTCGGCCGCGGGACCTAACATCGCCCGGCGCGGCCGCGGGACGGTTCAACGCCAGGTGCGGCTCGGCCGAGGGGCCTTCCATCGCCCGGTGCGGCTCGGCCGCGGGACTTTACACCGCTGGTGCGGCTCGGCCGCGGGACCTAACATCGCCCGGTGCGGCTAGGCCGCGGGACTTTACATCGCTGGTGCGGCTCGGCCGCGGGGCCTTCCATCGCCCAGCGCGGCTCGGCCGCAGGACTTTACATCGCTGGTGCGGCTCGGCCGCGGGACTTAACAGCGCATGGTACGGCCGCGGGGCCTTCCATCGCCCGGCTCGGTCACGGGACGTTTCAGCACCCGGTGCGGCTCGGCCGCGGGGCCTTCAATCGCCCGGCTCGGCCGCGGGACCTAACATCGCCCGGTGCGGCTCGGCCACGGGGACTTCCATCGCCCGGGTGGGTCGGGGACGAGCTGTCTGTCCGTGGGCGTGGGGAAGAGAGTGGAAGTTTTGTTGCCTCCATCACAGTGAGGGGGTGTTTGGAGTCACTGTGGTGGATGTTTGTGTTGGGGTCATGTGTCTTGTGTTCTTTTTTTTTGTGTGACTGCTAATGTAATTTCGTTCGGTACCTCGGTACCGAATGACAAATAAAGCTCTGTATTCCTGTAAATGGTCTTGGTAAGCAGGATTAAGGTAAATCCCAAATGTTTAATGTATATTATAAGCAAGAGCGTAGCTAAGGAATGAAGTCAAGTCAAGTCAAGTCAAATTTATTTGTCACATACACATACTCGATGTGCAGTGAAATGAAAGTGGCAATGCCTGCGGGTTGTGCACAAAAATAATTACAGTTACAGCATATAAATAAAGTTAATAAGTTACTAAACATAGCACAAAAAGTGTCGACAAAAATTTAGTCTCTGGGGTTATCAAAGTTGACAGTCCTGATGGCCTGTGGGAAGAAGCTCCGTCTCATCCTCTCCGTTTTCACAGCGTGACAGCGGAGGCGTTTGCCTGACCGTAGCATCTGGAACAGTCCGTTACTGGGGTGGCAGGGGTCCCTCATGATCTTGCTTGCTCTGGATCTGCACCTCCTGATGTATAGGTCCTGCAGGGGGACGAGTGTAGTTCCCATGGTGCGTTCTGCCGAACGCACTACTCTCTGCAGGGCCATCCTGTCCTGGGCAGAGCTGTTCCCAAACCAGACTGTAATGTTGCCGGACAGGATGCTCTCTACAGCCCCAGAGTAGAAGCAATGAAGGATCCTCAGTGACACTCTGAATTTCCTCAGTTGTCTAAGGTGGTAAAGGCGCTGCTTAGCCTTACCCACCAGTGCGGCAATGTGCGTTGCCCACGTCAGATCCTCTGCGATGCGGACTCCCAAGTATTTGAAACTGCTCACCCTATCCACAATAGACCCATTTATCTCCAGTGGCGTGTACGTCCTTGGATGTTTAGCCCTTCTGAAGTCCACAATCAACTCCTTTGTTTTAGTGACATTCAAGAGGAGGCTATTGTCCTGACACCAGAGTGCCAGATCAGCCACCTCCTCCCGGTAGGCCTTCTCATCGTTGTTGGAGATCCGGCCCACCACCACAGTGTCATCAGCAAACTTGATGATGGAGTTTGAGCTGAACCTGGCCCTACAGTCATGTGTGTATAGGGAGTACAGTAGGGGGCTAAGGACGCAGCCCTGGGGGGATCCTATGTTCAGGGTGAGGGAGCTAGATGTGTGTTCCCCCATCCTGACCACTTGGGGCCTGGCAGTGAGAAAGTCCAGGACCCAGGCACACAGAGGGGTGCTAAGCCCCAGCTCCAGCAGCTTCTCAACCAGTCTGCTGGGGACTATTGTGTTGAATGCTGAACTAAAGTCAATGAACAGCATCCTCACATAGCCCCCCTGTTAAAGATATTGGCACACCGAGAATGAATGGCAAGAGAGGGGATCTCCAGAGATGCTGCCTGACCCACTGAGTTACTCCAGCATTTTGTGTCTACCTTCGATTTAAACCAGCATCTGCAGTTCTTTCCTACACATCAAGTTTGAGTTCTCAGCCCCCCTTACAAAGTTAACAAATGGGAGTTGGGAACAGTAGTTGAAGTGTATGGCACCAGGTGGTACTTGGTAGAAATTGGAGAATGTGTTAGAAGTGTGCACACAAACCATATGATCCCAGCAAAGGATGAACATAGACAAGGCAAAGCATAGACAAATAAGCAGATCTGTCAGATGCTGGTATTATTCCAAGTTCAGATGTAAAATCAGATTCTCAAAAGAAAATGGAGACAAAGGCAAATGATCCGGAAATTGACTCACATTCAGAATCAGAACCCAACACTCTTCCTAAACCACTTAGGAAATGTGTGTAAACCAGTCGTCAGATTAAATTTGTAAAAGTAAAGAAAATTGTTCCAGTTTGGCTCATTTACAAGTTATTTTATTTTCTAAGGGGAGAGCAGTGGAGTGTACATAATGGTAACTGTACCTTTAAGAACTGATTACCAGTTTGTGGTGCAATTTGAGTCATATGATATATTCAGGGATCTTATCGAAACGTATAAGATTATTAAGGGGTTGGACACGTTAGAGGCAGGAAACATGTTCCCAATGTTGGGGAGTCCAGAACAAGGGACTACAGTTTAAGAATAAGGGGTAGGCCATTTAGAACTGAGATGAGGAAAAACGTTTTCAGTCAGAGAGTTGTGAATCTGTGGAATTCTCTGCCTCAGAAGGCAGTGGAGGCCAATTCTCTGAATGCATTCAAGAGGGAGCTAGATAGAGCTCTTAAGGATAGTGGAGTCAGGGGGTATGGGGAGAAGGCAGGATCGGGGTACTGATTGAGAATGATCAGCCATGATCATATTGAATGGCGGTGCTGGCTCGAAGGGCCGAATGGCCTCCTCCTGCACCTATTGTCTTTTGTCTATATTCATTATCTTATCAGTCTCGTGAATATGTGTGAGCATGCACAGTGTACAATTGTAAAATAAAGACCCACACTGGAAACTGCATGACTAAAACATGTTGTTTCTGTCTACATGCCACTGCGGTAATATCTGACAACCATCTGCTCTTTTTTGGTCTGTTTCCACCTATCATCTATCTGCCTCTGTCTCCAAACTCCACCCCACTCCATCTGACTCTCCCCCTTCAACCTTCACCCATCCTTGGTTCACCTATTATCAACTGGCCACTGTTTCACTTTCCCTCTTCTCTTTACACTGCTTATCCTTCCGCTACCCTTTCAATTCTGATGCAGGACCAAGAAAATCGACAATTCCTTCACCCCCACAGATGTGGCTCAAACCGCACAATTCCTCCAGAATTTTGTTTTATTCCAGCATCTGCAGTCTTCCACGTTGACATTTTCTCCAGTCTTCTGGTATGTCAATTAAGGCTCATGAAAAAGCAAAAATCTCCATTGGAACGCCTCTTTTGCCATTCAGTCTCTGGGAATGTGTGTCAATATCTTCCCTAGCTATGCTCTTGCTTATAATATATATTAAACATTTGGGATTTACCTTAATCCTACTAGCCAAGATCATTTCACATCACCTTTTCACCCTAACTTCTTTCTTAGGTTTTTTCATGTATCCCTTATAAACTTCAAAGGATTCACTTGGGACCAAGTGCTTATACCTTACATATACTTCCTTTTTACCCTCGCGAAGAGGAGCAATGAATGGTTTACGGACAAGATTAACAAATAAAGCATTTTAGGAGTAGATTAAGAACAGGAGAGTAATCTGTAGGGCCCATTAGGGAGCAAAGGAGTAACCTGTGTGAGAAGCCAGAGATCATAGGTGGTCTAAAATAAATATTTTTAATCTACATTAAGTATAGAAATTGACATAAAAATTGGTAGTTTTGTTGATAACGAGGATATGGGGTTAAGGCTGCAGGAGTTGAGTTGATTACATGACTAAAAGACCAGATTGAAATAAACCCTTATTAATGTAAGGTGAAGTATTTTGAAAGGACTGCTAGTTTATTTAGTTTATTGTCATGTGTACCAAGGTACATAAGGCTAAGATATACAATCAATGGGCCTTTGGGAATACAGAGAAATTGATTAAACCTTAGTGTACATTTCCAAAAATCGCTAAAGATGGCAGAACAGGTAGATAAGGTGGACAAGTGCTGAAAAATGGGATTAGTTTAAACGGTTACTTGATTGTTGGCATGAACATGGGGGGCCGAGGGCTCTATTCTTGTGCAGTATGATTCTATGACTGTGAAATTGCAGTGAAAGAAGTCAGGGAGGGGTATGGTGGAATTTCAGAACAAATTCCCATTGCAAAGGAGGAGATATTAATATGCCATGAATTAAGGATAAATTAAAAATGGATTAGTCCCCAAGGCCAAATTAGATATATTCCAAGTTGACTTGGACTCTGACAAAAAAAATCAAATCTTCCCTAATATCAGAATAGTATTGAGGGTTATGTGGTGCCTTTTTCAAGAAATTATCTTGAAGGTCGCAGAGGAGCAGCAGCCAGACCAGCGAGTGAGTGGATTGGCTGAGGCATCCTAATTTGTTGAGTTGATAGTTGACTTGATTAGATAAAATTAAGTTCAGGTCTCAGGGAGTAGGATTGTTGAGGGGAAGTGCCTTGGTGAGGTAAAGTGCAAGTCTTTGGCTCAATAATCTTTGGCAAGGAGGCTGAGGCTAGGAGGCTACACTTAAATCTGTTTTGTTTGTAATTTAATTTAAATATTTAAACTTGTGATGGCAGGAAATCTTATTGCAGTGAATTTGTTGCAGGATGTGGGAAGTCAGGGGCACTGCTGGTGTCACTGACCACTACACCTGTGGGAACTGTGTCCAGATGCAACTCCTCAAGGACCGTGTTAGGAAACTGGAGCAGCAGCTGGATGACCTGCGGTCCATCCAGGACGACAAAAGCTTCCTGGACAGGACCTAAAGTCAGTTTGTCACTCCAATAGTGCAGGAGGTGCAACGTGTAGAGACGGAAATTAAAGGGGATGAAGCGTGTGCAGGAGACCTTGGTGGAAGTACCTCTTGAAAAAAGGTACAACCTCCTGGGAGCTGTCGCAGCAGACAACACTTCAAGTCCGAGTGGCGGTCAGGTCTGTGACTCGAATCCTAGTGCTGAGACTCAACCGGCGAGATCAATGTCAGGCAGAGCCATAGTGGTGGGTGACTCCATTATCCAAGGTGCGGACAGGAGATTCTGTGGTGACAGGCGCGATTCGAGGATGGTGTGTTGCCTCCCTGGTGCCAGGGTCCAAGACATGAATGTCCTTGTGAGGGAAGGTGAGCAGCCGGAAGTAATGTGCATGTAGGCACAAATGACATGGGTAAGAAGAGGAAGGAGGTTCTGCAACGTGAGAATAGAGAACTAGGTACGAGGCTGAAAAGCAGGACTTCTAGGGTGGTTATCTCTGGGTATCTTCCAGTACCTCGTTCTAGTGAGGGTGGGAACAGGGAGATAGGTGATCTGAATGTGTGGCTGAGAAGATGGGGCAGGGGACATGGATTTAGATTTCTAGATCACTGGAATCTCTTTTGAGGCAGGGGTGACCTGTACAAAAGGGACGGGTTGCACATTAATTGGAAGGGGACCGACATTCTGACACTGCCTGTTTGCTAGTGCTGCACAGGTTGGTTTAAAATAAAAACAGGATAACGAGATAGAGAACAGGCCCCCTCGGAAACTATAGTGATCATCTATATGTGGAGCTACTGGAGATTTACATGATCCTCAATGAATATCTTTCCTGTTTTTACCATGGAGAACATGAATATTGAAATGTTTAATGGTACTTTATTATTACATGTTACAGTGTGAGGCAATTCCTTATTTGACATACAATCCAATAAAATTCTACAATACAAAAGCACAATAGTCTGATTTTACTGGATTGCATGCAAAACAATTTCACTGCATCCAGGCATCTATGACTTGTGAAAGACAAGGGAACTTTGGGGAGTTAATGGTGCTGTCTTGGGGACAGTCCGTATTGCAGTCAAGGAGGTGGTGGATTCCTAAAATGTATAAAGGTAGATCCATTTTTCAGACCTGATCAGGTTTATCCAAGAGGCAAGAGGTTTATCAGGTGACAAGAGAATAAATTTCAGAAGCCCTGGTTGAGATATATCAGTCACTGTTAGACACTTGGGTTTGGGCCCAACCACTTGGTCTAGGTAACATTTAAAACACATTTGAACAGGTACATGGATAGGAAAGGTTTAGAATGATATGAGCCAGGTGTGGGCAAATGTGACCAGTTGGCACATTGATCACCTTGTTTCCAATACTTTATGATTCTGTGACTGTCTATGGGTCTATAACAGTGAGAATGGGCAGCATATATAAGACTGCCACAATTAATATAATCTCTCAGAAATATCGTAGGGCATCTCAAAGACAGGCAGGCAGAGAAGGCTTTTGGGCTGCTTCATCAGATTCCATTTGGAACATGAATGTCACTGGAAGCATGTTGTACCCTTGTGGTGGGGTTGTGCTCCAGTGAATAAATGCTGAAGAATGAATGAATCATGATTACTATCAGAATATTGGGCAATTACACATATGATTCATTGCCAAATGCACAAAAGAGTAAAATCTCTTTATTTTGTGAAATAAGGTGCATTGACATTCACCAACCATAAAGCAAGGTACATGATGTCTAAAGGCACCCTGGAATACATGGAGGTTTGTAGTGCTCGTGGTTACTTATTTTCTTATTTCCTGCAAGAATAACATGCAGTTAGTCATCATTGAATAATATCTCAATGACCTAGATGCACAACATTGGTTTATACTTCCTCCATAGAAACCCAGAAAGAGCCAAGCATGTTGGGCCATTGATGTTTGAAGTTCATAACCAAGGTCTGCCACATATAAGAAATATGCCATGACCTCAATTCCACACATCAGCCTGATCCCCACAATCTTTAACTCTGCATTGCTACCCCTACTCCCTCATGTCAAAAAGTTGTCTGCATCTGCCTTAAATAAACCCAAAGACTAAGCCTCCACATTTCTTGGGATTTTAGAATCCGAAAGATTCACAAAACTTTAGTAATAGATATTCTTTTAAATATGTTTTTAAATGGGTAAAACCCTATCCTAAGAAATAGCCTTGAGTTCTAAGTTCTAACACCAGAAGAAACAACATTTTGCATCCACCTTGTTTTAATAAAATCATTCAGTGTATAAGCACAATCAGTTAATTTTTTTCTTATATGATAACTTCTTCATACCAAAATCAATTTAGAGAACCTTCCTGAACTGAATTACAGTTAAATCTATCCATTAAGTAAGCATATATTGCAACAAGAAGTGTGTAGTCAAAATTCAGGAGTGCATCATGCAAAGCAAAGAAACCACCACTATTCAATCTAATTTCTAAGCAATAAAATCTCAAAGTAAAGCAAATAATATAGAAAGATTTACCTCCATTCTTTTAAAAATGAGATGAGAATCCTGGTCCCATACATGAACAGCACCACCATCAGTTATATACTCTTTGCAGGCTGTAACCATTTGGTTTGTGACCTAAAGTTAACAAAGCAAAATACAATATTAAAATTAATAAAGTGCAGAATGATTCAGAGATTAAACACAATCAGGGTATAATGCCTACCTTTATAAAGAGGGAAGTCATCTGTTGTGAGGTGTTATAGTACCTTGACACATTGTGGATCATTTGAATTGCATTTATCAAATTTGGAACACCTTTTGTCATAGTCACCTAGAAATTGAGCATAATAGTGAGAGGTAAAATGTTAAAAATACCACAGACCAAAAATTATATTACCTGAGGTTCAGGTTTAGATTTATTATTTCACATGCAACAATGTACAGTGAAAACCTTTTTGTTAGCATGCTATCCAAACAGATCAGATATACCATTCCAACTCAGGTACCATAGATAAGAGCAAATGGGAAGATACAGAGTGCAGAATGTAGTTCTCAGCATTGTAGCACCTTAAACAAAGTCCAATGTCCTCAATTGAGTAGAGGTGAATCAATAGCACCCTATCTTATGGAAAGACCGTTCAGAAACCTGATTACTTTGTTCACTGAATGGAAGCTCTTCCATGTGGGAATAAACTCAGGTCACAGAAGGATACCTCTTGAGGTTGCTCGTAATATTTTAAACATAAATACTCAGCAGGTCAGGGAGTATGTGTGGACAAAGGAAGAGTTATTGTTTTGTTTCCTCCCCAATTCCAACAAAGAATCTTTAACCTGAAACATTAGCTCTTTTCCTCTTCCATTGATTCCATGAACTTATAGGTATTTCCAGTATTTTCTGGGTTGATTCCACATTTCAAGCACCTTCAGATTTATTTGATTCTCAATTAATGTCTCAGATTGATGACCATTGATCAGAATTGAAACTGCTTTTCTCTCTCAATTTTCTAGTATTTCGAACCATTTGTATTTCAGATTAACCGGTATCTGTTTTCGTTGCTTTCTCTTCAATGACATTTTTAAATTTACATAGCGACATAAGACTATTCATATTTAGACGTCATGTTCTCTGAACAACATCAAAAGGATCAAAAACATCAAACATCAACATCACCCCCCCCCCACTCAATCCCCTCTCTTCCCCCCACTCACCCACTCCATCCCCCCTACCCTATCCCCACTTCCCCCTCCCCTCCCCCACCCTATCCCCACTTCCCCCTCCCCTCCCCCCACCCCATCCCCACTTCCCCCTCCCCTACTCCCCCCCATTCCCCACCCACACTCCCCTCCCCCCACCCCCACTCCACTCACCCCCCGACTCCCCATCCCTCTCCCCCACCCCCACCCCCACTCCCCCCCCTCTACCCCCCTCCACTCCCCCCCCCACCCCACCCCCCCCACTCCCCCACTCCCCCCCACCCCTCCACCCCCCCACCCCCCTCCACCCCCCCCCACCCCCCTCCACCCCCCTCCACCCCCCCCCCCCTCCAAGGAGATCGTGTTCTATTAAAAGCATTCTGGGAGTGGTGGGAAAACACTGAGAAATACAAGTTTAGCAATAACCAATATCAAGGAGAATATTAGCAAAATTTCCACAAGGCACTATAATGAGGTAGACATAATCTGTCTGTTATAGGAAAGATGTTGCTAAACTGCAAAGGGTGCAGAGAAGATTTACGTGGATGTTGCCAGGACTCGAGTACGTGGGCTATAGGGAAAGGTTAAGCAATCCAGGACTTTATTCCTTGGAGCGCAGGAGGATGAGAGTGATATTTTAGAAGTGGACAAGATCATAAGAGGAATAAATAGGGGAAATGCACAGAATCTTTTACCCAGAGTAGGGGAATCAAGAAGCAGAGGACATAGGTTTAAGGTGAAGGGGGGAAAAATTAAATAGGAACTTGAGGAACAACTTTTTTTACACAAAACGTGGTAGGTATATAGAACGAGCTGCTAGAGGAGATAGTTGAGGCAGGTACTGTCACAACATTTTAAAAACATTTGGACAGGCTCAAGGAGAGGATAGGTTTCGAAGCATGTGGGCCAAACACAGGTAGGTGGAACTAGTGTGGATGGGGCATGTTGGTCAGCATGGGCAAATTGGGCTGAAGGGCCTGTTTCCACGCTGTCTGACTCTATGACATGGTCTGTGGCAGCAAAACATTTTACAGGGCTCCCAATGGTATCTATAAATTAGGAATCGCACTAAAATAGATGGTGAGAAAGATTGATGGATCAAATTATGTGGTATCTGAACTAATAATAGCAAGAACAATTATGCATTTCCATGTGGACGCAAGAAACTGGAAATCCAGGAATCTTGACCAAAAATTAAAGTGCCAGAGAACTCAGCAGATTAGACAGAATCTTTGGAGGGAATGCACAAATGAGGTTTCAGGTTAAGATACTTCTCCAGACAGAAGAGACGGGAGCATAAAGCTGGAAAAGCGAGGCAGGAGCAGGATAAAGAATGGCAAATGATAATTGGATACAGATGAGAGGGGGGTTTATTGGTAGATTGGAGTTGGTAACAACGGATGGAGGTGAAAAGGAGACAAAATCGTGTCAGGTCAGTAGAGAAAAGGATTAGTTAGGGATATGTGTGGAAGAGGACATGAGAAGGGGGGAAAGCCGCAGCATGGAAAACAAAGTATAAAAGAGTGCTCGGATTCAGAGTAATTTTTAATAAGCAGGAGAAATGGGAGCAGCCATTCATAGAAACAGAAACATAAAAAATAGGTGCAGGAGGAGGCCATTCAGCCCTTCAACCCAGCACCGCCATTCATTGTGATCATGGCTGATCATCCACAATCAATAACCTGTGTCCAACTTCTCCCCATATCCCATGATTCCACTAGCCCCCAGAGCTCTATCTAACTCTCTCTTAAATTCATCCAGTGATTTGGCCTCCACTGCCCGCTGTGGCAGAGAATTCCACAAATTCACAACTCTGGGTGAAAAAGTTGCTTCTCACCTCAGTTTTAAATGGCCTCCCCTTTATTCTAAGCCCCTGGTTCTGCACTCCCCCCAACAATGGGAACATTTTTCCTGCATCCAGTCTGTCCAGTCCTTTTATAATTTTATAAGTCTCTATAAGATCCCCTCTCATCCTTCTAAACTCCAGTAAATACAAGCCGAGTCTTTTCAATCTTTCCTCATATGACAGTCCCGCCATCCCAGGGATCAATCTCATTCTATTCAACAGTGGTCATTTTTGGACTTGCATTACAACCCAATGAGGTAGAAGTTCTGCTATTGAGCTCAGCTTTGGTGAGCGATGGGCTTCAGTGAGGCAAGGATTAGCAAATTAGTCGGCATCTCTTAGCAGAGGTGACTAGTGATACAGGGTAGAGAATAATGACAGTTGTATGATATTTTTGCAATATGTAGATATCATGGACTCAAGTCTGAAGAAGGGTCTTGACCTGAAACGTCGCCCATTCCTTCCATTGATGCTGCCTGTCCGCTGAGTTACTCCAGCATTTTGTGTCTCCCTTCGATTTAAACCAGCATCTGCAGTTCTTTCTGACACTTCATGGTGACATGGTTGGCCCTGCCAGATAGGAGACAGTGCAAATGGTGGTGGGGGAATGGGTTCTTGAAGAGCTGCATGGTAAGAGAGTCAATAGTGAAGGAAGGAGACAAGCATTTCTTTGGCTGTGAGTGAGATGTTTTAAGCAGTTTCAGAGAACTCTGAAACGGGTGGATGAGCAGCAAAGCTCATAGTACAGTGAACCCTCGCAACAACGGACCATGGGGGGGGGGGAGAGATGGTGTCAGTTATTGACGATCGTCCGCTATAACCGAATAACGGAGGGGGAGGGGTGTAAAGTGTAACCTAAAGCCGGGAGGGTTAAACCAACAGGAATTCACAGGGTGGAGAGCCGCTGAGCCCCCAACCCCGCATACAGTGTGCTAGGGAGAGATCCATTATTCACGCCACCTTTATGATGCTCGCTCTCTCCACTCTCACAATTGGAAGCATGCCACATGGTGCCAGCTCAATGGGTAACTGGCGGAAGTGGGGGGCAGTGCAATGGGAGCCTTGGTCCACTTTAACCGAAATCTGCTATATAGAAGTCCATTATTGCGAGGGTTTACTGTACATATAACGAACTGCAGATGCTGGAATCATGAGCAAAAAAACACCAAGTGCTGCAGTAACTCAACGGGTCAGGAGCATCTCTGGAGCACATGAATAGGTGATATTTCGGGTTGCGAACCTTCTTCAGATTGATTGTAGTGGGGAGGATACAGCTGAAAGAGAGCTGGGATGGGACAAAGTGAAAGAAGTGATATGTGGATACCGTTGAGGGAGGTTAATTGGCAGATGGGTGGACAAAGGTCAGAGATGAAAAGGTGACAAAAAGATAAGGAGAGAAGAGGTCGGAAATGTGAGGCCATAGGAAAGAATGTAGGTGGAAGGGGAGAGGAGGAAGGAGGGCAGGATAGAGGGAAAAATGGGTACTCATCCGGGTGGGGCTCAGGAAAGAGAAATTGGAGAATTCTAAGTTTACACCATTGGATTGCAAGCTGCCGAAGAGGACTAACTCTGGCAATGGAGGAGGCCTGGGACAGAAAGCCTGCACCAGTGCAGAACTTATCGATTTCATCACCTTTACCACTAACTTCCACCCTGCCCTCAAATGCACTTTTTCCAGAGATTGGGAGGCTGAGGGGAACCTGATAGAAGTAAATAAAATTATGACAGAGATGTGGTTGACAGTCAGAACTTTTTT
Organism: Rhinoraja longicauda; assembly: GCF_053455715.1. NCBI lineage: Eukaryota > Metazoa > Chordata > Chondrichthyes > Rajiformes > Arhynchobatidae > Rhinoraja > Rhinoraja longicauda. Next base: position 14,532,898 of record NC_135957.1, on the reverse strand, counting down.
TTCCAGGGTGGTTATGTCTGGAAGTCAGTTTAAAGGAGACGTGCGGGGCAAGATTTTTTGCACAGAGAGTGGTGGGTGCCTTTGCACTAGTTAGGGGTGGAGGTGGAGGCAGATATGATGGTGGCATTAAAGATGCTTTTTGATAAACACATGGAAATGCAGGGAATAGAGGGATATGCGTTACGTGCAAGCAGAGGAGATGAGACTTTAAAGATTCAGCGTGGAAACAGGCACTTTGGCCCACCGAGTCTGCACTGATCAGCAATCACCTCATACACTAGCACTATCCTACGCACTAGGGATAATTTACAGTTTTGACAGAAGCCAATTAACCTGCAAACCTGTACGTCTTTGTCATGTGGGAAGAAACTGAAGCACCCAGTGAAAACCTGTGTGGTCACAGAGAGAACGTACAAACCCCGAGATTAGTTTAACTTGGTATCATATTCAGTGAAAAAAAAATGTTCCTGTGCTGTGCTGTGCTGTGCTGTGCTGTTCTATGTTCCAAATGGGATTCGTTTTGAGAGGCATGGTATTCAACGTAGACATGGATAGCCAAAGTGTCTGTTTCTATGCGACACAACTCTTTTGACTATGAAGAGTGATGGAAATGCTGACCATGTTTGCTAACTACAAATTATATGCTAACCAAATGATATGCTTACCACATATAAAAACCAATTGGATGAGCATCTCAAGAGCCATAATCAACAAAGGGCTGAATAGCTTTCATCTGTGCTCTAAATTTCTATGATCCTATTTCTAAGTGCTGTCATCAGCTGATCACAGCAAAATTTCTATTCCTATATTTGTATAAACTTTGCAGAAAACAAAACCCTGAAAATATACTTACTGGGTCAGAATTGTAAAGTGGCTGACAGACCTTCTCCAATGCTTGCAGAAATTTCACATTGTCTTTTGCTCCATTAGCTGCATCAGTGATTTGAGAATCTACCTCTAACCACATCTACAATATAGGAACAAACAGACCATTCAGTCTTCTTCTATCATCAATGATACATGCATTAACTGTTGTAGTTACTACATTACTATTTAGTAACTTCTGGAATAAGAAATGGCAATTTAAGTAGTTTCTTAGCAAGTTAATACATTATATTACATAAGGATTTTCAATAAGAATACATGTTGTCAAACAGCATAGTTCATAGCCATACGTCAGCTCAATGTAAAAGTAGCACACCATGTTTGGAATCAACTCATTCTGACCAATTTGATTTCTTGAAAATATTACTAAAAGCCAATGATAATGATGCCCTAATATTATAGAAAACATCTTCCTTTTGATGCACAAGCAATCTGTTGTAAGATTTATGACTTACAAGTCATAAACACCATGACTATAAGTGTGCTCATCAAAATATGAGCTCCTGTACATAAAAAATCAAATCATTACTTATTTGATGGTCTCAAGTTATCCAAATTGCAGTGGTAGTAATTTTGTTATTACTATTGGTAAACAGCCCAGCAAAAAAATGGTTTAGTCCAACTCCCCTCATATCCTCAATATCCGAAGTTATACATGGGGTATTTCTTTTTTTTTTTTTTTAATATTTTTTATTTTTGAAAAGCATATGTACAAATAGAAATAAAAAAACACATTTGTTATAAAGTTCTTACATAGCTTCAATTTTTAAATTTTTGGAAAGAGAAAGTAAAAATAAAATTAAAAAAAACTATAAACTTGGGGAGAAAGAGTAAAAGGGTTAAAAAAACGGATCTAACAATAAAAATTAAAGGGAGTAGATCCGGGAGACAATAACCACAGTTGTACATCCAACCCCTAACTCAAGTTTCAACTTTTAATTTAAATTTTTTATTTTAGTCCTGTGCCAAACACATTTACTTTTCTAAAAATTCAATAAATGGAGACCATATTTTTAAAAATAGCTCAGGTTTGTCGATTAAGGCAAACCTTATTTTTTCCAAATGCAGGGTCTCTGTCATTTCCGTAGTCCACATTTTAATTGTGGGGGTTATTGGTTTTTTCCAAAATTTAAGTATTAATTTTTTCGCAGTTATTAGACTGTAATCAAGAAAATGTACCTGACTTACTGTAAAATTTGTAGTATGTTCTGATAATCCTAATATAATTAATTTTGGGTCCATATCTAACTTTTTATTAATAACTTTAGAAACTATTTTAAAAATCTCCAACCAGAAGTTTTGCATTTTTATACAAGTTACGAAAATATGAGTTAAATTAGCTTCTTGAAATTGACATTTATCACAAATAGGAGAGATACTAGGAAAAATCCTATTTAATTTCGTCTTCGAATAATGTAATCTATGTATTATTTTAAATTGTATTAAGGAGTGTCTAGTATTCAATGAACATTGATGTATATGTTGTAAACTTTCATCCCATATATCTTGCATTATAAGTTGATTCAATTCGTCCTCCCATGCTCGTCTATAAGATTCTGATGACGGGATGTCAGTGTCAAGGAGAGTATTGTAAATAAAGGATATTAATTTATTTGAATTATAATGTCGATTCAGGCATACATCAAGTGTTTCTGGACCTCTAAACTTATATTCTTGCATGTGTGATTTTACATAATCTCTAAGTTGTAAATATCTAAAATAATTATTAACATGTAATCCGTACTTCTGCTGTAAATCCTGAAAAGAAAGAAAAGTTCCCTTATGATAAAGATCTCCCACCCTTTTAATTCCATAACTTTTCCATTGAGCAAAGCCACTATCTAAGACAGACGGTTTAAAAGAAGGATTATTCGCAATAGGAAGGAAAACAGATAATTTACTCAATTTTAACGTAAGCTTTAATTGTTTCCAGGTACGGATAACACTATGTATAATGGGATTACCTCCATATGTTTTTTTATTTAAATTTATTGGAGCTAAGAGGATCGCACCAATATCGAATGGTAAACAATCCTCTTTCTCCATCTTTAACCAATCCGGTTGTTGATCAGAATCATCCAACCAGCAGGTTATATTTTTAATATTAACCGCCCAATAATAAAATAAAAAGTTAGGTAAAGCAATTCCTCCATTAATTTTAGACTTACATAGATGTCTTTTATTTATTCTATGAATCTTGTAGTCCCAAATAAAATTAGTAACAATTGAATCAATTTTTAAAAAAAACTTTTTTGGAAGATAGATCGGAATTGCTTGAAATAAGTATAGTAGTTGTGGAAGAAAGATCATCTTTATAGCATTACTATGACCAACTAATGATATAGGGAGTGTTTTCCAAAATTGGATATTTCTGTGTAATTTAGTGAGTAAAGGAGGAAAATTTAATTTAAATAAAGAAGTATATTTCCTAGTCACGTAAATTCCAAGATATTTAAACTTTTCATAGGCAATTTTAAAAGGAAATTGTTGAAGTATGGCCGGATTATGCTCCATTATTGGCATAATTTCACTTTTATACCAGTTAATTCTATATCCTGAAAATGAACCAAATTGAGTTATGAGATTTAATAAATTGGGAATGCTAATTTCTGGCTTTGTAATATATATTAATACATCATCCGCATATAAAGAAATTTTATTGGTTGTATGTTTAGTGTTATAGCCATGAATATCTGAATTTGATCTAATACTCTCAGCAAGTGGTTCTATAATAAGGGCAAATAGAAGCGGTGATAGTGGACATCCTTGTCTACAACCCCTAGATAAATGAAATTTAGATGACAGCATTTGATTAGTTAGTATTCTAGCTGTTGGGGATGTATATAAAAGTTTCACCCATGAACAAAAATTTTCACCTAGTTGAAATTTTTCCATCACTGAAAAAAGATAGGGCCATTCTACTTGATCAAATGCTTTTTCAGCATCTAGCGAGATGATTGCTAAATCTTCATTTAATAATCTATTTGAATAAATTATATTGAACAAGCGTCTCAAGTTGAAAAATGAATATCGTTTGGCTATAAAGCCTGATTGATCGGGGTGTATCAATTTATCTATAACTAGACTTAATCTCTGAGCTAATATTTTCGCTAATATCTTCTGATCAGTATTTAAAAGAGCTATCGCCCTATACGAACCAGGGTCTTCAGAATCCTTATCTTTTTTAGGAATGAGGATTATTGTTGATTCAGTCAGAGTTTGTGGTAATCTCAGTTGTTTAAAGGCGTGACTATATACAGTTTGCAAACGTGGAGAGATCAAATCACTGAATTTTTTATAAAATTCATTATTTAAGCCATCAGGGCCAGGAGTCTTCCCATTTTTCATGGATTTAATGGTCTCTTCAACATCTTTCATAGTTATTTCTGCGCCCAGTAAATTTCTATCACTCACATTCAAACCAGGAAGGTTACATTCCTGCAAAAAGTTTTGCATCTGAGCAGAAGTATCTGTTATTTTTGATGAGTATAATGACTGATAAAATTGCAAAAATCTCTGATTAATATCCTTAGGTAATTTAAGCAAATCTCCATTTTCTGATCTAATTTTATGAATTGTAGAATCATCTTCTAATTTACGGAGTTGACGTGCTAGCAATTTCTGTGGTTTATCTCCGAATTCAAAATGTTTTTGTTTAGTATATTGAAAAAGCCTTAAAATATGAGCTGAGAGAATATAATTTAACTTATATTTGAGAGCTGCAATTTTATTATGTATTTCAATAGAGGGAGCGATGGCATTTGTTATGTCTAACTGTTTTATCTGACTTTCTAGGTCATGTTGTTCAGCTCGCTTCTTCTTATTTTGAGACGCTTGAAAAGCAATAATACATCCTCTCACAAACGCTTTAAATGTTTCCCAAAGCAGGGACGCAGGTGTTTCAGGAAGGTCATTTGCGTAAAAAAAAGTCTCAAATTGCGATTTAAGATAGTCATAACATGCTTTTTCATTTAAGATTTGCGGATTAAATCTCCAATTAGTCTGTTTCCCCGTTACTCCTTGGAGTTTTACCCTAAATGTTAAAGGGGCATGATCGGATATAATAATATTATGATATTTTGAATTATACGTATAAGGAATAAGTTTGGAGTCCACCAAGAAATAGTCAATTCTTGAATAAGTTTTATGCACAGGTGAATAAAATGAATACTCTCGGCCTGAAGGATTATCAATCCTCCAAACATCTTTTATATTTGCACTATTTATATAAGAGTTTAATAATTCACACGACTTGGATTTTGTTTTCCTTTGAGTTGAAGATCTATCCAAATAAGGATCTAGTGTACAATTTAAATCTCCTCCAATTATCAAGTTATATTGTCCAAATTCTGGAATGGTATTAAAAAAATTTGTTTTAAATAACGGATTATCAAAATTTGGTGCATAGACATTCACCAATATCAATTTTGTAGAATATAGTTCTCCCACTAATATAACATATCTACCTTCAGTGTCGACTATAGAGGAAGTATGTTTAAATGGTATACCCTTACGAATTAAAATAGCAACACCTCTTGATTTAAAGGGAAACGATGAGTGAAATACTTTATCAATCCATTTGCCTTTCAGTCTATTATGTGCTACATTTTTTAGATGAGTTTCCTGAAGGAACATTATGTCTGCATCAATAGATTTTAAATGTGAAAGTACTTTACCTATTTTAATTGGTTCATTAACACCCTTGACATTCCAACTACAAAATGTAATACCTTTACCCCCTGTTTTCCTAATAGAATCTTGCATCTTAACCGATAAATAATCTATAATAAAGCAAATGGTCTGGCACCCGGACTACAACATTTTTCTTGAATGAAGGGTGGATGATCTTTTGTACTATGTAGAATGTTTCCCGGAAATATCTCCCAAAAGTATATAAATTCTGAAAAATGACATAGTAATAAAAGTTAAATCTAAAAAAAAAATCAATATATAAAAGGTTAAAAGAGTGCAGGAAAGAAGAAGAGACAACTAAAACTACAACTACAATTAGTGCAGTTAGTGTTAGCCACCCTAAGGTGGCAAAAAATCTAAGGACTTCCGTGAGATGTAAAAAAAAATTAATACTAGCTCCGTTTTTTAACAAAGTTATTGGGTTTGTTTGTTTTTTTTAAAAAGAGAGATAAACGGGGCAGGCCCGAAACTAATTAGTCTATAATAAGACGATTTTTCTGTCTAAGGTGTATTAATTAAGTATTCAAAGTAAAGTTTACATAAATCAAATATTACTTATACTTCTTATTAGTAATGATTAATAAAAACATATATGTTTTTTAATTAATAGTAATTAGTAACGGTTAATATTCGTATAGTATATACACTAAACTTAAATCTTTAAGTTTTAATATTTTTAAAGTCCAATCAGATGTCTGCCAATTAAGATAGCCGTGAAATCATGGGGTATTTCAATTGTCACCAGAGTGAATGAGGTCATGAGAAAGCTCAGTTCATCTTGTGTGTGATTTTTTAGATTTAGATTTAGATTTTTTTAGATTTAGAGAAACAGCACCGGAAACAGGCCTTTCGGCCCACCGGGTCCGCGCCGCCCAGCAATCCCTGCACATGAACACTATCCTACACCCTAGGGACAATTTTTTTACATTTGCCCAGCCAATTAACCTACATACCTGTACGTCTTTGGAGTATGATGTCAAACATAATGCAAAATAACGATCACCAAGTTCGGAGACGGCTTACTGCACAACTTTAGTCTCAGTCAAAGCCTCTCAGATGACAGAGGCTTTGTACCATATCACACTTGAAATGCATTTCAAGCTTTTCACACAGTATACATATGACGATCATGATTCAAGTCATAGGTGGTGGAGGAGGCAATTCTTTTTTTTAAAGCAAACAAATGAATACCATAATGGAATTTTAGTACGGAAATCTAATTTTGATTTACTGCCGAGATGGAGAAAAATATCCACCCTTTGACACCAAAAGAGTACAACCACTTTATGTGTCAAGTCAAGTCAAGTCAAATTTATTTGTCACATACACATACTCGATGTGCAGTGAAATGAAAGTGGCAATGCCTGCGGGTTGTGCACAAAAAGAATTACAGTTACAGCATATAAATAAAGTTAATAAGTTACTAAACATAGCACAAAAAGTGTCGACAAAAATTTAGTCTCTGGGGTTATAAAAGTTGACAGTCCTGATGGCCTGTGGGAAGAAGCTCCGTCTCATCCTCTCCGTTTTCACAGCGTGACAGCGGAGGCGTTTGCCTGATCGTAGCATCTGGAACAGTCCGTTACTGGGGTGGCAGGGGTCCCTCATGATCTTGCTTGCTCTGGATCTGCACCTCCTGATGTATAGGTCCTGCAGGGGGACGAGTGTAGTTCCCATGGTGCGTTCTGCCAAACGCACTACTCTCTGCAGGGCCATCCTGTCCTGGGCAGAGCTGTTCCCAAACCAGACTGTAATGTTGCCGGACAGGATGCTCTCTACAGCCCCAGAGTAGAAGCAATGAAGGATCCTCAGCGACACTCTGAATTTCCTCAGTTGTCTAAGATGGTAAAGGCGCTGCTTAGCCTTACCCACCAGTGCGGCAATGTGCGTTGCCCACGTCAGATCCTCTGCGATGCGGACTCCCAAGTATTTGAAACTGCTCACCCTATCCACAATAGACCCATTTATCCCGAGTGGCGTGTACGTCCTTGGATGTTTAGCCCTTCTGAAGTCCACAATCAGCTCCTTAGTTTTAGTGACATTCAAGAGGAGGCTATTGTCCTGACACCAGAGTGCCAGATCAGCCACCTCCTCCCGGTAGGCCTTCTCATCGTTGTTGGAGATCCGGCCCACCACCACAGTGTCATCAGCAAACTTGATGATGGAGTTTGAGCTGAACCTGGCCCCACAGTCATGTGTGTACAGGGAGTACAGTAGGGGGCTAAGGACGCAGCCCTGGGGGGATCCTATGTTCAGGGTGAGGGAGCTAGATGTGTGTTCCCCCATCCTGACCACTTGGGGCCTGGCAGTGAGAAAGTCCAGGACCCAGGCACACAGAGGGGTGCTAAGCCCCAGTTCCAGCAGCTTCTCAACCAGTCTGCTGGGGACTATTGTGTTGAATGCTGAACTAAAGTCAATGAACAGCATCCTCACATAGCCCCCCTGGCTGTCCAGATGAGAGAGAGCGGTGTGTAGAACCTGGGAGACCGCATCATCCGTGGACCTGTTCGGACGGTATGCGAACTGTAGTGGGTCCATGTTGCGAGGAAGGAGGGCGCAGATGTGCTTCTTGACTAGCCTCTCAAAGCATTTCATGACAACCGAGGTGAGGGCCACCGGTCGGTAGTCATTTAAACACGCTGGAGAGGCATTCTTTGGCACCGGTACAATGATGGATCTTTTGAAGCATGCAGGGACCACGGACTTTGCCAAGGAGAGGTTGAATATTGTGGTGAGCACTGGAGCAAGCTGAGTAGCACAAGACTTTAGTACTCGCCCAGATATACCATCTGGGCCTCCAGCTTTCCTCGTGTTCACACGCGTCAGAGCCCACCTCACCTCATGCTCGGACACCGAGAATGTGTGCACATCCCCGGCGGTGGATCCCCCTCCAGCTTCGCTAGCCAGCGCCCCTTCGGTGCTGTTTTTAGACGGCGAGCTGGTGGTGTTACCCGTCTCAAACCGTGCGTAAAAAGAGTTCAGGTCATCAGCTAAGGAGGAGCCGGCACTTCCGGTTGAGGGGGTTCTGGACCTGTAGCTAGTTATAGTCCGTAGCCTCTGCCAAAGGCGCCTGGTGTCCTGCTGCTCCATCTGTGACTCCATCTTGTCCCGGTACCTCTTTTTTGCATCCTTCACTGCCCTTCGCAGTCGGTAGGACTCTCCCTTGTAGTCGTCCATGTTGCCGGATGCCAGGCCGGAGTTGTAAGCAGCGGTGCGAGCATTCAAGGCCACATGAATAGACCTGTCCACCCAGGGTTTTTGGTTAGGGAAGATACTGACCCTTACCGTGGGGATGATGGTATCGGCTATTGTGGCAATGAAGTCCGTAACCGCTTCCGCAAACTCATTTACGTCTCTGGAACTTGCTTGGAACATGTTCCAGTCGACTTCGCTCAGTGCATCCTGCAGCATGGCCTCTGAATGGTCAGCCCACCGTTTTACGTCCCTCGTCACTGTCGCTTCCCGTACTATCCGTTGTTTGTACTCCGGCAGCAGGAAAATGGCAGCGTGGTCAGATTTCCCAAAAGGAGGGAGAGAAACGGCCTTGTAGCCTTTCCTGAACGGCGTGTAGCAGTGGTCCAAAGTTCTTTCCCCCCTGGTGACACACGTGATGTGTTGGTAGAAGTTGGGCATGACCTTTTTGAGATTTCCCCTATTGAAGTCTCCAGCCACCAGCACAGCCGCATCAGGGTTCTTGTTTTGGTGTTGACACAACACATCGTGTAGGGTGGACAGTGCCACGTCGGTGTCCGCATGCGGTGGGATATAGACGGCTGTGATGATCACCGAGCTGACCTCCCGGGGTAGGTAGAATGGTCGGCATAAGATAGTTAGATGTTCCAGGTCCGGCGAGCAGGAATGAGAAAGCGTCTTAATATTCCCAGGATTACACCAGTTATTATTGGTCAAGAAGCAGACTCCTCCGCCCTTGGATTTCCCGGATTCTTCCGTTCTGTCCGCCCGGAAAACAGTGAAGGACTCGGATGGGCAGATCACCTGGTCAGGCACCAGCGGGGTCAGCCATGTTTCGGTCAGACAAAGGATGTTACAGTTCTTTATGTCCCTCTGGAATCTGATCCTTGCCCTCAGGTCATCCAGCTTGTTCTCCAGGGACTGGACGTTGGCCAGAAGTATGCTGGGCAGAGGTGGACGTAAGGCTTGGGTTCTCAGCCTGTTCCGAATCCCCCCTCGCTTCCCTCGGTGTTTTTTCCGACTTTCCCACTGACCTGCGCTCCCACTGCTGCTGCCGCGGTGCGCTCCTTTGATGATCTCTATCGGTATATCGGTGAGTAGATTTCTGTTTAATAGTGCTCCTGTAGCGCTCGAGTTTAATTTTACGAGCGTTTCCCGGTCGTACATTGGTTAATGCTAAGTGCTAGCACACGCTAGAGCACTTAGGGATAATTTTAAAGTAAACATACCAGTTTAAAACGCACAGTTCCCGTAGAGCTACCACGACGGCGACTGGACTGGACCGCGCCATCCGATGTCTGCTTATTGCTGTTCAAAGAAGGTCATATGTGGCAGGAGTAGAATTTGGTCAGTCGGCCCATCATGTCTACTCTGCCATTCAATCATGGTGATCTATCTCTCCCTTCTAACCCCATTCTCCTGCCTTCTCCCAGAACCACTGACACGTGTACCAATCAAGAATTTACAGTTCCCTCCATAATATTTGGGACAAAGACCCATCATTTATTTATTTGGCTCTGTACTCCACAATTTGAGATTTGTATTAGAAAAAAATCAGATGTGGTTAAAGTGCATTGTCAGATTTTAATAAAGGCCATATTTATACATTTTGGTTTCACCATGTAGAAATTACAGCAGTGTTTATACATAGTCCCCCCATTTCAGGGCACCATAATGTTTGGAACACAGCTTTCTTAGGCCCCCTTGGTCATGGCTGACCATGGGTGATGCATCCGAGTTGGCTGCTTGCTCCACACCTCGGCTAGAGCAGCGCCACTTATGACTGAAGAGACCAATGCGGGAGTGACAGTCTCTGTCGCAAAGGTCGCATTTGTGTGTGGACTCAGGTCTGTTGAAGTTGCTGCGCTCCTTTCTGCATGCCCGCTTTTCTGCCACTGCACTCATCAGTTTCTCTTCCCCCGTTTCGAGATGTTGATTCAGGGTACCTCTCCACCTCGTACGGTCAGCTGCAAGGCTCTCCCAGGACTCCACATCGATGTCGAGCACCTTCAAATCTCTCTTGCAGACATCCTTGCAATGTAGCTGGGGGCAGCCAATGGTTCTCCTCCCAGATGTTAGCTCTCCATAAAGGATGTCTTTTGGAATACGGCCATCCTCCATGCGGTGGACATGGCCCAGCCACCGCAGCCTGCGCTACCTGAGTAGAGTGTACATACTGGGAAGGCCAGCGCAAGACAGAATCTCAGCGTTGGACACTCTGTCTTGCCAGGATATACCTATGTACGACGGATGCTTCTAAGGTGGAAGGTGTTGAGTCTTCTCTCCAGTCTGGCATATGTAGTCCATGTCTCACTGCCATACAGCAGCGTGCTGTTAATACAGGCGTTGTAGACTGCTATCTTTGTCTTCACTGTCAGCTTTGGATTGGTCCACACTTGAGTTGTGAGGCGAGCGAGAGTTGTAGCTGCCTTCCCGATCCTCTTGTCAATCTCTGTGTCCAAGGAGAGGTTGTCGGTGATGGTGGAGCCAAGGTACGTGAACTGATGGACAGCATCGAGTTCGTAGTCGTCGATGGTGATGACAGGCGGTGCCCTCTGTATCCTGTCCCAGGACGTTCGTCTTCTTCAGGCTGATGGTCAGCCCAAAATCCTTGCAAGCCCGATAGAAGCGGTCCATCAGTGACTATAGTTCTAGCTGGGTGTGGGATACAACTGCTGCGTCATCGGTGAACAACATGTCTCTGATGAGAGCTTCACGTACTTTTGTCTTGGCTCGGAGGTGGGTGAGATTGAAGAGCCTGCCGTCTGATCCAGTACGCAGGTAGATCCCCTCTGTTGCAGTGCTAAAGGCATGTTTCAGGAGCAGAGCAGCAATGTCATGTAAATGAAAGTAGTCATGTTTAGTATTTTGTTGCATATCCATTGCAAGCATGACTGCTTGAAGTCTGGTCATGGACATCACCAGTTGCTGGGCGTCTTCTCTGGTGATGCTCTGCCAGGCCTGTATTGCAGCCATCTTTAGCTTATGCTTGTTTTGGGGGCTAGTTTTCCAGTTTTCTCATCAGCATATTAAAGGCCTGCTCAATTGGGTTCAGATCAGGTGATTGACTTGGCCACTCAAGAATTGACCATTTTTTAGCTTTGAAAAACTCTTTTGTTGCTTTAGCAGTCTGTTTGGGATCATTGTCTTGCTGTAGAATGAACCGTCGGCCAATGAGTTTTGAGGCATTTGTTTGAACTTGAGCAGATAGGATGTATCTATACACTTCAGAATTCATTATGCTACTACCATCAGCATTTGTATCATCAATGAAGATAAGTGAGCCAGTACCTTCAGCAGCCATACATGCCCAGGCCATAACACCCCCACCACTGTGTTTCACAGACTATCGACTGATGTCTATTACAAATCCACAACCACGACTACATTTCTTCCCACCCTGCTTCATGCAAAGACTCTATCCCCTACTTCCAATTCCTCCGTCTACATTGCATCTGTGCCCAAGATGAGTTGTTCCATACCTTCCGAGATATCCTGTAGGAAAATAACTACAGATGCTGGTACAAATCGAAGGTATCACAAAATGCTGGAGTAACTCAGCAGGTCAGGCAGCATCTAGGAGAGAGGGAATGGGTGACGTTTCGGGTCGAGACCCTTCTTCAGACCTTTCTTCCGAGATATCCTCGTTCTTTAGGGAACGGGGCTTCCCCACTTCCATCATAGACGAGGCACTCACACGTGTCTCTACGGTACCCCACAGCTTCGCCCTTGCTCCCCCTCCCCCTAGCCGCAATGGGGACAGAATCCCCCTAGTCAATAGACAATAGGTGCAGGAATATGCCATTCGGCCTTTGAGCCAGCACTGTCATTCACCATGATCACGGCTGATCAGCCACAATCGGGCGGCACGGTGGCGCAGCGGTAGAGCTGCTGCCTTACAGCGAATGCAGCGCCGGAGACTCAGGTTCGATCCTGACTACGGGCGCCATCTGTATGGAGTTGTACGTTCTCCCCGTGATCTGCGTGGGTTTTCTCCGAGATCTTCGGTTTCCTCCCACACTCCAAAGACGTGCAGGTTTGTAGGTTAATTGACTGGGTAAAAATGTAAAAATTGTCCCTGGTGTGTGTAGGATAGTGTTAATGTGCAGGGATCACTGGGCGGTGCGGACTTGGTGGGCCGAAAGTGCCTGTTTCCGCGCTGTAGAATCTAAATCTAAAAATAAATTAAAAATCTAAAATCAGTACCCCGTTCCTGCTTTTTCCCCATATCCCTTGACTCCGCTATCATTAAGAGCTCCATCTAACTCTCTCTTGTAAGCATCCAGGGAATTGGCCTCCACTGCCTTCTGAGGCAGAGAATTCCACAGCTTCACAACTCTCTGAGTGAAAAAGTTTTTCCTCATCTCCGTTCTAAATGGCCTACCCCTTATTCTTAAACTGTAGCCCCTGGTTTGGGACTCCCCCAACATCCGGAACTTGTTTCCTGCCTCTAGCATGTCCAATCCGTTAATAATCTTATATGTTTCAATAAGATACCAGCTCACCCTCCTAATTTCCAGAGTATACAAGCCCAGTCGCTCTAGTAATTCACCATTAATTCCTACCATTCTGGGAAGTAACCTTGTGAACCTACACTGCACTCCCTCAATAGTAAGAATGTCCTTCCTCAAATTTGGAGACCAAAACTGCACACAATACTCCAGGCATGGTCTCACTAGGGCCCTGTACAACTGCAGAAGGACCTCTTTGCTCCTGTATTCAACTCCTCTTGTTATGAAGGCCAACATTCCATTAGCTTTCTTCATTGCCTGCTGTACCTGCATGCTTACTTTCAGTGACTGATGAACTACGACACCCAGAACTCGTTGTACTTCCCATTTTCCTAACTTGACACCATTCCGATAATAATCTGCCTTCCTGTTCTTACCACCAAACTGGATAACCTCACATTTATCCATATTAAACTGCATCTGCCATGCATCTGCCCACTCACACAATCTGTCCAAGTCATCCTGCATCCTCATCACATCCTCCTCATGCTTCACACTGCCACCCAGCTTTGTGTCATCTGCAAATTTGCTAATGTTACTTTTAATTCCTTCATCTAAGTCATTAATGTATATTGTAAATAGCTGCGGTCCCAGCACAGAGCCTTGCGGTACCCCACTAGTCACTGCCTGCCATTCTGAAAGGGACCCATTTATCCCTACTCTTTGTTTCCTGTCTGCTAACCAATTTTCTATCCATGTCAGTACCCCACCCTCAATACCATGTGCTCTAATTTTGCCCATTAATCTCCTCTGTGGGACCTTATCGAAGGCTTTCTAAAAATCCAGGTACACTACATCCACTGGCTCTCCCTTGTCCATTTTCCCAGTTATATCCTCAAAAAATTACAGAAGATTAGTCAAGCATAATTTCCCCATCGTAAATCCATGCTGACTCGGAACGATCCTGTTACTGCTATCCAAATGTTCTGCAATTTCTTCTTTTATAATTGACTCCAGCATCTTCCCCACCACTGATGTCAGGCTAACTGGTCTATAATTTCCTGTTATCTCTCTCCCTCCTTTCTTAAAATGTGGAATAACATTAGCTACCCTCTAATCCACAGGAATTGAGCTTTGTATTATCTGCAAATTTGCTAATGGTACTTTTAATCCCTTCATCCAAGTCATTAATGTATATTGTAAATAGCTGCGGTCCCAGCACCGAGCCTTGCGGTAACCCACTAGTTACTGTCTGCCATTCTGAAAGGGACCCATTTATCCCCACTCTTTGCTTTCTGTCTGTCAACCAATTTTCTATCCATGTCAGCACCCTACCTCCAATACCATGTGCTCTAATTTTGCCTAGTAATCTCCTATGTGGAATCTTGTCGAAGGCTTTCTGAAAGTCAAGGTACACCACATCCACCGACTCTCCCCAATCAATTTTCCTAGTTACATCCTCAAAGAATCCCAGTAGATTAGTCAAGCATGAATTCCCCTTCGTAAATCCATGCTGACTCGGAACGATCCTGTTACTACTATCCAAATGCTCCACAATTTCGTCTTTTATAATTGACTCCAGCATCTTCCCCACCACTGATGTAAGACTAACTGGTCTATAATTTCCCGTTTTCTCTCTCCCTCCTTTCTTAAAAAGTGGGACAACATTAGCTACCCTCCAATCCACAGGAACTGATCCTGAATCTATAGAACATTGGAAAATGATCACCAATGCGTCCACGGTTTCTAGAGCCACTTCCTTAAGTACCCTGGGATGCAGACCATCAGGCCCAGGGATGTATGAACCTTCAGTCCCTCCAGTCTACACAACACCATTTCCTGCCTAATGTGAATTTCCTTCAGTTCCTCCATCACACTAGGATATCTCGCCACTAGAACATCTGGGAGATTGTTTGTGTCTTCCTTAGTGAAGACAGATCCAAAGTACCGGTTCAACTCGTCTGCTATTTCCTTGTTCCCCATAATAAATTCAACTGCTTCTGTCTTCAAGGGACCCATATTTGCCTTGACTATTTTTTCCCTCTTCACATACCTAAAGAAGCTTTTACTATCCTCCTTTATATTCTTGGCTAGCTTACCTTCGTACCTCATCTTTTCTCCTCGTATTGCTTTTATAGTTATCTTCTGATGCTCTTTAAAATAGTCCCAATCCTCTGGCTTCCTGCTCATCTTTGCTATGTTATACTTCTCTTTTATTTTTATACTGTCCTTGACTTCCCTTGTCAGCCATGGTCGCCTCTTACTCCCCTTCGAATCTTTTTTCCTCTTTGGAATGAACTAATCCTGCACCTTCTGTATTATTCCCCGAAATACCTGCCATTGTTGTTCCACCATCTTTCCTGCTAGGGTTTCTTTCCAGTCAACTCTGGCCAGCTCCTCCCTCATGCCACCATAGTCCCCTTTGCTCTACTGTAATACTGACACTTCCGATTTTCCCTTCTCTCTCTCAAATTGTAGATTAAAACATATCATATTATGATCACCACCTCCTAATGGCTCTTTTACCTTGAGTTCCCTTATCAAATCCGGTTCATTACACAACACTAAATCCAGAATTGCCTTCTCCCTGGTAGGCTCCAGTACAAGCTGCTTTAAGAATCCATCTAGGAGGCACTCCACAAACTCCCTTTCTTGGGGTCCAGTACGAACCTGATTTTCCCAGTCTACCTGCATGTTGAAATCTCCCATAACCACTGTAGAATTACCTTCGCGACGTGCCAATTTTAACTCTTGATTCAATTTGCACCCTATATCCAGGCTACTGTTTGGGGGCCTGAAGATAACTCCCATTAGGGTCTTTTTACCCTTACAATTCCTCAGTTCTGTTCATACTGACTCTACATCTCTTGATTCTATGTCACCCCTTGCAAAGGATAGAATATCAATCCTTACCAACAGAGCGACCCCACCCCCTCTGCCTACCTGTCTGTCTATTCAGCTCACAGCCCTGGTCTTCTTGCAACCATGTTTCTGTAATTGCCACATCATACTTGCCAATATCTAACTGAGCCTCAAACTCATCTACTTTATTTTGTATACTTCGCGCATTCAAATACAACATTTTAACTTCGGTATTCACTTCCCCTCTCAATATTGGCCCTGACCTTACTCTCTTAACCCATCTCGAACTTTCCTTCCCATTAATTCAGGAGTCTTTTGCAACTTTTCCTGTATTCACTCCCCCTTTAACTCCATCTTTATATTCCTAATTTGTCAACCCCTCCCCCCCAACTATTTAGTTTAACCCCACATGTATAGCACAAGCAAACCTGCCTGCCAGAACGTCGGTCCCTCTCCAGTTAAGGTGTAACCTGTCCCTTTTGTACAGGTTACCCCTACCCCAGAAGAGATCCCAATAGTCTATAGATCTAAATTCCTGCCCCCTGCACCAGCCCCTCAGCCATACATTCATATCCCCGATCCCTTACCTTTCACCCCTGCCTGTCCTGCTGAGTTACTCCAGCATTTTGTGTCTATATTCACTTGAAATGAATCCTGATTTTGTCATCAAAACTGCCGACAAGGGTAATGCTACTGTTGGCTGATGAAGTGACCTCTATCAAGCAGAAGCCAAATGTCAACACTCAGATACATCTTCATAGCTCCCTCTGGACCATGTTCCCACCGTGAAACATCAGGCCATCATCTCCTATATAGTCACAAATCTAACTTTCATCGATCTTCCCACCATAGTTTTCAGTCTTAAAGTAATCAACCCTAGTCAGTTTATGTCTACCTCCTGGCAAAAAATCCACGAACAAGACTGTTCATACCACTGGGTTGTAAACTGCTCAAGTGGAGTACGAGGTGCTGTTCCTCCAATTTGTGTGTGGCCACATTCTTACAGTCGCACTGGTTTAGGGTAAGGAGTGAAAGAGTTAGAGGACATTTGAGGATGGGCTTTTCATCCAAATTGGAATTGGTAATGTTCTGCCTGTGTGAGATATGGAGGCAGGTTCTGTCACAACATTGAAGAAATATCTGGACAAGCATTCTGAAGCAAGAGGGGTGAAGTAAGAGAAGGGGTGTGATCCTGCAAAATAAGTTTAGGAAGCTAAATAGCTATTTAATTAGCAGGACCTCAAAGGTTGGAATCTCTGGATTGCTTCTGGATCTCTGAAACTCTCTTTGGAAGGTGGGATCTATACAAGCAGGCCGGGTTGTACCTAAACTGGAATCGGACCAACATCCTTGTGGGAACGTTTGTAAATCCCATTCAGGAAGGGGAATGGAGTTCAGAGTAAACGTTCGGATTGGGGAGTACAGTCACCCAAAGCAGGCAGGTAAAAGCATATGAAGCTAATAAAGTAGATCAACTTGGACATGAGTGGTGTATACATGGAATGCGCTGTCATAGGAAGCAGTAAAGGTAGATACAATTATAATTCACAAAGGGAACAGACTTTGTAGTTGCAGGATTCAGCAAAGGGAAAGGTGAAATTCAAGGGGAAGGTAAGCCTCCAGTAGAGGAACACTTTAGGAACAAGTCGGGCCGAGGTTGGAGCAAGTCGAATCAAGGTCAGAGCCTCGAGGTCAGAGCGAGTCCGACCGAGGTCGGTGCGAGTCAGGCCAAGGTCGGTGCGAGTTGGGCAGAGATGGACACGCTGCGCCACCAAGAACTTAGAGGGAACCGACGTGGGAGGGACGCCGAGAACTCAGGGGGACTCAGCGTGGGGGGACCGCCGAAAACTAAAGGGGACCAAGCATGGGGGAGTGCTCCAAGAACTAATGGGGATCGGTGCGCGGGGGGGGCGGGGTCAAGTAATTTTTATAACTTTGTCGGCACCCTTGTGGCGACTCTTTTGTGTACTTTGTATGCAAATACAAAGAATATCACTATACCTAGGTACACGTGACAATAAAGTATCATTATCATCAATTATTAGGCTCTTGAACCACATTGCACAAACCTAATCACAACCCTACCTCAGCACCAAACTATTATGGATTTTGTATAAGATTGAACTACACACTTCGGCTTGCACTATTATGAACTGGTAACCTAGTATAACTGATAATTTATTGTATTATTGTTTATTATATATTTATTTGATATTTTGTGGCATTAATCTGTCAATAAAACCACCAGTAAGAATTTCATTGGACCGATCCTGGTACATATGACCATTAAACACTCTTGTCTCTTGGTAAAAATTTTATGAATTTTTAAATGGTTACCGTAAAAATATAGTTAAAGGCCTAAATTGGGGCAAGGCTAGTTTTGAAGGTATCAGAACCTAGAGAGGTTAACTGGGAGATGTTGTTTGCAGATGTCTGGCAAGTGGGAGACTTTTCAAGGTGAGATTGGGAGGGCTCAGGGACAGGCTGTACCTGTTCCAATGAATGGCAAGGCTCACAGGTTTAGGAAACCTTGGTTGATGAGGGATATTCCGGCTCCAATCAGAAAAAAGGCACATGTCAGATGTGCTTCAAGCAAGTCCCTTGAGGAATACCAGAAAAGTAGGAGTACACTTGAGAGGGAAAACAGGAGGGCCAAAAGAGTACATGAGATAGCTCTGGCCAAACAAGAAGGAAAGCCCTAAGAGCTACAGGGATATAAAGAACAAAAGGATTAGAAGGAAGAGAATAGGCTCCCTTAAAATGGGTCAAGCCACAGGATATGGCACAGGGCGGGGTGTGAACACAATCCTGTTCTCATCCATACTGCTGCAGAGATGGTCAAGAGGAAGTTCCTTGGCATCCATATCATCAGTCCCTTCACACTAATACTGTGATTAAGAAAGCTTATCAGCATTTTTACTTTCTGAGACGTCCAATCAGATTCTACTTGTCCACAAGGATTCTCTTAAGCTTCTATGGATGTACTATAGTAAGTATTTTAACAGAGTGCATCTCAGCCTGCTGTGAGAAATACTCTATTCATAACTGCCTGAATCAGCAGAAGAGTGTTGCTTTATTGATTAAGGAGTAAGTCACAGTAATGGTCAGAGATTACATTATTGATGGTTCATCTAAAAGACCTCCCAACATTTGATTTTACAAATTTAGAATTTTGATGTCCAAAATTCAGAATTTTACATCAAAATTCATAATATGGCACGTAATGCAACTTTTCAGCAAAAAAAAGTACACACGCCAAATGCGTGTACGCATTACGCTAATTCACATGTGAAAAACGACTATTATTTCCAACAGTCTGTTGTTCTTGGACTACAGACTATATTCTTCTATTTATAGAAAGGTTATTGAACAGAAATACTTTTTACAACACAAAGAAAAAATTGTTTTGTTTTGTTTTCTCTATTTTGCTTTTTCCTTACACCAAATGTATGACTGTTATGAAGAAAGTTTAATCTAAAAATGCACATACCTAATTTCATTGAAGACATACTTGCTCCAGTGATCTTCAACAGCAAATCACAACAGTCCATGTCCCCCCCACTACCCCCACCTCCCCACTACCCTCCCCCCCACCCCCCTCCCCCCCTCTACCACCACTCCCAACTCCCCCATACTACCCTCTCCCCCGACTCCCCCCCGCTCCCCTCTCCCCCCATTCCCGCCCTTCTCTCCCCACCTTTTCCCCCCACCTCCACTCCCCCTCTCCCTCCTCCCCCTCCCATCCTCCCCCACCACCACTCCCCCCCTCCCTTCCTCCACCACCCGACCCCCACTCCCCCCTCACCTGCCCCCCATCCCCTCCCATCATCAACAGGCATCACGCTACGCAGCGAGGCGAGCCCAGCAGCAAGGTGAATCGGGGCCAGCGGCGAGGGGAGGCCAGCGGCAAGGTGAGGCCGGGCCAGCGGCGAACCGAGTCGAGGCCAGCGGCGAGGTGAGGCGAGCCCAGCGGCGAACCGAGTCGAGGCCAGCGGTGAGGGGAGGCCAGCGGCAAGGTGAGGCCAGGCCAGCGGCGAGGTGAGTCAGGGCCAGTGGCGAGGCCAGGCCGGGCCAGCGGCGAGGCATGTGTTTTGCGGGAAAATGTGAGTTGAAATCGGAATGTCGGAAATGAAATAAGAAAGTGGAAGTGTGCCCGTTGGGCCCGTCCTCGTAGGGTTTCCATTGTAACCGGGAGGGGAGTGGGGGGGAGGGAAGGGGGAGGGAGGGAGGTAAAGACCTTGAAAAAAAAGGTTAGAAATAAAAAAATGTGAATTTAAAACCTCTGTAAAGAGTAGACACCCAATAGCAGCTGCTTGTCCATTGTGACGTCACAAGCTGAAGACTAAATCCGCACCGCAGCGCCCCCTATAGAACCTTCAATAAATCAGGGGGGGGGCAGCGCTTTAAAACCTCTGTAACTTAAAATATATGCGACCGAATTAAATTTAAAAAACCATTTTCCAGCAGCTGTCCGCGTGGTGATTAAGGCGGCGCAAAAATCGTGGCGCTACGGTTTACCGTTTTGCCGTAATCAGCGAAATCACAGATATATATATATATATATTCATACATACATTTATTCACAAGATCGGACGGACGGACGGACGGACGGACGGACGGACGGACGGACGGACGGATGGATGGATGGATCAATTCAAGGATCGATTTTCAGAACTGTTTATGACTGATATCAATGCTTTAGATGAAAATGTACAGGGCATAATTCGTAAGTTTGTAGATGACACTAAAGTGGGCAGTAGGGTAGATAGTGAAGATGGTTATAAAAACAATACAGCAAGATATTAATCAATTGGGCAAGTGGGCTAAGGAATGGCTGACAGAGTTTAATACAATAAGTATGAGGCGTTGCACTTTGATTTGGCAACCCAGGGGAGTGTTGTTGAACAGAGATATCTTGAAATGGTGCTCAAGAAGGCTTTTGGTACATTGGCTTTCATCAGTCAGGATATTGAGAATAGTTAAGATGTTATATTACAGTTGTACAATACAATGGTGAGGTCACATTTGTGTATTGTGTACAGTTTTGGTCACCCTGGCATAGGATGTTGTCAAGCTGCAAAGAGTGCAGAGAAGATTTACAAAGAACTTGTCAGGACTCAAATGCCTAAGCTATAGGGGAGGGAGAAGGTTGAGCATGCATGGATGTTATTCCTTTCAGCACAGGAGGTTGAGAGGGTGTATAGGGTTGTATAAAATCATGAAGGGAATAAATAAGGTGAATGCACAGAGTCTTTTCCCCAAGGTAGGGAGATCCAGAAAGAGAGAGGGGGAAGATTTAATAGGAATCTGCTGGGCAACATTTTCACACAGAGGTGGTGGGTAAGTGGGTATATGAGCTGCCAGAAGAGGCAGGTACTCCAACCACATTTAAAAGACATTTGGACAGGTGCATGGATAGGAAAGATTTAGAGGGAATGTGGACCAAATGCAGGCAGTTAGAACTAGTGGAGATAGAGCATCTTGGTCGTCATGGACAAGTTGGGTCAAAGGGCCTGTTTCTGTGCTGTCTGATTCTATGAGCACAGGGAGATTTCTCAAATCAAAAACATCTGGTTTATGCAAAATAAGTTGTCTGATTGTTTCCTGATGTCTTTACCTTTAACATTTTTGACGAACTTGCTTTTAAAACATTGATCACGGCCTTGCAATTTGTTCCTCTAAGTTGCTCTATGATGGAATTGAATTTTGCAGACATACATTTCCAGTATTCCAGTTCAGTCAATGGACCAGAATTTTCCGCCTCTTTTCTGACTTGATTACTTTGTTCCAGCACCTATAAATAAAAAGCACAAAATACTTTAAACTTTATAGCCCCTCTGAATTAATGACAATTAATTTCAAATTAACTTTAAAAATTACATATTTTGTCACTGAAATCCAATGCACTTTATAGAAAATGACTAAATTAGATGATAGTAGAAATTGTACAGGAAGACTATGGCAGTTCACAACCATAAATGGCTCGTCAAATTTCCAGAGGGTATGTCAATCTGGAGAAGGTTCCAATTATGCCATCTTAGAACAGAACAGCACAACTGACTGTTCTGTCCATAATTTCTGTCAAACACGACACCAAATTGAACTAAACCTTTCTGCCTGCAGGTGTTCTATATCCTTCCAGGCAGTGCAAAATTAAAAACAAAGATATGCCAGGCAACTAAAGATATGTCAATCTAACCTCGGGCAGTTTACAGAAACAATACTGGGGGCATTATTAATACATGGTTGGAATATTTTGAGTTACAAACGTAAAACCAGCATAAATGTGTGAATTTAAATAAAATCTTATTGATGAGATTACTCCATTGGTGAGACTATACTTGGAGTACTGTGCGACATTCTGATCACTCAGCTGTAGGAAGGATGTCACTGAACTGGAAAGGATGCAAAAGACTCGCCAGAATATTACTGAGGTTTATGGGCTTGAATTACAGGGAAAGGTTGGATAGTCTGGGACTTTCCTCTTTGTAGCATGGGAGGCTGAGAGGTGATCTTATTGATCATGAGGGGAATGGATACAGTGAACACAGTCTTTTTCCCAGGGTAGAAGAGTCTAAAACTCGAGAGCATAGGCTTAAAATGAGAGGAAGAGATTTAAGAAGACGAGCGGGGCAGCTTTTTCACTCAGAAGATAGTCGGTATCCGGAATGAGCTGCCTGGGAAAACTATAAAAGCAATATAATTTATAACTTTTAAAAGATATTTGGAAAGACATATGGATAGGAAGGTGTTCAAGGGTTGAGGACCAAATGCAGACAAATGGGACTAACCCAAAATTTCAACGTGGCATGGTCAAGGTGGTCTGAAGAGCCTGTTTCCACTTTGTATTGCTCTATGACTCAATGGTGCACCCCTGTTCCACTCTATCACTAGTGTAGCGATTAGTCCTGGGAGTCGAACCCTCAGATTGGCCAGCAAGGTCACGTGTGGGTGCGACCGTAGGGATTGGTCCAGGGAGTTGAGTCCGCTGATTGGACAGCGACGTCACGTGTGGTTTTGGCGCCCAAACCCAGAGAGTTAGGAGAGTTCTTCGAAGTGAACAGTTAGAATTAATGGTTGTCTGTAATCTCGTTCATTATACTTTGGAATCGAATGTTGCTGTTGCAATAAACTTCTTTAACAAAGAACGAGCCTCCAGACTCGCCATATTGGTGACCCCGACATGATCCAGCCGATCACCTACCATGGGTGAACAAGACGCCTCGTCTTCGGTTCCTACGCCCGGCGCACCGCAGCTAAACGCGGTCAGCGTTCACCTTCCGCCGTTTTGGGCACATCAACCACAATCTTGGTTTGTCCATGCCGGAGCTCAGTTTCACCTAAGAAACATCTCGACGGACGAGACAAAGTACTATTACCTCGTCAGTGCTCTACCGCCGGAGATGTCCGCGCGGGTGATGCGGTTCATCATCGCCCCTCCTGCAGACGGCAAGTACGAGGCACTGAAGGTACTCTTGTTACGAACCTTCGGATTCAGTAGGCATGACCGAGCTAAGAGGCTTATGCACCTACCGGATCTCGGAGATCGGCTGCCGTGCGTTCTCATGGCCGAAATGTTGGCGCTAGCAGGTGAACACACGGATTGCCTCATGTTCGAGCAGGCATTCCGAGAGCAGCTTCCCGAAGATGTCAAGCTCATGCTCACGGATTGTTCTTTTAAGGACCCCGTGGCATATGCGGAGAAAGCTGATACGCTCATGGCATCCAAATCAAAAAGAAACAGTTCGATCAACAAGGTCTCGGCATCAGCGGGCAGCCCGCAGCGGCACCAAGATGGCGCCGCGTCTCCCGCCATTTCTCCAAAAGCCCGCCAAAAGGATCTGCACAAGCGCGGCTGGTGTCATTACCATCTACGATGGGGTGGAGAAGCCCGCAACTGCCGCTCACTTTGCACCTTCTCGGGAAATGCCTCGGCCGATCGTACATAGAGGCGGTCGCGATTGACCAGAACCGACGCCTCTACGTATGAGATCGATTCACGGACACGGAATTTTTGGTTGACACGGGAGCCATAGTTAGCATCATGCCGCCGACTGACCTCGAAACCCGATCGGGTAAGAAAGGGTCTACCCTCATCGCGGTTAACGGCAGCCCCATCCGCACGTACGGTACACGGACAATGTCTCTGGCTTTCGACACCCGCACATACGAATGGCCATTCATCGTTGCGGAAGTCGGTCAGGCGATCCTGGGCGCAGATTTCCTCTGGGCCTTTTCAATAGTCCCCGATGTCCGCGGTAACGGCCTTCGACCCTCCGCCAGCAGCGATGTGCCCGCCGCTCCACCGGCCGCCACCCCGCCCAGTCCGACTGTCCAGGCCGTCGTCGCGGCCCCCGACCCATATGCTGCGGTCCTGGCGGAGTTTCCGGAGCTGCTCGTTCAGCGGTTCGACGCCCCTTCTGCCCGGCACGGCGTGGTCCACCACATCCACACCGAGGGACTCCCCCGTCTTCGCTCGGGCCAGGAGGTTACCGCCCGACAAACTGGTGGTGGCGCGGGCAGAATTCCGGAAGATGGAACAAATGGGCATTGTCCGTCGGTCCGACAGCCCGTGCGCCTCTCCGTTGCATATGGTCTCCAAAGCATCTGGGGGGTGGAGACCATGCGGCGATTACCGGCGCCTCAATGCCGTCACCACGGCCGACTGCTACCCCATACCGCACCTCCAAGACTTCTCGTCTGGGCTGGAAGGTGCCGTGGTTTTCTCCAAAATCGATTTGGTGCAGGGCTACCACCAGATCCCTGTGCGCCCGGAGGACATACCAAAGACTGCCACGATCACTCCGTTCGGGTTGTTTGAATGGTTGCGTATGCCTTTCGGTTTAAAGAACGCGGCACAGGCTTTTCAGCGACTCATGGACCATGTTGGTCGAGATTTGCCTTTCGTTTTCATTTATTTCGATGATATCCTGCCGCTCGGAGCAGGAACACCTAGCCCATTTGCGGACCGTGTTCCGGCGGCTCCAAGACCACGGTCTCTTCATCCAACCCTCCAAGTGTCAATTTGGCCTCCATTCTATTGATTTCTTAGGACGCCGAATCACCCCCACCGGCGCCACCCCTTTGCCCGAGAAGGTGGAGGCTGTCCGTGCATTCCCGCGGCCCACCACAGTGAAGGGGTTGCAGGAGTTCGTAGGCATGGTGAACTTCTACCATAGGTTCGTCCCGGCAGCGGCACGGGTCATGCGTCCGCTCTTCCAGTGTCTCGCGGGCAAACCTGTGGAGTTGGAATGGTCCGCGGCCGCTGAGACGGCCTTTGAGACAGCTAAAGCGGCTCTGGCAAACGCCACCATGCTCGTCCACCCGAGCGCCTCCGCCCCCACGGCCCTGACGGTCGATGCGTCGAACGTGGCGGTGGGAGGGGTTTTGGAACAGAAGGTGGGTGGCCTTTGGCAGCCCTTGGCGTTTTTCAGCCGACAGCTGAGTTCGGCTGAGCTGAAGTATAGCGCCTTTGACCGAGAGCTTCTGGCTCTCTATTTAGCTGTCCGTCACTTTAGGTATTTCCTAGAAGGCCGCCCATTTGTGGTCTTTACGGACCACAAACCGTTGACTTTTGCTTTTTCCAAATTATCCGACCCATGGTCGGCCCACCAGCAGCGGCACCTGACTGCCATCTCAGAGTTTACCACCGATGTCCGTCATGTCGCGGGTAAGCTTAATGCCGTTGCTGACGCCCTGTCCCAGCCAGCCGTTTCCCCCATTTCTGCGGTGGGCTGCGAGGTGGATCTCCAGGAGCTTGCGGAGGCACAGCTCCTGGCAGACACTGCCTCGGCATACCAGTCCGCCACTTTGGGGTTGAAGTTGGCCCAGGTGGCCTGCGGGTACAAAAGTCTGGTGTGATGTTTCCCTTCCCCGCCCCAGGCCGGTGGTGCCGGCCCCCCTCCAGCGCCGGGTGTTTGATGCCATTCACGGGCTGGTGCACCCGTCCATCCGCTCTACCTCTGCCTTAGTGGCCGCTCGGTTTGTGTGGCATGGCCTGCGAAAGCAGGTAGCCGCTTGGGCCCGTTCCTGTGTTCCCTGCCAGACCGCTAAAGTGCACCGCCATGTTCAACCCCCGGTGCAAGAGTTCGCGGTTCCTGCGGTCCGTTTTTTCCATATTCATGTTGATTTAGTTGGGCCTTTACCTTCCTCCCGGGGCTACACTCATCTGCTCACGGTGGTTGACCGAATCACCCGATGGCCGGAGGCTTTCCCGTTGTCCGATACCTCCGCTGCCTCTTGCGCCCGGGCCCTGGCCCTCCATTGGGTGGCCCGTTTCGGTGTTCCGTCCGTCATTACCACAGACAGGGGATCCCAGTTCACCTCTGCCCTTTGGGCCACGCTGGCACAGCTGTACAGCTCCCGGTTGCAGCAGACCATGGCGTACCATCCACAGGCTAATGGGCTCGTGGAGAGGTTTCACGAGCAACTTAAGGCGGCCCTCAGTGCGTGCATGGAAGGCCCGGACTGGGTAGACCAACTTCCCTGGGTCCTTTTGGGCATCCGGACTGCTCCTAAGCAGGATCTCGGTGCTTCGTCCGCGGAACTGGTATATGGCTCGCCACTTCGAGTGCCCGGGGATTTCCTGCCGGAGTCCTCTGGTCAGCAGCCCTCGGTTCTGTCGGTTTTGGCATCACTCCGGGTGCGAGTGGGTTTCCCTGGCTCCAGTTCCTACTTCGCATGAACCGCCTGCCTTGAAGGACTGTGAGTTTGTGTTTCTGCGTAGGGATGCCCATCGTTCCCCGTTGCAGAGGGTCTATGAAGGCCCGTTCCGCGTGTTGCATAAAGGGACGGTCACCTTCACCTTGGATTGTGGGCGGCAGGAGTGAGCTCGTCTCGGTGTCCAGGCTCAAACCTGCGCACTTGGATCCGGACAGCCCTGTCCTGGTCGGCCAACCGCCTCGGCGGGGCCGTCCTCCTGCAGTTCCACCCAATCTGGGACCCCCTGCTCCTGTGGTTCCGGCAGCCCCTCTCCTTACTCGTTCTGGTTGTGAAATCCGGCTCCCTGCTAGGTTCCGTACCTCGGGTTCTGGGGGGGGTCATGTAGCAACCGTAGAGATTAGTCCTGGGAGTCGAACCCTCAGATTGGCCAGCAAGGTCACGTGTGGGTGCGACCGTAGGGATTGGTCCAGGGAGTTGAGCTCGCTGATTGGACAGCGACGTCATGTGAGGTTTTGGCGCCCAAAACCAGAGAGTTAGGAGAGTTCTTCGAAGTGAACAGTTAGAATTAATGGTTGTCTGTAATCTCGTTCGTTATACTTTGTAATCGAATGTTGCTGTCGCAATAAACTTCTTTAACAAAGAACGAGCCTCCAGACTCGCCATACTAGTCTATTTATAATTTTCTGAATGGAGTTTCACAAGGCATATATTACAAACGTAGGATTCTTTACTCTTGCTTTCACATACTTTTGCAA
Source organism: Rhinoraja longicauda (assembly GCF_053455715.1). Classification (NCBI taxonomy): domain Eukaryota; kingdom Metazoa; phylum Chordata; class Chondrichthyes; order Rajiformes; family Arhynchobatidae; genus Rhinoraja; species Rhinoraja longicauda. The sequence goes on along the minus strand of NC_135957.1, from coordinate 14,505,399 downwards.
TTAAGACTAGCATTTGCCTTCCTAATTGCTTGCTTACCTGCATATTAACTTTCAATGGTTTGTACAAAAGGACATGCAAAGTATTTGATCACCAATACCGAATCACAAATGCTATGTTAAAAGTACATGCAAATTGGTCAAGCATAATCTCACTCTTACAAAATCAGAACTTGCATCGAAACAATAATGAAGTCTTAAGATTTACAAATTGTAACATAAAATTACCCTTCAAGGATCAGCTGGAAATTCTGCTACAGTATGGAAATTGTGCTGCCCTCTTCTATCATAGACGAGGCCATCACTAGGGTCTCCTCGATATCCCAAAGCTCCACTCCTGCTCCACCATAACAGGGACAGAGTACCCCATGTCCTCATCTTCCACCCCATCAGCCATCACATACAGCACATAATCCTCTGACATTTTCGCCACCTCCAACAGGATCCCACCACTAGCCACATCTTTCCATCTCCAACCCTTTCTGCGGAGACCATTCCCTCCGCAACTCCCTGGTCAACTCGTCCCTTCCCACCCACCCATCCACTCCCATGGTATTTTCCACTGCAACCGCAGGAGATGCAACACCTGTCCCTATACCTGCCCCTCGACATCATCCAAGGACCCCGGCAGTCTTTTCAGGTGAGGCAGAGGTTCACTTGCACCTCTTCCAACCTCATCTACTGTATCTGCTGTTCCAGGTGTGGACTCCTGTTTATCGGCGAGACCAAGCGTAGGCGCGGCGATCATTTCGCTTAACACCTCCGCTCAGTCCGCCTGAACCTACCAGATCTTCCGGTTGCTGGACACCTTAACTCCCCCTTCCATTCCCACATTGGCCTTTCTGTCCTGGGCCTCTATTGTCAGAGTGAGGCCCAGTGCAAATTGGAGGAACAGCACCTCTTATTTCGTTTGGGCAGCTTACACCCCAGCGGAATGAACAATGACCTCTAACTTCAAGTAACCCTTGCTTTCCCTCTCTCTCCATCCCTCCCCCTTTCCAGTTCTCCGACCAGTTTTACTGTCTCCAACTACATTTTATCTGTTTGCTTTGTTGTTACCTTTTCCTAGCTAACAAAGATCTATTCTACATTTTCCTTGAGCTTCATTCCCTTTGCCCCGTTTTCACACCTTCACACTTCCTCATCTATTTCCCTCCCCCCGACGCCAGTCTGAAGAAGCGTCTCAACCCGAAACGTCACCTATTTCTTCGCTCCAGAGATGCTGCCTGACCTGCTGAGTTACTCCAGCATTTTGTGAATACATATTGAAGCATGCCATCACTGTTACCCGTTTTTGTTAAATGACCCTATTTTGTAAAAGTCACTGAAAATCAATAAAAAATGCAATCTAAATATAAAAAGAAAATGCTGGAACACTTAGAAATGATGAAGAGTCTTCAATCTGAAATATTAACTCTTTCTCATTCTCTTTCTAAAGATGCTGCTTGACATGCCAAGTGTTCAAAAAGTGACATGCTGGTCCAGAAGAGAAACAAGGATATGCCAGCTAAATGAAGATTTGTCAATCTAACTTCTTCGGAAACTTACAGAAACAATACTGGGGACATGATTAAAATACAGTTGTTAAAAATTGAGTTTCATAAGGAAAACCAGCACAAATTTATAAACTTAAGTGAAATCTCTTTGATGATGTAACAAGGAAAATTGTTGAAGGATTTGCAGTACACATCCTCGATTTTTAGTAGATGTTGACAAAATCCTGCAAAAAAGATAATTAGCTAAATTGAAATTCGTGGAATAAAGGTATTGATATTGGGATTACGATGGTCCTGAGAGCGATGCCGTCTGGACCTATGCTCCTGGTAGGGTTACCCATGGCGGTAAAGTCGAGGGGGAGGTCCCTGACAAAAAGCAATCCAACCAAGGCCTCAACGGTGAATCAGGCAGAGGATGATGGTTGACTTTAGTGGAGCGTCACAACGGCTGAGAAGGCGGATGAAGACTGCAGTGGCCAGGTGCTATAGACAGGAAGGTAGACGCTCCCGTCACCATGAGTCTCGGGCAGATGAGGCTCGTCAGCCTGGGAAGGCAGTCCATCTAGGAGAGGGCAAAACTCTGATCTAAAACCTCCACTGCCTTGTGGCCATATCCAGTCATGTAAAAGGCTCCAGGAGTAAACCTCAAGAAAAATCCGGAGTCGGAGTCCCTAAGGCAGTTCGTCGTTGTCTACGATCTTGTTCTGGCAGCTCCTGTGATGGCGCTGGTGCCAAACTATAACAGCTCTGCTGTTCCTTTGGATCGATCAGCAACGTGGAGAGGGGGGACGTGCTGCATGGGCAACAGCCTGTCCTTCATATGACATCGCCCAGGCTTGCATCCAACCACACAACGAAGCTGCTCTAGCTGAGGTTTGAAGCAAGCAGCCAACAACCAGGATGCATCACCCATGGTCAGCCATGGTCAGGTGGCCTAAGAATTACTTAGAATATTGTCACATTTCCAAATTACAGCTTTGTTTTGTTTGCAATCCAGGCAAATTATACAGTACATGAGTAAATTGGCAGCACAGTAGCACAGCTTATACAGCCGCTGCATGACCAGAGACCCAGGTTCAATTCTGATTTCAGGTGCCATCTGTGTGAAGTTTGCACAATATCTCTGTGACCTCGTAGGTTTTCTCCGAATGCAATTGTTTCCCTCCACATCTCCAAAACATGTGGGTTGGTAGGTTACTTGGCCGCTATAAATTGCCCCTGGTGTGTAGGTGAGTGGTAGAATCTAGGGGAATTGATAATAATATAGAGGGTTTAAAATTGGATTAGATAAGGGTAGTATTAGTGTAAAATGGTTTTATTCACAAAACTCGATTTGTACCAGCATCTGCAGTTATTTTCTTATACTGGTGTAAAATGGTTGGTTGGAGGTCAGAAAATAGACACAAAAAGCAGGAGTAAAACTCAGTGAGTCAGGCAGCATATATGGATAAAAAGAATAGATGACGTTTCGGGTTGGAATCCTTCAGACTGAAGGTAGAGGCGAGGGGGAAATAAACTGAAGACGAGCAAAGGCCAGCACAAATCATAGCCGTCAACAGATGACCTCAGGAAGAGTGGAGCCGATATTGGCCTATGTGTGGGAAAATAACTGCAGATGCTAGTTCAAATCAAAGGTAGATACAAAATGCTGGAGTAACTCAGTGGGTCAGGCAGCATCTCAGGAGAGAAGGAATGGGTGACGTTTCGGGTCGAGACCCTTCTTCAGACTGATGTCAGGGGAGGGGGTAGGACAAAGATAGGATGTAGTTGGAGGCAGGAAGACAGTGGAAGAACTGGGAAGGGGGTGGGGAAACAGAAGGACAGAGGAACTATCTGAAGTTAGAGAAGTCAATGTTCATACCGCTGGGATGTAAACTGCCCAAGCGAAATATGAGATGCTGTTCCTCCAATTTGCGATGGGCCTCACTATGACAATGAAGGAGGCCCATGACAGAAAGGTCAGACTGGGAGTGGGAGAGGGAGTTGAAGTGCTGAGCCACGGGGAGATCAGGTTGGTTAAGGCGGACTGAGCAAAGGTGAGTAGAGCGAAACGATCAACGAGTCTACGTTTGGTCTCGCCGATGTAGAGAAGTTGACATCTGGAACAGCGGATTCAATAGATGAGATTGGAGGAGGTGCAGGTGAACCTCTGCCTCATCTGGAAAGACTTTGAGTCTTTGGATGGAGTCGAGGGAGGAGGGCAAGGGACAGGTGTTGTATCTCCTGCGGTTGATGGGAAAAGTACCTGGTGAAGGGGTGGTTTAGGTGGGAAGGGACGAGTGGACCAGGGAGTTAAGGAGGTTTATTGGCCTATTGTCAATTGGCCTATTGTTGGCTGGTGAAGGTGTGATAACAAGAAGGATACAAGGATGCAAACAGTGGAACTGGTAGGGCAACTAGGGTGCGGAAGAAAGGGAAGGAGGAGAGGGGAGGGAATGCAGGAGTTACTTGAAATTAGAGAAATCAATGTTCATACTGCTGGATTGTAAGCTGTCAAAGCAAAATATGAGGTGCTATTCCACTAATTTGCATATGGCCTCACTCTGCCAGTGGCAGAGGTCCAGGACAGAAAGATCAGCGTGGGAATGAGAAGGGGAGATAAAAGTGTTGGCAACTTGGAGATCGCGTAGGTCATGGCGGACTCGGTGTAAATGTTCATCGAAATGATCACCAAGTCTAAGCTTGGTCTCCCCCACACCAGAAACACCAGATACAGTAGATGAGGTTAGAGGTAGTGCAAGTAAACCTCTGCCTCACCTGAAAGGACTGTCAGGGTCCCTGGATGGAGAAGGGTAACAAGGAATAATAACAGGTGTTGCATCTCCTGCGGTTGCAGCGGAAAGTCCCTTGGGAGTGGGTGGTTTGGGTGGGAAGAGATGAGTGGACCAGGGAGTTGTGGAGGGAACGGTCTCTGCGGAACCAGGGAGTTACGGATCGTTAGTTTAGATTCAGTGGGCCGAGGGCCATTTTTATATGCTGTTTCTTGGGCAGTGTAAAAGAGAAAAAAGTGCAGAATATAGTGTAACAGCTACAGGGAAGGCACAGATTTTAAAGTACAAGAGTAGCAATGGAATGGAATGGAAGATCAGGAATTCATCCCAAGCACAAGGTCTGTTTAGTCTGAAGAAGGGTCTCGACCAAAAATGTCACCCATTCATTCTCTCCAGAGATGCTGCCTATCCCACTGAGTTACTACAGCATTTTGTCTATCTTCGATTTAAACCAACATCTGCAGTTATTTCCTACACACAGGGCTGTTCAAGTCTGATAACAGAGAAGAAGCTGTTCTTGCATCGATGTGAGAGGGGAGAAGAGAAAATGAGAAAGAGTGTGTGGTCCTTGATAATGTTTGCTACTTTCCCAAGGAGTGACATAGCTTGCAAGAGGTGACATAGAATCAGGAGATGTAGAATCAGTATGGATAGAACTGAGGAATTGTAAGGGTAAAAAGACCCTAATGGGAGTTATCTACAGGCCCCCCAAACAGTATCCTCGACATAGGTTGTAAGTTGAATCAGGAGCTAAAATTGGCATGTCGCAAATGTGATGCTCCGGTGGTTATTGGAGATTTCAACATGCAGGTAGACTGGGAAAATCAGGTTGGTAATGGACCCCACGAAAGAGAGTTTGTGGAGTGTCTCCGAGATGGATTATTAGAACAGCTTGTACTGGAGCCTACTAGGGAGAAGGCAATTCTGGATTTGGTGTGTAATGAACCTGATCTGATAAGGGGACTCAAGGTAAAAGAGCCATTAGGAGGCAGTGATCACAATATGATATGTTTTGTTCTACAAATTGAGAGGGAGAAGGGAAAATCGGAAGTGTCACTATTATAGACAATAGACAATAGACAATAGGTGCAGGAGTAGGCCATTCAACCCTTCGAGCCAGCACCGCCATTCAATGCGATCATGGCTGATCACTCTCAATCAGTACCCCGTTCCTGCCTTCTCCCCATACCCCCTCACTCCGCTATCCTTAAGAGCTCTATCCAGCTCTATCCAGCTCTCTCTTACAGCTATTACAGTATAGCAAAGGGGATTACAGAGGCATGAGGCAGGAGCTGGACAGAATTGACTGGAAGGAGGCTCCAGCAGGGATGACGGTGGAACAGCACTGGCAGGTATTCCTGGGAATAATGCAGAAGTTGCAGGATCAATTTATCCCAAAGAGGAGGAAAGATTCTAAGGGGAGTAAGAGGCACCCGTGGCTGACAAGGGAAGTCAAGGACAACATAAAAATAAAAGAGAAGAAGTACAACAAAGCAAAGAAGAGTGGGAAACCAGAGGATTGGGACACTTTTAAAGAGCAACAGAAGATGACTAAGAAGGCAATACGGGGAGAAAAGATGAGGTACGAGGGTAAACTAGCCAATAATATAAAGGAGGATAGTAAAAGCTTATTAGGTATGTGAAGAGGAAAAAAATAGTCAAGGCAAATGTGGGTCCCTTGAAGACAGTAGCAGGGGAATTTATTATGGGGAACAAGGAAATGGCAGACGAGTTGAACCGGTACTTTGGATCTGTCTTCACTAAGGAAGATACAAGCAATCTCCCAGATGTTCTAGTGGCAAGCGATCCGAGGGTGACGAAGGAACTGAAGGAAATCCACATTAGGCAGGAAATGGTGCTGGGTAGACTGATGGGACTGAAGGCTGATAAATCCCCAGGGCCTGATGGTCTGCATCCCAGAGTACTTAAGGAGGTGGCGCTAGAAATTGTGGACACATTGGTGATCATTTTCCAATGTTCTATAGATTCAGGATCAGTTCCTGTGGATTGGAGGGTAGCTAATGTTGTCCCACTTTTTAAGAAAGGAGGGAGAGAGAAAACGGGAAATTATAGACCAGTTAGTCTTACATCAGTGGTGGGGAAGATGCTGGAGTCAATTATAAAAGACGAAATTGTGGAGCATTTGGATAGTAGTAACAGGATCGTTCCGAGTCAGCATGGATTTACGAAGGGGAATTCATGCTTGACTAATCTACTGGGATTCTTTGAGGATGTAACTAGGAAAATTGATTGGGGAGAGTCGGTGGATGTGGTGTACCTTGACTTTCAGAAAGCCTTCGACAAGATTCCACATAGGAGATTACTAGGCAAAATTAGAGCACATGGTATTGGAGGTAGGGTGCTGACATGGATAGAAAATTGGTTGACAGACAGAAAGCAAAGAGTGGGGATAAATGGGTCCCTTTCAGAATGGCAGACAGTTACTGGTGGGTTACCGCAAGGCTCGGTGCTGGGACCGCAGCTATTTACAATATACATTAATGACTTGGATGAAGGGATTAAAAGTACCATTAGCAAATTTGCAGATAATACAAAGCTGGGTGGTAGTGTGAACTGTGAGGAAGATGCTATGAGGTTGCAGGGTGACTTGGACAGGTTGTGTGAGTGGGCGGATGCATGGCAGATGCAGTTTAATGTGGATAAGTGTGAGGTTATCCACTTTGGTGGTAAGAATAGGAAGGCACCTATGTGCTGATGTTTGGCGTACTCTTAATCCCACTGCTCGTAAGTATTCCTTTTTTTCAGCTGTTCACAAAACATTCTCACGCATCGATTATATCTTAATGGATAAGGTCTCCTTCCTTCGGTTCAGGAATGTGACTATCATGCGATCGCAATTTCTGATCATGCTCCCCATAAACTGAAGCTTAACCTACCAGCCACAAAACCTGGTTACAGGCCTTGGCGTTTCAATTCACTTTTACTTTCAGATAAAACATTTTCAGATTTTATCTCATTACAGATAGATTTCTTTCTAGAAATTAATCAAACACCAAATATGTCAACATCAACAGTATGGGAAGCACTTAAAGCATACTTAAGAGGTCAGATTATTTCTTACAACGCACAGTTACGAAAAATCAGAAATGCCCGTACAAATGAATTGATGAATAAGATTTGTAACCTTGATTCACGATTAGCAACATCCCCATCAGCTGATGACATTAAAGAACGCCTACTCCTCCAAAAAGAATTTGATCTACTAACCACACAAAAAGCGGAGAACCTCTTGGTTAGGTCCCGCTATACTTACTATGAGCATGGCGAAAAAACAGGGAGGATCCTTGCACACCAACTTCGTCAAAAAGCAGCAAGTCAGGCAATCCCTGAGATCCGGGATGAATCTGGTATGATCTGTATGGATCATTCTGTCATCAACTCACGCTTTATGAGGTTTTACCGTAACTTGTATTCATCTGAATCGCTGAAGGACGACCAATTAATTAAATCATTTTTTGAAAGTGTTGAGATCCCTCACATAGACCCTGTGGCAGCAGCAGAGCTAGAGTCTCCGTTTTCAACAGAAGAAATTGAGATCGCCATTAGGAGGAGTATGCAGTGTGGAAAATCCCCTGGACCAGACGGATATCCAACAGAATTCTTTAAGAAATTTTCTAATCAATTGGCTCCCATTTTAAAATCTGTGTATAATGATTCCTTGTCAGTTGGTTCACTGCCTGAAACATTGCGACAAGCTACCATTTCATTTATTCTGAAAAAGGGCAAAAATCAACGGGAATGTGGCTCCTATCGTCCTATCTCTTTGCTCAATGTGGACAGCAAAATTTTTGCAAAACTGATCGCTCGCCGTCTTGAAAAGGTTCTTCCAACAATAATCTCACCAGACCAGACGGGCTTCATAAAAAGTCGGCAATCCTCCTTCAACATTAGGCGCCTGTATAACATAATTTATAGCCCTTCCCCACCCGACAGACCGGTTATATCTCTAGATGCTGAAAAGGCTTTTGATCGTGTGGAGTGGGACTATCTATTTCATACTCTTGAGAGATTTGGATTTGGACCAATTTTTTTATCATGGATCAAAATTTTATATAGCTCGCCAATGGCGGCAGTACGTACTAATAATAATATATCACCTTATTTCTCACTGACACGAGGGACAAGACAGGGTTGTCCACTGTCCCCCCTCCTTTTTGCGATTACAATTGAGCCGTTGGCTATAGCCTTACATAGCAATAAAGATATTAAAGGTATTACAAGGGCAGGGTTGGAACATAAAGTTTCGCTATATGCAGACGATATGTTACTTCATTTGTCTGATCCTTCCTTATCTTTTCCTGCAGTTCTTAATCTCTTAAGTAAATTTGGCAAAATCTCTGGCTACAAAATTAATACACAAAAAAGTGAGTTGATGCCCTTAAATCTGGCAGCAAGAGAATCCCTGTTTATACGTACGGTCCCGTTTAAAGTGTGCATGGACAAAATAAAATATCTCGGTATCTGGGTCACACATAAATTTAAAGACCTTTTTTCAGCAAACTTTCCCCCTCTCCTGTCCTCTATTAAAGAGGATATTGACCGTTGGGATCTGTTACTTCTATCTTTGGCAGGTAGGATTAACACTATAAAAATGATCATATTGCCCAAGCTTCTATATATGTTTCAGTGTATACCAGTTTTTTTAACTAAAACGTTCTTCATTTCTCTGGATAGAAAGCTCTCTTCCTTTATTTGGAATAAAAAGAATCCACGTATACGCAAAGCTATACTACAGAGACCTTATCGGCAGGGAGGGCTTGGACTGCCAAACTTTCAGTTCTACTATTGAGCAGCAAATATTAAAAGTATTTCTTAATGGATGGAAAGAAATGTATTAACCACTGTACCTGACTGGCTAATTCTAGAGAGAGACTCTTGTAAGAACACTTCATTAGCCGCCTTATTATGTTCAGGTCTGCCATATCCAGAGCCTATTACCAAATACACTTCTAATCCAGTTGTTATTAATTCTTTAAAAATATGGAAGCAATTCAGACAATCCTTTGATATCTGTAAATTCTCAATACTCGCTCCTATTGTAACGAACCATGCATTTCTGCCACCTTCGACAGATGCTTCATTCAGTGCTTGGCTCAATCATGGGGTCTGTTCATTTAAAGACATGTTTATAAATAGTTTGTTTGCATCTTTTGCGCAGATTGTTCAGAAATTCAATATCTCTAGGTCACACTTCTTTAGGTATATGCAAATTCGCAGTTTCATATCTTCTAATATCACTCAATTCCCTTCACAGCCCTCAGACACACTCCTAGACTCAATTAATAACATTACATCAATCAGAAAGGGAAAGATAGGTGACATCTATTCTTTACTAATAAAAGAAAACATGACAAGTCTTAACTCCCTAAAAGAGCAGTGGGAAAGGGATCTGGGCATGACAATTTCAGACTTTATCTGGTCAAAGATGATTGGGGGTATATGCACATCTTCGATATGCATGAAGCATACTGTTATGCAGTTTAAGATTTTCCACCGATTGCACTGGACCAAAGCTAAGCTAGCCCAAATTACACCCAATATAGACTCCACGTGTGACCGTTGCAGGCAGAACCAAGCCACTTTAATTCACATGTTTTGGGATTGTCCTAAGTTATCTAATTTTTGGCAATTAATATTTGATATGCTCTCCCAAACTACCAATGAATCTTTGGAACCATCAGCCCCCCTTGCTTTATTCGGTGTGGTAACACAAAATCTTGCATTAAATAATAATAAACGAAATCTTTTGTCTTTTGCCACGATGGTGGCCAGACGACAAATCTTGATCAGATGGAAAGATTGTAACCCTCCAACATTTGCACAGTGGATTAGGGATATGTTGTATTTTATTAAATTGGAGAAGATTAGGTATACTGTGAGGGAATCAGCTGACAAGTTTACAATGATATGGCAACCTTTTCTTAGTTGTATTGATGCTTTAGGCTCTGATAATTTTATGGTTGGGTAGCGTTTTTGATATGTGTGTATGTAATTAAGAGTGGAATTGAAATATTAGAATGGTCCCTGATATGTCTTAACATTCCGATTTTTCTGCTTCCCTCCTCTCTGGTTTTTTTTTTTTTTTAATTTTTAAAAAAAATGTTTAGTATATTGAATGGTATTGCGGGTGGGGGGTGGTGGGATACTTATCAGCATTAATGTGTTCATGCATTGAATTATCAAAGCTGTATTAATAAAAATCAGAAATAAACTTTGTTAAAATTTTTTTTTTAAAAGAATAGGAAGGCAGAGTATGATCTGAATGGTGTCAAGTTAGGAAAAGGGGACGTACAACGAGATCTGGGTGTCCTAGTGCATCAGTCACTGAAAGGAAGCATGCAGGTACAGCAGGCAGTGAAGAAAGCCAATGGAATGTTGGCCTTCATAACAAGAGGAGTTGAGTATAGGAGCAAAGAGGTCCTTCTGCAATTGTACAGGGCCCTAGTTGGACCGCACCTGGAGTACTGTGTGCAGTTTTGGTCTCCAAATTTGAGGAAGGATATTCTTGCTATTGAGGGCGTGCAGCGTAGGTTTACTAGGTTAATTCCCGGAATGGCGGGACTGTCATATGTTGAAAGACTGGAGCGACTAGGCTTGTATACACTTGAATTTAGAAGGATAAGAGGAGATCTTATCGAAACGTATAAGATTATTAAGGGGTTGGACATGTTAGAGGCAGGAAACATGTTCCCAATGTTGGGGGAGTCCAGAACCAGGGGCCACAGTTTAAGAATAAGGGGTAGGCCATTTAGAACTGGGATGAGGAAAAACTTTTTCAGTCAGAGAGTTGTGAATCTGTGGAATTCTCTGCCTCAGAAGGCAGTGGAGGCCAATTCTCTGGATGATTTCAAGAGAGAGCTAGATAAAACTCTTAATGATAGCGGAGTCAGGGGGTATGGGGAGAGGGCAGGAATGGGGTACTGATTGTGAATGATCAGCCATGATCACATTGAATGGTGGTGCTGGCTCGAAGGACCGAATGGCCTACTTCTGTACCTATTGTCTATAAGTGCAGGTAAGAGCATAAAACAAGGCCATCAGGAAACAAAAAGGCCATTCTATTATCTGAAATTGATCCTGAAGTTTATGCAATTTCACCAACATCCTAGCTCCAGAGAAAGCAAAGTATGTTTCATTTGAGACTGTTGTTTCAAAACTTGATACTTCAATCATAAACCCATAGACATTGCAGAAAGTTACAAATTTCACACAAGAAACCAGAGGGCTGGTGAATGGAAGAAGTTGTCTACACTGCAATTTCTGGACATTTTTTAATCGAGCTTTGCAAGATAGATTTGTATGTGGATTGCTGGATGAACGTCTATAATCAAAATTACTGAACTCACCAGCCCCTACCTTTGATTTGGCATGCAAAACTGCCCTGGCCATGGAGATGCCATCTCAAAATGCACAAATGTTTCGACCAACAACCTTTGGAAAGGGTGCAGAGGAGGTTTACCAGAATTATGCCTGGACAGGGAGTGGATGGAGACTTGGATTGTTTTCTCTGGAATACCAGATATTGCAGGGAGGCTTGGCAGAAGTATATAAAGTTATGAGAGGCAAAGATTGGATAGACAGTTAGAACCTTTTTCTCAGGATGGAACCATCAATTGCTTGAGGGCATAGCTCAAAGTGAGAGACGCAAAGTTTTTTTACACAGAAGGTAGTGATCGCCTGGATAGTGCTGCCAGGGGTACTGGTTGAGGCAGTTATGATAGTGGCATTTAAGAGACTTACGGTTAGCCATTCAACCCCTTAAGCCAGCTCCACCAGTTATCAAAATTATGCTGATCTCTACCTCAACACATTTCACCTACTCGAACCCCTTAATCTTTGACTTCTCTGCTAACTATCCAAAAATCTTTCAATTTCAATTTGAATTAAGTTAAATCAGAGCCTCCACGGCCCTCTGAGATACCAAATTTGAAAGCTTTACCACCCTTTGAGTGAAAAAAAATCATTTCAATCGTGGTGATTGTGGTGATATAGTGCATTCAGAAAGTATTCAGACCCCTTCACTTTTCCACATTTTTCTACGTTACAGCCTTATTTTAAAATTGATTACATTCTTTTTTTTTATCATCAATCTACACACAATACCCCATAATAAAAAAAGTGAAAATAGGTGTTTAGAAATTTTTGCAAAGTAATTAAAAAGAAATCACTGAAATATCACATTTACATAAGTATTCAGACCCTTTACTATGACACTTTGAGCTTATGTTCATCCTGTTTCCATTGATTATCCTTGAGATGTTTCTATAACTTGACTGGGGTCCACCAGTGGTAAATTAAATTGATTGGACATGATTTGGAAAGGCATACACCTGTCTATATAAGGTCCCACAGTTGACAGCGCACGTCAGAGCAAAAACCAAGCCATGAAGACGAAGGAATTGTCCGTAGACCTCCTAGAGAGGATTGTGTCGAGACACAGATCTGGGAATGGGTATAAAACAATTTCTGCAGCATTGCAGGTCCCGAAGAGCACAGTGGCCTCCGTCATTCTTAAATGGATGAACTTTGGAATCACCAGGACTCTTCATAGAGCTGGCTGCCCGGCCAAACTGAGCAATCTGTGGAGAAAGGCCTTTGTCAGGGAGGTGACCAAGAACCCGATGGTCACTCTGACAGAGCTCCAGAGTTCCTCTGTAAAGATGGGAGAAACTTCCAGAAGGACAACTATATCTGCAGCACTCCACCAATCAGGCCTTTATGGTAGAGTGGCTAGACGGAAGCCACACCTCGGTAAAAGGCACATGACAGCCCACGTGGAGTTTTCCAAAAGGCAGCTAAAGGACTCTCAGACCATGAGAAACAAGATTCTCTGGTCTGATGAAACAAAGATTGAACTCTTTAGCCTGAATGCCAAGCGACACTGCTCATCACCTGGCCAATACCATACCTATGGTGGAGCATGTTGGTGGCAGCATTATGCTGTGGGGATGTTTTTCAGCGGCAGGAACTGGGAGACTAATCAGGATCGAGGGAAAGATGAATGAAGCAAAGTACAGCGAGATCCTTGATGAAAACCTGCTCCAGAGTGTTCTAGACCTCAGACTGGGGCGGAGGTTCACTTTCCAACAGGACAATAACCCTAAGCACACAGCCAAGACAACGCAGGAGTGGCTTTATGACAAATCTGTGAATGTTCTTGAGTGGCCCAGCAAGAGCCCGGACTTGTACCCGATCGAACATCTCTGGAGGGACCTGAAAATAGCTGTGCATCGATGCTCCACATCCAACCTAACAGAGCTTGAGAGGATTTGCAGAGAAGAATGGGAGAAATTACCCAAATACAACTATGCCAAGCTTGGAGCATCATACCCAAGAAGACTTGAGACTGTAATCGCTGCCAAAGGTGCCTCAACAAAGTGCTGAGTAAAGGGTCTGAATTCTTATGTAAATGTGATATTTCAGTTATTTCTTTTTAATTACTTTGCAAAAATTTCTAAACATCTGTTTTCACTTTTTTATTATGGGGTATTGTGTGTAGATTGATGATAAAAAGATTAATTTAATCAATTTTAAAATAAAGCTATAACGTAGCAAAATGTGGAAAGGATCTGAATACTTTCTGAATGCACTGCATGTCATTGTAGTGTATTGACATATCATTGTGGTGATATTCTGCATTGTGGTGATATGTCATTCAAAAGAAGCAAAATGAAACATTAATTTTGAAACAATTATTAACAAGACTTTATGCTACAATATTAAAACGTTAAAATGCTAAAAGTATACTAACCTGCTCCAATTGATTGTACCATTGAAGAAGCAGTTTTTCAAGCTGTAATATCATTTCAGGATTGGATGTTGCAGCTTTCACTTGCTCAAATGAGCGTAGCTGAGTAAGGTCAACCGTTTCACTCTTCAACACAACAGATTTTTCCAAGCTTATTTTAGTACCTGAAGAAAATATATTTATAATTAATCCCACTCAAGTAAGCAATGAAACCAGGAATGGGCCATTTGCTCTCTCATGGAGCTGACAGAAGTACTGATGTATAATAAGTTGGACACATAGGATAGTGAAGTGAAAGATGAACACCAGGGATCTCTATCATTGTTCTGACTGTGGAGAGAGATGTGAAAGCAGAGACAGAGAAACTGAGAGAAGCGGTTGGTGTGAGAGGAGATACAGTCGACGTAGCTGTGGAAATCCATAGATCTATAGTAGATATTAGTGGATTGTTCGTCTCCAGTGATTTTTACTAGATATTGGTGGATCGTTAGTCTCCAGTGATGGAAACATAGATGTCCAGAATACAAAGGGAAGTGTCAGAAACAATCCATGTGAAGTTGAGGGCAGGGTGGAAGTTGGTGGCAATGCTGATAAAATTGATTAGTTGTGAAAGTGTTGGGAAGGGGTACCAGAGTAGATTTGTAACATGAACTGTTTCACATAACCTGCAAATGGTGTTTCTGGGGGGCCATTCAAGTGCCAATGGCTACATCATAGGGTTGTAAAAATGAGAAGATTCGAAAGAGTTGTTGAGGGCAAGAATTGGCAACAGGAGGATGAAAGTGTTGATGGCAGGGAACCTAGTTAGATCTTTGTTGAAAAATAGCAGAGGCAGAGACAGGAAATCCATAGTAAAGATGAGGTACTTGGGACCAATGAATTAGAATTTGTCAAAACGGTATGCCTTTACCTGTTCTCACAGCAACAAAACTATTGTGGCGAGTGGTTCGCATGAGGGAAAGCGCAATTGAGGTACATAGAGACCAATGATTGAATATGTTCTGAGAGCTTAAAAAAATCATGAAAACTTCCACAAATAAATGTGCAAATTGGGCATCATTTATAATCTTTTGGGATAGTGAAAAGAAGCAATCAATCCATTTAGATCAATGCCAGGGTGGGGGTGTTTCAGGTGGTTGTGTAGACCACCTGACAAAAGAGAGTGAGGATTCCCCACATGTGCCTGATGATCACCACGCTTTATCAGGCTATGTTGGAACAATTAATGAGGATATCTATGCCACATCATCATCACATCTCTCACTCCAATCTTGGAAGGAATGACTAACCAATAAAGAATAGTCAGAAATTGAACTTATTTATATGATGAACAAATTTGTGGCCAACATCAAAAAAAAAAGCTAATTCAAACTAAGACGTCCGTCCGTCTGTCTGTCTCTAAAACTCTGTGTTTGTTTGTGTGTATGTGTGTATGTGTGTTTGTGTGTATGTGTCCACCATAACCTTTTTGGTTCGCTCAGCCAAAAAGGTACACCATAGCGCCACAATTTTTGGCCCACGTTACTCACCATTATCCTGGGCATAATGTCTAAAAACTCTCATTCAAATTGAAGCTACATTTTTAAAGCTAGAGAGATTTTAAAGTTTAAAAAATTACCTTTCTAACCCATTTCTTGAAGGTCTTCAGCGTGTGACGTCACAATGGCCCCCTTGCGACCGTAACAGATTAGCTCGCGCTCCCCCCCACCCCGCCGGTATTCAGCGTGTGACGTCACAATAGGACACGCACGTCTTTAAGAATTGCGCTCTCTCCCCCCTCCCCCCCCCTCAGGAGGACCAGTGGGAGGACCGACGCCCGTCCCAGCATGCCTCGCGTCTGCCTTCCCCTTATAGTGCAGCGCGACGCCATTCCACGCAGCTCGCGACTAACATTGCTCAACATTGCGAGTCACGCCCCGACAGCCACTCCCCGCCCGCAAACCAGTGCACACACCGGTAGGATCGATGGGCCCGAGCCGGGGATTGCCAACGGGTCCGCGCCTCAGGTGTTGTAGAGAGAATGGGGTGTGTGAGTGGGGAGAACAATTTCCTTTTTTTTTTAAACATTAACACCCCGCTTACTTCAAAGATTAGACTTTTTTAAGTGGGTGAGGGGATGGGGTGGGGGGGAGGAGGGTGGAATGGAGATGGTGGTGGGGGGGGAATGGGGGGGAGGGGTGGGGGAGAGTTGGGTGGGGGAGAGTTGGGTGGGGGGGTCGTGGCAGAGTGGGGTGGGGGAGGAGGGGGTGAAGGAGAAGGGGACAGTGGGGATGGGGGGCAGTGGAGGAGGGGAGAGTGGGGGGATGGGTAAGAGAGAGTGGGGGTGGGGGGAAGAGGGACAGTGGGGGACAGGGGAGAGTGCGGGTGGGGAGGGGAGAGTGGGGGTGGGGAGGAGGGGAGAGTGAGGGTGGGGAGGAGCGCAGAGCGGGGGTGGGGAGGAGGGAGGAGTGGGGGTGGGCGAGAGTGGGGGTGGGGAGGAGGGAAGATTGGGGTGGGGGGAGAATGGGGTGCGGGCAGGGAAGGTGGGGGTGAGGGGAGAGGGAGGGGGTGAGGGGAGGGGGAGGAGGGGTGAGTGGAGGGGGTAATGAGGGTGGAGGCAGGGCTGGGGAGGGGCAAGTGGGGTGCATAGGGGGGATGGAGTAGATCAGTGGGGAGGGGAGGGGGGGATAAGCGGATTGAGTGGGAGGGTTGAGGGTGCTACACCAATACAGGAGAGGCTTTGGGTCCAGGCTCACACATTCACACCCTCTCCCTTTTCCTGTCCCCCCTCTACGAGGAATGGGCCCAGCGGGTATATATATATATATATATATATATATATATATATAAATAATATTATTAAAACTCTCAGGTATTTATTTCACAAAATCCTGGAGTAACTCAGCAGGTCAGGCAGCATCTCAGGAGAGATGCCTTCTCTCCTTCTTCATTCCTTCTCTCCTGAGATGCTGCCTGACCTGCTGAGTTACTCCAGCATTTTGTGAAATAAATACCTTTGATTTGCACCAGCATCTGCAGTTACTTTCTTACTAAAACTCTCAGTTTGTTTGTGTGTATGTGTGTATGTGTGCACCATAACTTTGTAGTTCCGAACAGCCAAAACGGTACACTATAGCGCCACAATTTGTGGCCCACCTTACTCACCGTTATCCTGGGCAGCATTTAAAACAACTTTCATTCACATTGGTGTTATATTTTTAAAGTTAGAGAGATTTTAAAGTTTAAAAATTACCTTTTAAACCGATTTCATTATGATCTTTAGCGTGTGACTTTAACAAATGCTCTCTCTCCGCCCCCTCCGCGTGCCTCGCGCCTGACCTTCCTCCTGTGGCAAGAAGGCAAGGTCAGTCGCTTCCTCTCCCCTTTCCTCAGCGCTGCACGCACGGGGCACAGGTAAGTGGCTTTCGCCGCCAACGGGTCCACGCATCGGTCGGCTTGCTGCCCCTATCACGGCCCCGGGAGACGCTCCCCGCACGCTACCGGCTGCACACATTGGTTGCATTGATGGGCCCGAGGGGGAGGGAGAGTGGGGACTGGAAGGGGAAGGGCAGTTGGGAGGGGGGAAAAGGAGAGGAGGGAGTAGTGGAGGAGGTGGGGAATGGAGGGGGAGAGGGGGATGGGAGTGGGGGATGGGAGTGGGGGTAGATGGGGTGGGGGGGAGGAGAGAGGGGGTATGGGGTGGGGGAGGGGAGTAGGGGTGGGAGGAGGGGAGGGGGTGAGGGGGATGGAGGGGTGAGGGGGAAGGAGTGGGTGAGGGGGGAAGGGGGGGAATAGTGGAGGGGGAGGTGGGGAATGGAGCGGGATGGGAGTAGGTAGGGAGAGGAGAGAGGGGGAATGGTGGTGCGTGAGGGGGTGGGAGAGGAGTGGGGGTAAGGGAGGGGGGTGTGGGGGAGGGAAGGGGGATGGAGTGGGTCATATAAGAATATAAAATATATTGTATCTCTTTCAATATATAATAATCTCTTGCAGGCGAGGGCGATGTGGGGGGTCTGACTGATGCCCAGGTTGAGGGACAGGAGGAGGGTGGAGGGGAGGGAGATGGTGGGGTGGGGGGGGACTGGGTGGGGCGGGGGGGATGGAGGAGTGGGGGGTGGAGGATGGGGGTTGGGGGGGAGTGGGGGTGGGGGAGAAGTGGAGAGTGGGGTGGAGGGGAGGGGGTGGGGGGAGTGGAGTCGGGGAGGGGATGTGGGGGGGAGGAGGGGCTTGGGGAGTGGGGGCGGAGTAGGGGTGGGGTAGGGGGGATGGAGTGGGTGAGTGGGGGGAGTAGGTGGGGGGATAAGGGGGTTTGAGTGGGGGGGGGGTCAAGGAGCTAAACCAATACAGGAGAGGCTTTGGGTCCATGGCTCGCTCTGGCTGCAGCATTGGCGCCACGGGGCCGAGGTAAGTGGCAACTTCTCCCCTTCCCTGTCCCCCCTCTACGAGGAATGGGCCCAACGGGTCCACTTGGTCTAGTATATGATTAAAACTCTGGGTTCGTTTGTGTCTCTGTGTGTATGTGTGTATGTGTGCACCATGCCTTTGTGCTTCTGCACAGCCAAAACGGTACACGATAGCGCCACAATTTGTGGCCCACCTTTCTCACCATTATCCTGGGGACCGTTTGAAACAACTTGAAATTC
Source organism: Rhinoraja longicauda (assembly GCF_053455715.1). NCBI lineage: Eukaryota > Metazoa > Chordata > Chondrichthyes > Rajiformes > Arhynchobatidae > Rhinoraja > Rhinoraja longicauda. The sequence continues at coordinate 14,486,747 of NC_135957.1, read as the reverse complement.
AAATTGAAGCCACATTTTTAAAGCTAGAGAGATTTTAAAGTTTAAAATTTTCCTTTTAAACCGATTTCATTATGATCTTCAGCGTGTGACATCACAATGGGACCCGCACACCCAATTGGTCCGCGTGACCTTCCTCCCTTACTGCAGCGCGCCGCAGAGACTCTGGCAGAGGGTTCAACAAGATGGCCGTCGCCCGCTGCTCGCAGCAGAAAAAATGCCGCCAAGGTCAGTGCCTTCTCCCTGTCCACTCTCGCACCAGGAGACGCTCCCCGCCCAGCAATGGGTCCATGCTGTCCCCCCCATTCCCCGCAGCAGATTGCAGCCGAGCTGCAGGAGACGCTTCGGCACCGCAGGAGAAACTTTCCCCCTCTCCACCCTTGCTGGCACATGGCCACGGGGGCACTCCCCGCCCTGTAATGGCTGGGGGGGAGAGGGGAGGGAGGGAGAGGGGAGGGAGAAAGGGGTGAAGGGGATGGCGGTGAGGGGGAGGGAGGGAGAGGGGGAAGGGAGGGGGAGGGAGAGAGGGGAGGGAGGGGGAGGGGTGAAGGGGATGGGGAGGGGGTTTGGGGGGATGGGGAGGGGGTCGGGGGATGGGGTAAAGGGGAGGGGTGAAGGGGAGGAGGGGGTGCTGCACCACTGCAGGAGAGGTTTGGACCCAACGGGTCCACTTGGTCTAGTATGTATTTAAATCTGAAATTTATTCTTTGCATCCATTTTAAAGCAGGATAAAGATTATGGTAGTTAATTAAAGCCAACCCATTTTGGTTTTGGATTGTGGCTTGTTTTCGATTTGTGGTATTTATTTTGGTCCTTTCTTGCTGATCTTCTATCAGCAGGTTCTTTTAGCCGATTTATATCGGCAGCTTCTTCTGGCTGATCTTCTTTCAGCCGCTTCTTCGCGTGAACTGAACAAACGCATCGGAGCTGGAAGCTCTCTGGCTCTGGGGGCACGATGCTGCTGTGCGATATATCCACCGGGCAGCCGCGCCCCATCGTTCACGTTGTCTGGCGGCGCAGGGTGTTCGAGGTGCTCCATGGGCTGGCCCACCCTTCCATTCGGGCGACGACGACCCTCGTGGCTTCCCGTTTCGTGTGGCACGGGTTGTGTAAACAGGTTGGACATTGGGCGCGCACCTGCATCCCATGCCAAACTGCAAAAGTACAGCGGCATGTGCGAGCGCCGCTCCAGGAGTTCCCCATCCCTCGACAGCGATTCGACCACATCCGCGTGGACATCGTGGGGCCGCTGCCGCCTTCTCGGGGCTTCACCCACCTCCTGACTATGGTGGACCGTTTCACGCGGTGGCCGGAAGCAGTTCCACTGCCGGACACTTCTGCCTCTACTTGTGCCCGTGCGTTGGCGGCACACTGGATTGCCCGATTTGGGGTGCCACTCGACATCACGTCCGACCGGGGTCCGCAATTCACCTCCGAACTGTGGTCGGCCATGGCTCAGCTACTGGGGGTTAACCTGCACCGCACCACGGCGTACCATCCGCAGGCGAACGGCCTGGTGGAGCGTTTCCACCACCAGCTCAAGGCTGCCCTGAAGGCCCGGCTCGTTGGCCCGGACTGGGTCGACGCGTTGCCATGAGTTTTACTGGGCTTCCGCACTGCGCCCAAAGAGGACTTGGCCTGAATTGGTGTACGGGCCCCGCTGACAGTGCCGGTGAGTTCGTTCCATCAGCCCAGGGTCAGGCGGAACAACCATCGGCCGCCCTGCAACGCCTTCGGGAGACGGTGGGCAAGCTGGCACCGGTGCCGACGTCTCGCCATGGTTCGGTTCAGTCGCATGTTCCTTCCGCTCTGCAGGACTGTCCGTTTGTTTTCCTGCGCCGGGATGCTCACCGGACGCCCCTTCAGCGGCCGTATGAAGGACCGTTCAAGGTGCTCGAGCGTGGCTCTGCCACCTTTGTTTTGGACATGGGGGGTCGTCCTGAGACTGTCTCTATTTCGCGACTGAAGCAGGCGCACGTGGACATTAGCCAGCCGGTCCTCCTGGTGCGGCCTCGCCCTCGGGGTCGTCCTGCGTCCCGGCCCTTACCCCAGCGTCCCCGCGGTTGTCTTCCCCTGGCGGGGTGTTCCGGTTCCTGCGACCGCCGGTGCGCACACGGGCTGGTCGTCTCATATGTCCCCCTGTCCGTTTCGTGCCTCCAGTTCTTGGGGGGGGGGGTCCTGTGGCGGTGCCCGGGGGTTAGGCCACTCCCTGGGTCATTCCCCTCGGCACGGAGTGGACAGGGCTGTTAAGGGGTCTGGTACTACGGGGTTTTCCTGAAGGGGCTAGAGTTTACTCGTGCGGGAGACTGAAGAGAGTGGATGTTCTGATGCTGCATTAAAGATATTATTAATCCTTACCTGGCGTCTTGCCTGATTCCTGCCGCGTCCAGACCCACTACAATATACTACAATAACTAATAAACGCAAAATGGCTCCTATACAAAGTATGTTTCATTTGAGACTGTTGTTTCAAAACTTGATTCTCACATCAATCCTAAGGCCATAGATATTGCAGAAAGTTACAAATTTCACACAAGAAACCAGAGGGCAGGTGAGATTGTGGATGAGTACATCATCACATTGAGGAAGTTGTCTCTGCACTGCAATTTCTGGGCATTTTTGAAACAAGCTTTGAAAGATAGATTTGTATGTGGATTGCTGGATGAACAAATATAATCAAAATTACTGAACACACCAGCCCCTACCCTTGATTTGGCATGCAAAACTGCCTTGGCCATGGAGATGCCATCTCAAAGTGCATGAGTGTTTCGACCAATATGAGCCTGGCACAGTCAACTGTCAAAACACAAGCATGACAATTCAGGGAAAAGGCTTCCATAGCAAAATTCTGGGAAAAGCGCAGATACGTGCTATATCGATGCCATGGCCAACACAAAGCAAATAATTGCCAGTTCAAGGACTCTAAGTGACACAACTGTAAAAAAAAAAAGCCATATTGCATCAGCATGCAGAGTACCATCACAGAACAAAGCAAAATAAAAGGCTCGGCTGGATTGTCAAAGAAGCTCTAAATAAACAAAAGGTTTGACAAAACCAAACGAGTGGGGTTCACAACCTCGAAGAACAGTTAGAGAGTGATGAACTTGGGCTGTATTGCATCTACATTGCAAACGGTGGGTCCAGAAAAGAAAACCTTCAAAGGTCAGAGTGAACAATCAACACATTACTATGAATATTGATACAGCTGCTGACTGCACAATTATAAGCAAAGACACCAATGAATCAAAGTTTAGCAAAACACCTCTCTGGGAAACAACTGTTCAACTGAAAACGTACTCTAGAACACAAAGGCACGGCGCTGAAGTTGCCAATAGTTGTTGCGAGCGATATTAATAGGCCACGTTGATCGAAAAATTGGCTCCACGTACTGAAACTGGATTGGAAATCTGTGTTCCAAGTCAAAGTGTCAACAAAAATAGATCAGTTGAGTAAAAACATCATACTATGTTCAAGGACAGCTACGATGGCATAAAGGGCGAGCAAGCACACATCAGGATTCAACCTGAAGTCAAACCTGTCTACTGTAAACCGTGACCAGTGCCATATTCACTGAAAAGTAAAGTGGAAGCCGAAATCAAAAAGTTGGAAAAAACAGTGTGCTGGTGCAGATCACGGTAATTGGGCTACTCCAATAGTAGTGCTGAAAGCGAACAACACAGAGCGCATACTAACATACCGCATCTATGTGTGGTATCTCAGCTGCACCGGCACGGACAGTAAAGCTCTTCAGCGGGTCGTCTGTAGAGCGCAGAGGATCATTGGGACACAGCTGCCAGCCCTGGATTACATCTACAAGGCACGCTGCCTCAGGAAAGCCACCAGCATCTACAAAGACTCCACACACCCATGCCATCGTCTGTTTGAACTACTTCCATCTGGCAGACGTTACAAAGCCTTCTATGCCTGCACCTCAGACTAAGAAACACCTTTATCCCTAGAGCTATAGCTGCTCTGAATCGGTCCTGCTGAGAGCCCGCCATGATCTGTCTCTGCCCCCAGAGTCATCTGGCACAACTGACCCCTGCATGAACTTTTTTTTTGCACTTTACCTTGTTTCCTTTTTTTCTTTCCCCCCCCCTTTTGTTGTTTGCGTTTTCGCCGTGATTTATTTATATATTTTATAGCATAGATATGGAAGTGACATTCTCGATCTCGTACTTGTACAATGACAAAAAAAATGATATTGTATTGTACAGTGTGATTGCATGGAGGCTATAACATGAACATCAATCAGGCAGTAGATTATGAACAGTATCCACTATTAACCTCACAAGTATGCTTAATTTGCTGGTTCCAAGGAATTTTCTAAGCTAGATCTATCACATGCATATGCCCAGCTCAATGTTGATCGTGAGACCCAGCAGTACCTCACAATAAACACACACATTGGGCGGTAATCTTACAAAAGCTGCCCTATGGTATGAAGTCAAGCACCAAAAATCCTTCAAGTTACAATGGACAAGATTCTCCAAGGAAACCCACACTGTATGAGCACTCAAGATGATGTGCTAATTGCAACTGCTACTGAGGAGGAGAATCTGGAGATTCTCAGCTAAGTGTTGAAATGGCTTGACTATCACAATAAAAAGTTGAAAATAAGCAAATGTGCATTGATGAAGTGTATCTTGGTTTGAAAGTGGATCAACATGGTTTTCAACCAGTGAAGGAAAAGGTTGAAGCTGTAGCAAATGCCCCAACAACACAGAATGTGTCACAGCCTCGGTCCTTCCTGGGTATGGCACAGTATTACGTATGCTTCTTGCCTAAGTTAGCAACAAAGCGAGCTCATCTTCACAAGTTGTTGAAAAAGGATGCAAAATGGGAGGGGTCTAAGGCGCAACAAAATGCTTATGATGCATGCATGAAAAGATTGACTAGTGATGCATTACTTGCTCAGTACAATACAAATCGCAGGCCGAAGTTAGCTTGCGATGCGTCTAGTTGTGGGGTAGGAGCCGTGATTTCACATGTGATGGAAGATGGGCATGAAAGCCTATAGCATTTGCATCATCCATACTTACCAAGAGTGAGCGTAATTATGCACTAATCGAAAAAGAAGCCCTTGGTATCTTCTTTGGGATCAAGAAATTACATCATTTTCTGGTGGATGGGGAATTCAACCTGATTACAGATCATAAGCCACTTCTCGCTATTCTTAGTCTTCAGTCAGCAATACCTATAATGGCAGCCTCAAAGATGCAATGATGTTCTCCTGTCACAGAATAACTACAGCATTGAATGTCAGAGCTCAAAAGAAAATGCTATCACTGATGCATTGTCACGTTTGCCTCACGAAGAATCAGATGTCGGTACTGAAGGTCAAATTTATCAGTGGACAATAACTTTCCAGTCACAGCAGCTGAAATTGCTGCTGAAACTCAAAAGGACACAATGCTAAAACAAGTGTATAAACAAAACTTTGAGTGGATGGTCAGAAACAAAACCAGGTACTGATGAACTAAGACCTTATCATAATGGACAATATGAATTGGCATGTGAACAAGAGTGTATTAAATATGGTCACAGAGTAGTAGTACCCAATTCTTTAGGACAAAGATTACAAACAGAAATCCATAGTGAACACACAGGTATTGTACGAATGAAGTCCATAGCCAGAGGTTGCATGTATTGGCCAGGATTGGACAATGAGAGAGAAACAATGGCAACTAAATGTATTACCTGTCAAGAGTTATAGTAATATATGCCAGCCCAAACTCCCTTGCAAACATGGTCTTGACCTGCTAGACCTTTTCAGAGGGTTTATGTGGAATTTTATGAACAAGGGAATAATAATGTTCTTGTTTTAGAGTCACTCAATGTGGATTGAGATGGTACACAAGGATATAAACGCAACAACAACAAAAAACAGATGCATTGCGGTCCATCTTTGCATGTTACGGCTTACCTGAAGAGCTTGCCTCTGACAACAGCCCCCAGTTTCATGCTGCACTGTTCCAAAATTTCATGAACCTAAACGGTATCAAGCATACCCGAGTCCTTACTTCCCATCCAGTATCTGACAGCACAGCCGAAAGGATTGTCAAGGAAGCTCAAAAGAAACAAGTTCTTGAAAGGAATTTGAAATTCAGTATGTCACAGCGGCTACCTAGATTCTTACAGAAATATCATACACTGCCACAATCTACCACAGGGCATACCCCAGCTGAACTTCTCATGAAAATAAGGCTCAGAACTAGACTGTTTGGTTCTACTTAACCTGTCTACCAAGGTTGAACACAAACAATATGATCAGAAACGTCATTATGGAGAAAATAAAATAAAACGCAGGTTCAAAACACATGATCAGCTTTGTATTCTCAGCCCCCTTACAAAACAAACAAATGGGAAGTGGAAACATTAGTTAAAGTGTGTGGAACCAGGAGATACTTGGTAGAGATAGAAGGATGTGTTAGAAGTGTGCACACAAACCATATGATCCCAGCAAGGGATGAACCAAATAAAGAGCAAAGCAGAGATGAAGAAGCAGATTCATCAGACCTTGGTATTATTCCAAGTTCAGATGTAAGATCAGATTCTCCAAAGAAAGTGGAAACAATCCAGGTAAATGATCCAGAACTTGACTCTCACTGAAGAGCCACAAATTGACTCTCACTCAAAACCACAACCTGAATCGCCCCCCAAACCATGTCAGTGGTCAGAAAGAGTGCGTAAACCAGTCATCAGATTAAATTTGGAAAATAAATTTGTTCTTGTTTGGCTAATTTTCAAGTCATTCTCTTTTCTAAGGGGAGAGCAGAGTAGTGTATATGATGGTAACTGTACCTTTAAGAACTAAGTATCAGATGGTACGATTTGAGTCATGTGATATATTCAAATTGTATCAGTCTTGTGAATATGTGTGTGAGTATGCAGTATATTTTTGTAAAAAAAATAAAGATCCACACTAGCAATTGCTTAACTAAAAGTTGTGTCCATTTCAGTCTACATGCCACTACCGTAATCTTACAAATTTTCTTCAAACTTCAGATTATATTTAACCAGCCATAGTTCCCAGCCTGTAATTCAAGCTGATTTAAATGTTTACAGTATCTTACCTTTTAAGAAAGTGACGTAACTATTAATAGTATCTTTGAAGGCTTTCTTCTCTCTCTGCCCATGTATAGATTGATTAAGTGCTCCCCAATTTCTAGATGCAGAAATAGCTGGTAGGAAAATATTTTCTATCATCGTCACAGCACCATTGAGTATTCCATCAGTACAATCCAAAATGCCAAAGAATGTTTCCTGCAAATAGGCATACTGATTAGTCAAGCACGAATATTAATGTAAGATGTTGAAATTCTGAAATAAAATAGAAAATGCTGGAAATACTGGAAACTTGGCAATATATGTGTAAAGTGGAATACATTTTATATTTCAGGTCAAAAGTCAGTTATAATTGCGAGATAAATGCGGTATACGAATGTTCCATCTACTAATCGCAGAACCAGCCAATTTCCCTTTTTCACACTCTCCTCTGCCCAGCAAAGTTGGACTTCACCCAAAACAACTTCTCTTTCGACTCCTCCCATTTCCTCCAAATGAAAGGCGTAGCAATGGGCACTCATGTGGGCCCCAGCTATACCTGCCTTTTTGTAGGCTGTGTTGAACAATCCCTATTCCAGGCGTACACTGGCCCTATCCCCGAACTCTATCTCCGTTACATTGACTGCATCGGTGCTACTTCCTGAACCCATGCGGAACTCATGGACTACATTAACTTCACCACCAATTTCCACCCTGCACTCAAATTCACTTGGACCATCTACGACACCTCCCTCCCCTTTCTTGATCTCACCGTTTCCATCACAGGAGATAGACTTTCGAATGACTTCTATTACAAACCCACTGAGTCCCACAAATATCTCAACTGCACTTCTTCCCATCCTGCTTCCTGGTCAAGACTCTATCCCCTACTTCCAATTCCTCCATCTACGACACATCTTCACCCAAGATGAGGTGTTCCATACCAGAACACCCAAGATATCTTCATTCTTAAGGGAACGGGGGTTCCCATCTCCCATCAATGATGAGGCCCTCACTCACCTCCTCGGTAACCCACAGCTCCACCTTTGCTCCCCCTGGTCGCAACAAGGACAGAGTCTCCCTAGTCATAGAAACATAGAAAATTACCCAACCTATCTAAGTCACCCTGTAGCCTCATAGCATCCTCCTCACAGCTCACACTGCCACCCAGCTTAGTGTCATCCGCAAACTTGGAGATGTTACATTTAATTCCCTCGTCTAAATCGTTAATATATTGTAAATAACTGGGGTCCCAGCACTGAGCCTTGTGGTGCCCACGAGTCACTGCCTGCCATTCGGAAAAGGACCCGTTAATTTCTTCTCTTTGCTTCCTGCCTGCCAACCAGTTCTCTATCCATGTCAATACCCAACCCCTAAAATCATATGCTCTAATTTTGCATATTAATCTCTTGTGTGGGACCTTGTCAAAGGCATTTTGAAAGTCCAGATACACCACATCCACTAGCTCCCCTTATCCATTCTACTTGTTACATCCTCAAAAAATAATAGAAGATTAGTATAGCATGATTTCCCATTCATAAATCTATGCTGACTTTGACCGATCCTGTCACTGCTTTCCAAATGCGCTGCTATTACATCTTTAATAATCAAGTCAAGCATCTTCCCCACTACCGATATCAGGCTAACCTGGTCTATAATTCCCTGTTTTCTCTCTCCCTCCTTTCTTAAAAAGTAGGGTTACATTAATCTTGTGAGGTTATCCACTTTGGTGGTAAGAATAGGAAGGCAGAGTATTATCTGAATGGTGTCAAGTTAGGAACAGGGGACGTACAACGAGATCTGGGTGCCCTAGTGCATCAGTCACTGAAAGGAAGCATGCAGGTACAGCAGGCAGTGAAGAAAGCCAATGGAATGTTGGCCTTCATAACAAGAGGAGTTGAGTATAGGAGCAAAGAGGTCCTTCTGCAATTGTACAGGGCCCTAGTGAGACCGCACCTGGAGTACTGTGTGCAGTTTTGGTCTCCAAATTTGAGGAAGGATATTCTTGCTATTGAGGGCGTGCAGCGTAGGTTTACTAGGTTAATTCCCGGAATGGCGGGACTGTCGTATGTTGAAAGACTGGAGCGACTAGGCTTGTATACACTGGAATTTAGAAGTATGAGAGGAGATCTTATCGAAACGTATAAGATTATTAAGGGGTTGGACACGTTAGAGGCAGGAAACATGTTCCTAATGTCGGGGGAGTCCAGAACAAGGGGCCACAGTTTAAGAATAAGGGGTAGGCCATTTAGAACTGAGATGGGGAAAAACTTTTTCAGTCAGAGAGTTGTAAATCTGTGGAATTCTCTGCCGCAGAAGGCAGTGGAGGCCAATTCTCTGAATGCATTCAAGAGAGAGCTAGATAGAGCTCTTAAGGATAGCGGAGTCAGGGGGTATGGGGAGAAGGCAGGAACGGGGTACTGATTGAGAATGATCAGCCATGATCACATTGAATGGCGGTGCTGGCTTGAAGGGCCGAATGGCCTCCTCCTGCACCTATTGTCTATTAGCAACCCTCCAGTCCTCAGGAACAGGAACTAGTCCTTACTTTTCACCCCATCAGCCGTCGCATACAACATATAATCCTCCGACATTTTCTCCACCTCGAACGGGATCCCACCACTAGTCATATCTTCCCATCGTCACCCCTTTCCACCTTCCGCAGAGACCGTTCCCTCCGCAACACCTTGGTTAACTCATCCCTTCCGACCCAAACCATCCCCTCCCCGGTTACCTTCTCCTGCAACCGCAAGAGATGCAACATCTGTCCCTATGCCACCTCCCTCAACTCTGTCCAGGGACCCCGACGGTCCTTTCAGTTTAGATAGAGGTTCACTTGCACCTCCTCCAACCTCATCTACTGTATACGTTATTCAAGATGTGGACACTTTTACATCGGCGAGACCAAAAGTAGACTGGGCAATCGGTTTGCTAAACACTGCTTCACTCATTCCGCCTGGACCTACCTGATCTCCTGGTTGCTAAACACTTTAATTCCCTTTCCCATTCCCACACTGACCTTTCTGTCCTAGGCCTTCTCCATTGTCAGAGTGAGGCTTAACGCAAATTGGAGAACGGCATCTCATATTTCGTTTTGACAACTTACAACCCAGGGGTATAAATATTAATTTCTCTAACTTCAAGTAACCCCTGCATTCCCTCTCTCTCCATCCCTCCCCCACCCAAATCACACCAGCTTTTAGTTCTTACCTAACAAACAGCTAACAATGGCCTGTTTCCTTTATCATTGTTTATAATATCTTTCATTCATTTGTTCTATATCTCTCTACATCATCGTCTATATCTCTCGTTTCCCTTTCCCGTGACTTTCTGTCTGAAAAAGGGTCTCAACCCGATACATCACCCATTCCTTCTCTCCAGAGATGCTGCCTGTCCTGCTGAGTTACTCCAGCATTTTTTGTCTGTCTATGGTGATTACATACCTTTGTTTATAGCCTTGTCATTGTACACATATAAAAAATAAAGAAGCGTATCTATATAATAGAACATATATTTCACCAAAACTGAAACATTCACCATATCATTGATAAAGACACAAAGTGCTGGTATACCTCAGCAAGCCAGGCAGCATTTCTCAAGAACAAGGATAGGCAATGAATCTGGTCATGACCCTTTTTCAGACCTTCTTCACAGTTCCTTGTGTTTACCATATTACTGGTGTTACCTTTGGTCAGGGCAAGTTCAGGGATGGTGATGGCGTAGTATTGAGTACAGAAATTGGGGGGGTCATATTGCAGTTACTGTGTATAAGACAGTAACCGGTGGTGAGGCCACATTTAGAGTATTGTGTTCAGTTTTGGGCACCATGTCATAGGGAAGATGTTGTCAACCTAAAAGGGTGCAGAGAAGATTTACGAGGATGTTGTCTGGTCTCAAGAGCCTGAGCTGTAGGAAGAGCTGGACCAGGCTAGGACTCTATTCCTTCGAGCGCAGGAGAGAGTGAGGGGTGATCATATAAAGGTATACAAAAATGTGAGAGGAATAGATTGGGTAAATTGCAGTGTCTTTTGCACAAAGTAGGGGGATCAAGAAAAAGAGAACATAGGTTTATGGTGAAGGGGAGATTTAATACAAACCTGAGGGATAACGTTTTGTACACAAAGCGTGGTGGGTGTAAGGAACGAGCTTCCAGAGGTCGTTGACGAAGGTAATATAGCGACATTTAAGAAACATTTAGACAGGTACATGGATAGGATAGGTTTCGAGGGATATGGGCCAAATGCAGGCAGGTGGGACTATTTTAAATGGGACATGTTGGTCGGTGTGGGCTAGTTAGGCCGAAGGGCCTATTTCCACACTGAATGACTATGGATTACAAGATACGATGGCAAGAGTTTTGTTACATCAAAAATCTAGAGCAAAGTTATGGGTATTGATTTCTAGTCTGGATTGATGTGAGAGTTAGAATTAAAATCTCAATATAGGTGCGAAGAAATTTACATGAAAATTATTAACTTGAAAATCTAGAATTAAAAAAATAATTCAATAATGGTAACCAGTAAACTACCAAATTACCAAACCGTTGTATAAACCTGTCTCTTTCAGAATGTTCTACAGGAAAGGAAATTTAGTATAACCTGGTGAGGAAAGTTACTGAAGAAAATGCTGAGGACAGAATTAATAATCATTTGCAGAAGAGCCATGAAGAGCAAGCTTCAGGGATCATACTTGCGTGGAGCTCAGAGAAGCAGGCAGTTTAAAAACAGATAAAGAGTTAATTGGCTGTAAAGTTTGTTACAAAAGAAGGTGACTCACAGGCAGAGGCAGTTTAAAAAGAGCGCCAAGAACCAGGTTCAGGTAATTTACTAATCAGCCCTAAAGTAGTTGATTAGGTAGCAGATAAGAGTAAGTGCAGCTGTAGCGGAGCGGTCTTGGAGGTAAAATGTGAGTCTTTGGCTCAAGAGTCTGCCTTGGGAGGTAAAGTGGGAGTCTTTGGCTCGAGAGTCTTCGGCGAGGAGGCTGAGGCAAGGAGGCTATGCTTCTTTCAACCTTGATGTGATTTTTGATACTGAAGAAATGGCAGGCATGTTGGTGCAGTGTGTTTCCTGCAGGATGTGGGAAGGCAGGGACACTGCTGGAGCTTCTGGGAACTACACCTGCAGGAATTGTGTCCAGGTGCAGCTCCTGAGTGAACGTGTTTGAGCAACTGGAGAAGCAGTTGGTTGACCTTAGAGCCATCCGGGAAGACGAGAGTTTCCTGGACTGGACCTACAGCAAGGTTGTCACGCCACGGATACAGGAAGGGCAAAGGTGGTTGACTGTGAGAAAGGGCAGTACAAGTGGAGTGCAGGAGACCCTGGTGGCTGTGCCGAATGAAAATGGGTACACCCTCTTGGAAGTTGTCAGGGCAGAAGATGCTTCCGGTCCAAATGGCGGACAGGTCGGTGGCTCCAATACCAACGATGAGACTCGACCGGTGTTGGGCAGAGCCATAGTGGTGGATGACTCCATTGTCCGAGTTGCAGACAGGAGATTCTGTGGTGGAAGGCGAGACTCGAGGATGGTCTATTGCCTCCCTATCGCCAGGGTTAAAGATGCCATGGACCCACTTCAGAACATCCTTGAGAGGGAAGGTGAACAGCCAGATGTAGTTGTGCACGTGGGCATAAGCGGCATCGGCAGGAAGGAGGTTCTGCATTGTGAGTTTAAGGAGTTAGGAAGAAGACTGAAGAGCAGGACTTCTAGGGTGGTTATCTCCGGATTGCTTCCTGTACCTCGTGCTGGTGAGGGAAGGAACAGGGAGATAGGTGATATGAATGAATGGCTGAGAGGCTGGTGCAGGGAGCAGGGATTTAGATTTGTGTGACGAGGAAAAAAATAGTTAAGACAAATGTGGGTCTCTTGAAGACAGAAGCAGTTGAATTTATTATGGGGTTCAAGGAAATGGCAGACGAGTTGAACAGGTACTTTGTATCTGTCTTCACTAAGGAAGACACAAACAATCTCCCAGATGTACTAGTGGACAGAAGCCCGAGGGTAATGGAGGAACTGAAGGAAATTCACATTAGGCAGGAAATCGTGTTGGGTAGACTGATGGGACTGAAGGCTGATAAATCCCTAGGGCCTAATGGTCTGCATCCCAGGGTACTTAAGGAAGTGGCTTTCGAAATCGTGGACGCATTGGTGATCATTTTCCAATGTTCTTCAGATTCAAGATCAGTTCCAGTGGATTGGAGGGTAGCTAATGTTATCCCACTTTTTAAGAAAGGAGGGAGAGAGAAAACAGGAAATTATAGACCAGTTAGCCTGACATCAGTGGTGGGGAAGATGCTGGAGTCAATTATAAAAGAAGAAATTGCGGAACATTTGGATAGCAGTAACAGGATCGTTCCGAGTCAGCATGGATTTACGAAGGGGAAATCTTGCTTGATTAATCGCTAATCACAAATGCATGTTCCTTACAAATGTGGCACCATTTAAAAGGGAAATAAACAGGCTTTCAAACGGTATAAGATTTATTGCCAAGAAGCATTGTTACAACAAAGAAATAATCTACCAAACACAAATTTCCTTACTTTTTGTGCTATGTTTAGATAGAGCTCTTAATGATAATGGAGTCAGGGGGTATGGGGAGAGGGCAGGAATGGGGTACTGATTGTGAATGATCAGCCATGATCACATTGAATGGCGGTGCTGACTCGAAGGGCTGAATAGCCTACTCCTGCACCTATTGTCTATTGATCAGGTGGCTTGCTCCAGTTCTCTATTTTGTATTTTCACCATTCATTGATTTTATTTTCTCTTAAATACATTCTAATCTAACAAGAAATTAAATGATGCCTCATAATTCGTGCTCAGAACAACCTGTATTCTCTGTTAACCCTAGCTCTCACAATTTTATATACATGAATTTAACCTCAACAAATAAAACCCTTATTATACTGTCTCTCCCCATGAAAGGCAAGAAGACATGGGATAATGACGAGAGGAAGTAGTTTTAAAGAGGGATTTAAGAAAAATGGTTTTCTTACACAGAAGGTAGTTTACATGTGGAACTCACTGCCTGAGAAGATGGTGCAATCAGATACATTCAGTACATTTAAGAGACATTTAGAATGACCACTGAATAGGCAGCGCATAGAAGGACATATATCTAATGCAGAAAAATGGGATTCATTTAGATGGGAAAAAGGCCATCACAGATGTGGTGTGCCACAGGGTCAGTTTCCGTGCTGTTTCCATGCCATGCTACTCGATAATTCCTTCTTCTTCTGTCGTATGTCTTTTAGACCTGCAGCTCCATTGAGGCGAGCCAGGCCAACGTGTCATCGTCCAAGTCAATCAGACCTCGTTCACCATTCGATGGCCGGTATTTGGGGAAACTGGTGACTATATGCTCCACTGTCTGTGTTGGGTCCCCACACTCGCAGAAGGCACTGTCCACGAGACCCCACCTCTTCATTGCTACTCCATAGCATCCGATGCCTGTCCTCAAGCGATTGAGGGTTATCCACTGCTTTCGGGGCAGGTGCTGGCCAGGGACGTCCATGGGTTCACCGATGTATCCTGGATGGTTCCTCTGATTTCCACTGGTCTCTCCATCTCGTCTTGACCCAGGTGGCCTTTGAAGTGTCAACCGGTGTTGTACAGAGCAGCTCGTGGGCTTGCATGACAAAGGGGCGCCGTGACTTGAGGTGCACATGTCGTGGTGTCTCTGTGACGATCTGATGGGGAAGGTGGAAATCACTAGTCTGTGCCTTTTGAGAAAGGGCCAGCGTGGCTGCTTCTCGTCTGATGTTGGCCGGGGCGATGCCGGCAAGGACGGATAAGTTGGTTTACTGGGGTAGCTCGTAGGCATCCGGAGACAGTCCGTAGGGCGTTGTTGAGGGCAGCATCCAGCTTCTTAGTTCCTAATTCCTAAACATTCTAATAAATATAGCCTACACCTCTTTAATGTAGAGAAAGGTACTTTAGGATCATCAAATATAATGAATGAATTGAAGGAGTTGCACATAAATCTGTCTTTCCTGGAAGGGCTACTTAAGTGTCTGGATGGTGAGGAGAGAGGAGGCTCAGGGACAAATGCTCCAAATAGTTACAGATGAAAGTGCTAGGGATCAGGGATGGTTGAGAGGGAAGGAATGAGCGAACCAGGAAGTCATGGAGTGGTCTGTGAGGAAAGCAGAAAGGAATAAGGAGGGTGAAATCCCAGTGGTGAAATCCTATTGTAGCCCAATTTTGTTGTGAAGGTTGGTAAGTTGCCAGTACTGATGATATGCATGTTTTGAGTTTGCTATGGAGAGTGTGGATGCAGTTATGGTCATCTTCCAAAATTCCATATGCAGATAAGCCTCATTATAACAAACCAAAGGGGAGGAATGGTGTCCGTTATTGCCAATTGTCTGCCATAACCGAGTAAAGGATTCGCGCCAACCACAAGTTGTTTTCAAATAAGCAGCTTAATGTACTTTTGTTACTGCAAGCTAAAAATAATAAAGCGGTTTGTTACATGTTTAAAGTAATAGAATCTAATAGAGTATCATTGCACAAGTGTTGATCAAAGCAATTACTTGTCAATTTAAATGGCCGCCCGCAATGTAACTTGCAGCCTGTTTCCTTAAGGACACAGTGGCATCTGATTACTGTGGGGACGCTCTGTCCGCTCTAACTGAAATCTATTATAAAGTGGTCCGTAATGACAAGGGTAGACTGTACTCTGGAATAGTTCCCACATTCTAAAAGGCAGCGGAATGTAAGCACATTATTTATTAAAGGAGGGAGTTGTTTTTTTTAAAGCAAGGAATTAACTAATCTGTCTTCAAGAAAACACTGTAATCCATTATTAAGGAAATGGTAAGAGGCAATTCGAAAATAAAAGGATTGGGTAATATGGCACATGGAAAATATTAATAGGATTTGGAAGAGCCAATGTGCTTTTAAGAGGGACCACATTAGAGTGATCATATTGAAAGCCATCAGAAAGAAACAAAATTAGAGCATAAGATATTGGAGGCCATACTCGGCAGGAATTGAAAATGTTTTAATCAACAAAAGCAAGTTGGAATGATTGGGTCATTTTCAAGTGATCAACAAGATGCCACAAAGATTAGTGCTGCAACTACAGTTGTACACAATTGATTTAGATGAGATCAAACGTTGCATTTGCTCATGTTGCAGAATCGAAACACTTAATAGAATTACATTCTATCTACCATTGCTTTGCCCTTTTTACCAACTGATCACTTTTATCCTGCAGCCTGCTTAAACACAGAAAGTTAGCTTTGAGTTACAGTGGACAATTGAGAAGACAAATGGTATGTTGGCCTTTATTGCAAAGGCGATGGGGTGTTAAAATAGGGAAGCTCTGCTGCAAATGGAGAGGATATTGCTGAGACCATATCTGGAGTACTGCCGTGGAAGCAGTGTCGTTTCGTCAGATTGCTACCAGGGATGAAAGGGCTATTTAATAGAGAAAGAGGGAGTAGATTGAGCTTTTGATCCAATGGTTAGAAGAGTGTGAAGTGATCTCATTGCTATGTTCATAGAATCTTGAGGAGGCTTGGAAGTGTAAATGTAATGGAATGTTTCCCCTAATGCAGGGATCCAGAACTAGCAGCCATGTTCTCAGATTAAAGGGGCGTCCATTCAAGACTATCACAAGGAATTTCTTTGGTGAAAGGAATCTTTAAATTCGCTGCTCTGGAGATAGTGAATTATTACGTTTATTCAAAATTGTGATACATTTCTGAATTTAGGATGAATTCAGATTATCAATATCAGGCAGGAAGGGTTTAAGGCAAAAATCAAATTAGCTGGGATTTTACTGAATGACAGACTCACATGGCCAACTCCTGTTCCAATTTCTCATGATCTTATTTAACCCCATTGCACTTTTTGGAGCAGTTCATTTCTTACTGAAGGTGTCATTTACGCAAGATATTGAGTGATAAAGTCAATAATTTTGATACTTTTTCAAAGCTGGTCATCTGAGGTGTTTAATCACAAGGACAAAATCAATCACTACTTGATACTAAACTAGCAAATTCACAAATAATATCTATCTGTCTGTCTGTCTGTCTGTCTGTCTGTCTGTCTGTCTGTCTCTGTCTGTCTCTGTCTGTCTGTCTATCTATCCTCTCGTTTGTTATCTTGTTTGTGACTGAACTTCAGCCAAAACGGTACACGATAGCGCGCCAATTTTAGGCCCACCTTACTCACCATTGTCACTTATGTGATAATGCAAGTAGTTTTATTGAAATCGGTGTTATATTTTTTAAGTTATTCACATCTTTAAGTTTAAAAGGGGGGAGGGGAGGAGTGGGGGGAGTGGGGGAGAGGGGAGGGGGGGTCGAGGAGAGGGGGAGGACAGGGTGCTGCACCAATGCAGGAGAGGTTTGGGCCCAACGGGTCCACTTGGTCTAGTCTACTACTAAAACTCTCGGTTTGTTTGTGTTTATGTGTGTACCATGCCCTCTACACAGCCAAAGCGGGTCCAATTGGTCTAGTATATTACTAAAACTCGCTGTTTGTTTGTGCATTATATGGTTTGGGGCTTGACACAGCCAAAATGGTACACGATAGCGCGACAATTTTACACCCACAATTTTACACCAATTACTCATCATTTCCCCATGGACAGAATAAACCCACTTTTGCTACTTTTTAAAAACAATTTACCTTATAAATTTTAATAAATGCGCTCCCCCCCCCCCCCCCGGAGGACCAGCGGGAGGTCCGGCGTCCGTCCCGGTGTGCCCCGCAACTGACCTTCCTCCCGTGGTGCACCGTACGGCGGAGGATCTACAAGATGGCCGTTCCCGCCGATCGCAGACGAGCAGCAGGAGAGGCTTCGGCTTCACGCCCGGCCCGCAGGAGAAATGCCTTCTCCCTGTCCACTCTCACCCACGCATGGCCCCGGGAGACACTCCCCGCCCAGCAACGAGTTCATGCCATCAGGAGACGCTTCAGCTCTACGTCCGGCCCGCAAGAGAGACCCGCAGGAGAAACAGGGCCGAGGTCGCCGCTTTTTCCCTGTCCCCCCTTGCCTGCCCACGGCCACGGGAGTACTCCCTGCCCGGCAATTGGGCTGATGGAGGAGCGAGGGAGGGAGGGGGGGAGGGTAGGGAGGGGGGGGGGGGGGAGGGGCTAGGGAGGGCAAGGGGGAGGGGGACGGAAATGAGGGGGATGGGTGAAGGGGATGAGGAGGGTGTAGGGGGCGTTGATGGGGAGAGGTGAGGGGAGGAGAGGGTGCTGTACCAATGCAGGAAAGGTTTGGATCCAATGCGTCCACTTGGTCGAGTATGCAATTAAAGTTCAAAAGTCCTTTTAGTATGCAGGAACAGATGCAAAAAGGTCTATTTGTATAAATCATCATACAAAAACACATCGACAAGACATTTGGTCGAAGTGTATAGTTGGGGATAGAAATAGCCCTACCATGTCTGTCTCGCCATGAGCCAGGAACGCTTGAAATTGTTTTTTTTTTGTCTAAAA
Organism: Rhinoraja longicauda; assembly: GCF_053455715.1. Classification (NCBI taxonomy): domain Eukaryota; kingdom Metazoa; phylum Chordata; class Chondrichthyes; order Rajiformes; family Arhynchobatidae; genus Rhinoraja; species Rhinoraja longicauda. The sequence goes on along the minus strand of NC_135957.1, from coordinate 14,468,249 downwards.
CTTGATTTAATATAAAACAATTATCCTTTTAGGAAGCACAGTAAAATGAAGATTTATTCAGAACAATACACTAACACAATAATCAAACTGACTACTATTAAGAAAATAAATCACATCATACCTCATGTACATTCCTTTCTGTGAGAATAGTTTCATTTTGGTATCGTACAAAGAACAAGCATAGACCGTCAAGGGATACATCCGATAATTTCCCCTGAAATAATCGCATCATTGTTGTCCCTTTAGCAACTCCAGCAATAATTCGGCCAGTTTCTAAAAATAATTAATTTGTCAAAACATTAATCAGTTATCAGCTACTCATGTTCAGGTAAGTATACTTGTAGGATCAATTATTCAATAATGTCGTTTTCTTCAAATGCTACACTGTAAGGTTCTATTTCCCTTGTCATGGGAAACAAGGCAAAAACATTGTCTTGTCAGATCAAGCTATTTACGATATACATTAATGACTTAGACGAAGGGATTAAAAGTACCATTAGCAAATTTGCAGATGATACTAAGTTGGGGGGTAGTGTGAATTGTGAGGAAGATGCAATAAGGCTGCAGGGTGACTTGGACAGGTTGTGTGAGTGGGCGGATACATGGCAGATGCAGTTTAATGTAGATAAGTGTGAGGTTATTCACTTTGGAAGTAAGAATAGAAAGGCAGATTATTATCTGAATGGTGTCAAGTTAGGAGGAGGGGGAGTTCAACGAGATCTGGGTGTCCTAGTGCATCAGTTAATGAAAGGAAGCATGCAGGTTCAGCAGGCAGTGAAGAAAGCCAATGGAATGTTGGCCTTCGTAACAAGAGGAGTTGAGTATAGGAGCAAAGAGGTCCTTCTACAGTTGTACCGGGCCCTGGTGAGACCGCACCTGGAGTACTGTGTGCAGTTTTGGTCTCCAAATTTGAGGAAGGATATTCTTGCTATGGAGGGCGTGTAGCGTAGGTTCACTAGGTTAATTCCCGGAATGGCGGGACTGTCGTATGTTGAAAGGCTGGAGCGATTGGGCTTGTATACACTGGAATTTAGAAGGATGAGGGGGGATCTTATTGAAACATATAAGATAATTAGGGGATTGGACACATTAGAGGCAGATAACATGTTCCCAATGTTGGGGGAGTCCAGAACAAGGGGCCACAGTTTGAGAATAAGGGGTAGGCCATTTAGAACGGAGATGAGGAAGAACTTTTTCAGTCAGAGGGTGGTGAAGGTGTGGAATTCTCTGCCTCAGAAGGCAGTGGAGGCCAGTTCGTTGGATGCTTTCAAGAGAGAGCTGGATAGAGCTCTTAAGGATAGCGGAGTGAGGGGGTATGGGGAGAAGGCAGGAACGGGGTACTGATTGAGAGTGATCAGCCATGATCGCATTGAATGGCGGTGCTGGCTCGAAGGGCTGAATGGCCTACTCCTGCACCTATTGTCTATTGTCTATTGTCTAAGTCAGCCATCATGGCCCCACATCTCCCTGAACCTAACTAACATAAGGCATAACTAAATTTATCAACATCTTTGAAATAATACCAGAAAATGTTGGAATACACAGCAGGTCAAACAGCATCTACGAAAAGAGAAATAGAGGTAACATTTCAGGTCCAAACCCATAATCAGAACTGAAAAGACATAAAATAAGTTAATTTTGTGTGTAAATATGAAGGTAAATGATGATAGAGAGTGGTGAATATCTGAAACAATGTTAGAGGAGGTGGCAGGAGCGGATATAATTACAATGTTTAAAAGGCATTTGGACAGGTGCTTAATAGGAAAGGCATTGAGGGTTACAGGCCTAATGCAGGCAAATGGGATTAGAATAGACTGACATTATGCTTAGCATAAACAAGTTGGGCAAAATTGACTCCTTTTTCCAGGATTGGCTGATTCCAGGATTCTATGAATATGTACAATAAAGGGAATAACTCTAATAAGGTGAGTTAACGTAGTGTTTTTTAATCTAATTATTCCAGAGATTCACTACCCTCTGAGAAGGCATTTTTATTTTTTAAATCTGCTCTTTGTAATAATATTTCCACATCTCAGACTCTCCTACTGGTGGAAACATCTCCACACATGCATGCACGCACACACACAGACACTCACACACATGCAGACACACACGCACACGCAGCCACACACGCAGACACACACACACTCAGACACACGCACAGACACAGAGTGTGCGTGCGCGCACATTGTTGAGGTAATTAAATAAGTTTTACCTTTTTTCAAAGAAGATCATACAAGGTGTTTCATCAGAAGCACAAAATCAATCAACATTTGATAACTAGCAAAATTGTCCAAATAATCCCAAGTAACAAATGCAATTAAGAAAATACCAAAGCAGTCCAAATATGCAGGAACAGTAAAAAAAAAGCCTCTTCGAATGATTCACCATACAAAAAATCAATAAGAGATCCAGGTACATACCTCGGGAAGGAATATTCATTTAATGTCATTCTGGCCATGTTCCGGGAATGCTTAACGTGCAATAATTTAATAATTAATATAATTTATGTAAATTTATAATATAAATATTATGTAGGAAGGAACTGCAGATGATGGTTTAAACCGAAGAAAGAAGCAAAGAGCTGGAGTAATTCAGCAGATCAGACAGCATCTCAGGAGAAAAGGAGTTGGTGACGTTTCTGGTTGAGACCCCTTCTTCAGACTCGAATATTATATACTTCGATATATTATACCAGGGCAGGATTTGCACAGTATATGGTAAAGCTGTAGAAAGTGTTACAGAACAGGGAGATCTGGGAGTACAGTACATTGCTTCCTGTCAGTGCCAAGTCTGGAGGACAAAGTTATGCCGAAGGCCAATGGCACATTTGCCTTCATTGAGAAGGATATTCAATACAAAAATCAGGACATCATGGTGCAGCTGTGCAAGTCTTTCGTGAAACCACACTTGAAGCACTGAGCACAGTGTTGGTCATCCAGCTGTAAGAAGCGTCACCTCGAATGTTACCTGGTCTTCTGGGCTTGAGTTATAGGGAGAGGTTGGATAGGCTGGAACCTTTTCCTTTGGAGCGTACCAGGTTGAGAGATGAGAACATTTGTGGTGTACAGGATCGTGAAGGGCATAAATAAAGTGAACGCTCTTAGTCTTTTTTGTTTGGTAATGCCCTTTAAGGACGAAAATCTGTCATCCTTTCCCAGTCTGACCTATATGTGACATTTACTAATCAATATAGTTATAATGTCCATATCCCGTGAATTTGTTTAAAAAAAATATTTCTCACTTTCATTATAATTATCTGGTATATATACTACAGGTGACCCCTTGTTACAGGTGATTGCATTCCTGGAAAAATGGTTAGTATTGTAGTTTGCCACAATGCAAAATTGTGTTATCTTCAAGAAATGAGAGTTGAAAATAAAATGTATTTGTTTACTTTTTCACAGGTTCTCTTAGAATGAATTTTATTCAGAAAATCTCTGATTTTTAAGTCATGATTTATGAATTCCTGAGGGATGAATTTCTGTTACTCAAACAGCTGTTACATGGTGGGGTCGCCTGTATTGAAACCATAGTTATAACAGTACAGTCCATGAATCATATCTTGATAACATCACAAACAATACACATTTAAAATTATATCTAGGATAATGAAGTATTTGAAATTGTATTTATAAATCTGTAAAAATTTTACCTATAATCGGCGGATCTGCTTCTTGATAAAAGAATGCAAGTGCTTGACTGCCTCCTTTTGAAATGAAATCATCAAACGGTTGTAGCTGTCAACAGAAAGTGTTAATAGTTCACATTTTAGTTATGTTTCTTCCTTGATTGCATTTAATGATAGGTCATGAAACTAAAACTGAACAAAACAGTAATGATCCATATTTCCTTGCCCTTTATTATCGTTACTCTTTTGGAGATCTTTCATTCATTTGTTCTATTTCTCTCAATATCCTCGTCTATATTTCTCTTTTCCCTTTCCCCTGACTCAGTCTGAAGAAGGGTCTCTCTCCAAAATGTCACCTATTCCTTTTCTCTCGAGATGCTGTCTGACCTGCTGAGTTACTCCAACCTTTTGTGTCTATCTTTGAGAATAACTATACATGGGTCATTTTCAGGTTAGCAGGTCATTAATAACTAACTATCACAAGATTCAATACAAGGGTCAGCTATTCTTTAGACAGTCCTTCAGAATTGAGGGTGACGTGTAGGAGCCATTTACACTTAAATGAGTTACTGTCATTATATTATGACCATGTTTAATATTTCTAGTTTTTGTTTTTGTTTTTGGTTTTTGCATGCTTATGGGTGTGATTTGATACATAATGGGGAGTGTCTACATCTGAGGAGGTTAGCGTAATCATAGAGATTGGGGGTCAGTTCAACCAGAATCAACCAGTTTAGTCTTGGAGGATGGTGAGAATACAGTTTTTTACCACACGGTAATGACCACACGGTAATAACCACATGGTAACGACTGTGTTGTTAGAAGAGGAAGCAGTTGATAAGAACGATAAGTTATGAATTATTCTTTTGATTTGTGCTACTTTAATAAAGACCAATTAATCAAGAAACAGCGTTTGAAAGATTCGTTTTTTCTATCTCAGAGTGCGGTGTGTGCGTAAGCTATATCTCCACCACATCCCCAAGCAGTAATGGCTATCGAAGTTGGACTTTGAGAAGGTATAGAAACTGCCATTACATCATGCAGTTTAATGTGTTCTGAGCAGACCTGAAAAAACCCAAAGTAGGAACTGCAGATAGATCTTGATGAGCAGGAAGGTGGGTAGTTTATGAAGTAGTTTTTTTCATTTCTATGAGCTCTTGATGCAAGGTTCTCAATACCATCCAAAATGCTCCTTCACCCTTTGAGAACTTGGAGATTTTCAACTGTCAGTGAAAATGTTGCTTTTTTCCCCCACGATTTGAGCACATCTTTGAATCTTTTCCTTTGGCTACCTAGTGACACACAAATAGAATGTCTATTTCCAGAATCACCTCTTGAGTATGTGAATGACGTGACATGAATTGCCCAACGGAGTCATCTGAGAGCAAGTAGGCCTCAAACGCTGGAGGTGTTGCTTGGGAGAGAACTCTGATATTGGGTCACTGCTCTTTCCAATAAATAATCATGATTTTTTTTAATTTACTGTTACATCAATTATAGCCTCTAATTTACAAAAATATTTCATTAACATGTGGTGCTTTAGGTATTGGTTTGGAAATATTTTATTGATTTGTTTACAGGATATGGATGTCACTGGAGACTGGAGATGCAAGATCAGATAAGGAAGGAAGAGTGGTCATGAAATGTAATACTAGAAGGATTCTGGGTGGATTTCATTCCTTCCTTATCTGATTAATGATTACCTTATTTTCCTTCCTTATCTGATTCCACAAGTACGCCCCTTTGTCTCCATTTACCTCTGGCCTTTGTTATTATCTCCACCATCTGCCAATCTTCCTCTTCATATCAGTCTGAAGAAGGGTCTCGACCCGAAACGTCACCCATTCCTTCTCTCCTGAGATGCTGCCTGACCTGCTGAGTTACTCCAGCATTTTGTGAATAAATACCTTCGATTTGTACCAGCATCTGCAGTTATTTTCTTATACTTCCTCTTCATATCAATCTACTTATCAGTTCTTGCTTCATCCAAACCTCATCTACTGCAATCGGTGATCCTGATGTAACCTCCTTTACATCAGTGAGACTAGGCGACTGTTTCATCAAATACTTGCGCTCTGAACTCCAAGGCCCGTTGGATCGTCCAGTTGCTAACCATTTTAACTCTTCACATTACCATACCAACCTTTCTGTTCTTGTCTTCCTCCATTGCTAAAGTGAGGCTATATGTATTTTCGAGGAATATTACTTCATATTCCGTTTGCATAACTGACAACCCGACACAATGAACAATAAATTTTCCAATTTCAAGTAATACCCTCCTACGTTTATATGCATGGATTTCAGTAAGGCATTCGACAAGGTTTCGCATGGTAGGCTGCTCTGGAAGGTTTGAGTGCATGGAATCCATGGAGAGATGGCTGAATGGATAGAAAATTGGTTTCATGGAAAGAAGCAGAGGGTGATGGTGGAAGGTTCCTTTTCGGACAGGAGGCCTATGACTAATGTTGTGCTATGACAATTGCTGTTTGTTATCTAAGTTCATAAATTCTAGGAGTAGAGTTAAGACATTCGGCCCATCAAGTCTACTCCGCCATTCAATCATCGTTACTCTATCTTTACCTCTCAACCCCATTCTCCTGCCTTCTCTGCATTGCCTCTTACACCCTATATCGATGATTTGGATAAGAACGTACATGGCATGTTTAGCAGGTATGGAGATGACACAATAGTGGGTGGTCTTGTAGATAGTGAAGATGGTTGTCAAAAATTGCAACACAATCTTAATCAGTTGGGCAGGTGGGCTGAGGGATAGTTGATGAAATTGAATACAGAGAAATGTGAGGTGCTACATTTTGGGAAGTCTAACACAGACAAGATCTACACAGCAAATGGTAGGGGAGTGTTGGAAAGCAGAGGGATCTAGGGGTGCAGGTACATAGTTCGTTGAAAGTGCTGTCACAGGTAGATAGAGGTCAAAAAGGCTTTTGGCACATTGACCTTCATCAGTCAGAGTATTGAATACAGAAGTTGGGAGGTCATGTTGCAGTTATATAAGACGTTGGTGAGGCCACATTTTAAGTATTGTAGGTATCACAAAATGCTGGAGTAACTCAGCTGGTCAGGCAGCATCTCTGGAGAGAAGGAATGGGTGACATTTCAGGTCGAGACCCTTCTTCAGTAAAGTATTGTGTTCAGTTTTGGGCACCATATTATAGGGAAGTGAAGTTAAAAAGGCGACCTTTAAAATGGAGACCCAGCGAACGTTTCATAGAACACTTACACTTGGCCCGCCAAGGCCCACTTGCTCTCCCTGTGTGGAGATGAAGAACGCAGAGCCAGATCTATCTTATTTGTTTGCTTGGGCCACTGGACTTTGCATGGGCTTTGCAACCTTGTGTGCTAGGTTAATCACATGCTTGAGGCTACGTAATCACAAAAATGCTGAACTTGCTAAAGCTAGTAGTAATCAGTAGCCCAAACCGCAGAATGTTCCAGCTCGTCTTCAGAGGAGAAAAACACAATGTATAAGAACAAAAAACAGTAAACAGACATGCCGGCTAAACTTTGAGTAACAGCATGTTAGGGCCTTATAAGGGAAAACTGACTATGTTCCAATAACCGATTGGTTGTAATAAATTGTAAATTTTGGAGTTTTGGGGAATAAAGTAAGCTTGATTCTAGGGGCTGGTGTGACACGTTTCCACTGACCCCGGAGTCCGCAACTCTGTGTGTGCTTTTAGAAACCTGTCTACGAGATCTCTAATAAACTACGGATAAGTGAGGTTTGTGCCGACTCTGATTATTATCAACCAACTGACCGGGAACGCGAACTCGACACCTGTTCCTAACAATTTTAACTCCCCTTCCCATTCCCATACTGAACTTTCTGTCTACATCCTATGTCCCCTTTCTTGATCTCTGTCTTCATCACAGGAGACCTACTATCAACTAATGTCTACTACAAACCTACCGAATCTGTTATCTGGACTGCACTTCCTCCCACCCTGCCTCCATCCCCTATTCTCAATTCCTCTGTCCCTGCAGCTTCTGCTCCAAAAATAAGGCTTTCCATTCTAGGACATCCCAGATGTCCTTTTTCCTGTAGTTAATGTTTCCTCCCTGTGACCCTTTGTTCTGGACTTCCCCAACATCGGGAACAATCTTCCTGCATCTAGCCTGTCCAACCCCTTAAGAATTTTGTAAGTTTCTATAAGATCCCCCCTCAATCTTCTAAATTCCAGTGAGTACAAGCCGAGTCTATCCAGTCTTTCTTCATATGAAAGTCTTGCCATCCCAGGAATCAATCTGGTGAACCTTCTCTGTACTCCCTCTATGGCAAGAATGTCTTTCCTCAGATTAGGAGACCAAAACTGTGGTGTATTATGATAAGAATTGACGAGTGAGACAGGTTAGCATACAACATATGGCTGCTTTACTTCAACACCACCAGAGAGTGTAATCAGGTATCCCACAATGCTTTATACCCGGAACTACGGCAAGGCTCAGCTGCCAAAACACAAAACTCAAAATGGTAAATACACCACAAAAACTGTACGCAATACTCCAGGTGTGGTCTCACCAATGCCCTGTACAACTGCAGCAGAACCTCCCTGCTCCTATACTCAAATCCCCTCGCTATGAATGCCAACATACCATTTGCTTTCTTCACTGCCTGCTGCACCTGCATGCCTACTTTCAATGACTGGTGTACCACGACACCCAGGTCTCCTTCAATCTCCCCTTCTCCTAATCGGCCACCATTCAGATAATAGTCTGCTTTCCTGTTCTTGCCACCAAAGTGGATAACCTCAAATTTATCCACATTATACTGCATCTGCCATGCATTTGCCCACTCACCTAACCTATCCAAGTCACGTTGCAGCCTCCTAGCATCCTCCTCACAGTTAACACTGCCCCCCAGCTTCGTGTCATCTGCAAACTTGGAGATGTTGCATTCAATTCCCTCGTCCAAATCATTAATATATATTGTAAATAGCTGGGGTCCCAGCACTGCCTTGCGGTGGTACCCCACTAGTCACTGCCTGCCATTCTGAAAAGGACCCGTTTATTCCTACTCTTTGCTTCCTGTCTGCCAGCCAGTTCTCTATCCACATCAATACTGAACCCATAATACCGTGTGCTTTAAGTTTGCATACTAATCTCTTATGTGGGACCTTGTCGAAAGCCTTCTGGAAGTCCAGATATAACACATCCACTGGTTCTCCCTTATCCACTCTACTAATTACATCCTCGAAAAATTCTATAAGATTCGTCAGACATGATTTACCTTTCATAAATTCATGCTGACTTTGTCCAATGATTTCACCACTTTCCAAATGTGCTGCTATCCCATCTTTAAAGCTGACTCTAGCATTTTCCCCACTACCGATGTTAGACTAACTGGTCTGTAATTCCCTGTTTTCTCTCTCCCTCCCTTTTTGAAAAGTAGGGTTACATTAGCTCCCTCCAATCCTCAGGAACTACTCCAGAATCTAAAGAGTTAAAAAAAATTATCACTAATGCATCCGCTATTTCTGGGGCTACCTCCTTAAGCACTCTGGGATGCAGACTATCTGGATCTGGGGATTTATCGGCCTTTAATCCATTCAATTTACCTAACACCACTTCCCGACTAACCTGGATTTCACTCAGTTCCTCCATCTCATTTGACCCCCGGTCTCCTGCTATTTCCGGCAGATTATTTATGTCTTCCTTAGTGAAGACAGAACCAAAGTAGTTATTCAATTGGTCTGCCATGTCCTTGTTCCCCATGATCAATTCCCCATGATCAGTTCACCTGCAAGGGACCTACATTTGTTTCAACTAATCTTTTTCTCTTCAATATTCTCCCCCACACCCCAATTTACTTCCCCCCTCTCCCTGCCCTGTGCCCTACCTGGACTTGCATGTATTTCTCCCCTCCCTTTCCATCTACATTCCTTCTTCTGGTTTCACAATTCACAACTCATTTATATATTTGTGTCACACCTTCTGTTTTTCATCTCTGGCCTTTATTCAACCATTTGCCTACCAAAACCCCCCTCATCTGTGTTCACCTATTGCCTGACATGCTTTATCCTGCCACTCCTCTCTTCCAGCTACTTCTCCCATCCGTTTGAAGAAGGGTCCTGACCCAAATTGCCACCTATCGATTTTCTCCAGAGATGCTGCTTGACCCGTTGGGTTATTCCAGCACTTTGTGTCTTTTCTTTATAAACCAGCATCTGCGGTTCCTTGTTTCCCTGAATTCTTTCCTGCTTGCTTTATATTCCTCAAAGGCCCAGCCTGATTTCATCTTCCTAAACGTTATATATGCTTCCTTTTTTTAATGACCAAATTTAGAACCACCTTGGTTATCTTATTTTGCCATCCTTAATCTTCCCCCTTTCTGGAACATGCCCATCCTGAACACTGATCAGCTGGTCGTTAAACAATTTCCATGTCAGTTCTTTCCCACAAGGGAGAGACTTATCCTTGTTCATGTCTATCTTAAAACTAATGGAACTATAGTTACTGTTCCCAAAATGATCTCCCACTGAAACACCAATCACCTGGTGAGGCTTTTATCTCAAGCCTTCTGTTTTTTTTACATCTCTGGCCTTTGCCCCTCCATCTGTCTATCAACCCCAGTCCCCTTGCCTACGTTCACCGATTTTACCTGTCATGCTTTGTCCTGCCCTTATTCTCCTCCACCTTCCTCCCACACCCCCATAATCGGTCTGAAGAAGCCCGGTACCAAAACGTCGCCTATCCATTTTCTCTAGAGATGCTGCTTGACCTGCTGAATTATTCCAGCACTTTGTGTTTTTTCTTGTGTAAACCTGTATCTGCAGTTCCTTGTTTCTACATTTCACCATTTTACAAAGTTCTCTAACTTTCTCCTGTATTCCATCTTGTCATTGTTCGACATCTGGCTCACTGTAGTGGTGTCATATGGAAGTCTGTTAATTGAGTTACAGCAGAAATTGGCCACACGGTTGTGAGTGTTTAAGGAGTAGAGTAAGGGATTAAGAATGCCTCCCTGTGCAACACCATTGTTGAGAATTATCATGGAGGATGTTTAGTCGCCTCACCTCACTAATTCTGAAGTATGGATGGATCAGACCTTATCCAAAACATTGATCAAATTTTGTCTACTCATACTTGTACTCAAACATATCAACTTGCCCTTTATCATGACCAACAAATATTCAGCATTACATGAACAGTACTAATTTCTGAATAATACTGCCAAGTTAGTTCCATCCATTAGATTACCTTGAGATAGTCTTTCTATCCAAACAAAGCATATCTATATCTTGATAAAGTTATTATTGATGGCTGGGAGAATTTTTTGGAAGTAACCGCCAATCATCAAATACTATATTCTAATCACAGTTAGAGAACTAAAAACTATGGAAATAAGCTCTTCAGCCCACCTTCTCCATGCCAACAAAATTGGTAAACCCCTGTTTGCCTGCATTTGACCCATTGCCCTCTCAACCCTTCCTAACAATATATCTGCCACCTAATTCTATCCAATTCCATAGCTTCTTCTGGCAGCTCATTCCAAATATGGACTATCCTCTGAGTGAAAAGGTTTGCCCCCGAGATCCTCTTAAATTTTTCCCCACTAACTTTAAGCTTATGCTTTCTAGTTTTAGAATCTTCTACCCTGGGAAAAAAACCATGAGCGTTCACTTTATCCATACCTCATATAATCTTGCACAGCTCAATACGATCAACCCTCAACCTCGCACACTCTAAGATAAAAAGTCCCACCAACCCAACCTCTCCCTATAACTCAAGCTTGCAAACCCAGGTAACAGTTTGATGAATCTATTCTGCACCCTTTCCAACTTACTGACATCCTTCCTTTCCCTGGACGACCAGACCTACAACCAGTACTCGGTGTGGTTTCACCAATGACTTGTGCAGCTATATCTTGATGTACCAACTTTTGTCCTTAATATCCTTCCCAATGATGGTAAGCAATACACCTTCCAATGAAGGCAAGAATGCCAAAGGCATTCCTCTGTGACTCGCCACTTTCAGGGAACCATGCACCTGTACTCCCAGAACTCTCTGCTTACAACACTCTCCAGGGTGCAACCATTATCATGCAAGTCCTGCTCTTGTTTGACATACATGCTCTTGTATGTCAGAGTTAAATTCCATTTGGCATTCCTTGGCCACCTTCCCAATTTATCTAATCCTGTTGTAAACTTGTATATTTTTTCACCGTCCACTCTTCACCAATTTTGTTGTAATTTGCAAATTTACTAACAAAGTTTACTACATTGCCATCCAAATCATTAATGCATACAATAATCAACAGTGGAATCAGCACTGACCCCTGCGGCCACTGGTCTCCAATCAGAAAAACAACCCTCCACAACTACCCTTTGACTCCCACCTCCAAACCAACCTTTAACACAATGGGCTAACTTCCTTTGGATTCCATGTGATCTAACCATTTCAGGTGATCTAAATATGATCTTAGCATATGTTTTATCAATCAGCACTGAATGGATAATGGGGAGCAGCACAGCGATGGACATTGAAATGGAGTAAACTTTAGTTTCCCTTGAGGGTGAAAAGAAAGTGAAAAATTGGGATTTTTAAAAATCTTGAAATGAGGAAGTAAGGATTGGTTCTCCATAAAATAGGTAGACAAAAGGAGACAAAATATTTTTAAAACAACTCAAATATTCTCTGGTATTTATTCACAAAATGCTGGAGTAACTCAGCAGGTCAGGCAGCATCTCGGGAGAGAAGGAATGGGTGACGTTTCGGGTCGAGACCCTTCTTCAGACTGAACCCATTCCTTCTCTCCCGAGATGCTGCCTGACCTGCTGAGTTACTCCAGCATTTTGTGAATAAATACTTTCGATTTGTACCAGCATCTGCAGTTATTTTCTTATACCTCAAATATTCTCTGACACCTCTCGCCCCTTTCTTGATCTCTCTGTCTCCTTCACAGGGGACAGACCATTGACGATGTCTACTGCAAACATATCGACTCCCAAAGTTATTTAGACTACACTTCCTCCCCTCCTGCCTTTTGGAAAGATGCTGTCCCTTATTCTCGATTTATCTATCTCCACCACATCTGCTCCCAGGATGGGGCTTTCCATTTTAGGACATCCAATTCCTAAATGTGATTTCCCACCTGGTGTCATAGATGGATCCTTCACCCACGTCTCCTCTGTCTCTTAGTCCTGCTCTCGCTCTCCCCCCCCCCCCCGATGAAACATGGATAGAGTTCCCCTGCTCCTCACCTTTCACCTCACCAGTCTCTGCATCCAACACATCGTTATCCGACATTTCCCTCACCGCCTACATGATCCCATCACCGGTCATATATTCCCATATCCACCCCATTCTGCCTTCCGCAGAGACCACTACCTCCAAAGGTTCAGGTGCACCTCCTCTAACCTTATCCACTGCATCACCTGCATCTGGTGTTCCCAATGTGGCCTCCTGTACATTGGCAAGACCAAGCATAAAATCAGTGACCGTTTTGATGAACACTTGCGCTCGGTCCACCAAAGCCTACTGGATCTCTCGGTTGCTAACCATTTTAACTCCTCTTTCCATTTCCATACTGACCTTTCTGTCCAGGGCCTCCTCTATTGCCAGAGACCATACACAAACTGGAGGACAGCACCACATGTTTTGCCTGTGTAGCACTCAATTTTTGGTAACTACACCCCTCCCGCCACTTCTTTCCCCACCTCCATTTTCTTTACATCCCTCTTTCCTCCTGATGCCCCACCTGGACGCACACCTATTTCTCCATTTCCTCTCCCTTTCCACCTACATATCTTCCTCTAATGTTATAATTCTCAACTCCTTAATCCTTTTGTCTCACACCTTCTATTATTTCATCGTTAGCCTTGGTCCATTCAGCTGTCTATCAAAACCCCACTCACTTGTATCCACCTATTACTTGCCAGGATTTGGCCTGGCCCTCTTCTCCCCACTCCCACCCCACGCCATCCCACCCCAACAATCAATCAAAAGTGTCCCGACCGAAAACATCACTTATTTATGTATTCTGGAGATGCTCCCTGACCCAGAGCACTTTATGTCTTATTGTGTAAACCAGCATCTGCAGTTCTTTGTTTCTACATTTTCTCAAATATTTAAAAACCTGTTACTTACAGACAGTGAATCCAAGATAAATTCTTCGACCTCCGGTTTGTTCAGTTGCAGTTGGTCCGCCAAGACATCAATAATATAGCGATGCACTTGATCAAGCTTCATTTTTCTTTTTTCCCTGGCTTCCCTGTATCTTGCCTACATTGAAAAATGAATCATGTGTGTGTGTGTTCATTGCCCCATTAGAGAACCACTATTCTTCATCTTTATTTTGTTAAAATACCCTGAGACTATCACTAGAATATATTGAAAAACATAAGAAAATAAGAACATTAGCCCACAGAGCTCCTTAAACCTGCTCTGCCATTCATTGTGATCATAAATTATCTACCCCAATCCACAACTCCTCTATTGTGCCAGATTCCCAGACACTTCAATCTCCTGAACTTTCAAAAGTTGATCTGCCTCCACTTTAAATACTTCTCCTGAGGTGGCCTCCAACACTCCCTTCAGTGGAGAATTCAAGAGATTCATCATTCTGCTAGTCTGCTTGAGGAAATTTCTATACCTTAATTTTAAATGACCACCCCTTACCTTGAAATAATGTTCCCTCCCCTTTGTGAAAATTACATCAACTCTTTCTTGTCCATGATCATGTGTTTCAATAAATATGATATTGTATTATAGATGAAAGATACTACATTGCTCATTTTTCAATGTAATGAGCGATTCTGCTTTCAAAATCTTTTTAGGTTTGACATTGCTAAGATTTTAAATTACATTTCTCGCCTAATTTCACTGTGGAAAAGGTAGTGGGAGAATTCAGGAGGGGATTGGAATCAGAGAACAAATTTCCATCAATAAGGAGGTATTAGATGTTTTATCAAGCTTGATTGGTAAATCCTCAGAGCCTGAAGTGATGTATCCAAGGCTAATGTGGAGGGCATGGGAGGAGATTGCTGAGGATCTGATCCCACCATTCAATATGATCAAGGCTAATCTATACTGCTTTCAACTCCTCTTCTGTGCCTGTTCCCCATAACCCTCAATTCCTCAAACTTTCAAATGCTTATCTATCTTCACCTTAAATATATCTATTAATCTGACTACCACTACGCTTGAAGGCAGAAATATCTAACCACCCACCACCTCTGAGAGAAAAAATTCTTGTATGCAACACAGTATTAAATGACCAGGCCTTTCTTTTGTGGCTATGTCCCCTTGTTTGTGACTCTCCCACAAGTGACTCTTCACAATTTAGGACTTCAATTTCTGGTCCATCCATAACTAACTTAAAACTCAATTACGATCACTATCTCTGAACGCTCTTCCACTAACATTCACATAACTTGCCCAACCACTTTCCCTAAGATTAGATCTAGGACTATTCCTTTTCCAATAAGACTATCCAAATACTGAAGAAAGTTTCTCCTGGACACAGTATAAAAGATGGTACTTTCTGTTAGTACTGAGAAAATTGAAATTTCCTCGTCCTCATGATTGTTTCTGTCACAGAGACATAATTGAAAAAAACGGGCACAACTGTTAACATTGTTCCAGTGTATAGAAACAGGGAAGGAGTATGGGGGGGGGGGGAGGAATTGCAATTTCAAAGAGGAGATGGCATTGCATTATTAATCAAGGATTCCATGCTGCAGTCAGAGGAAAGAATATCCAAGAAGACTTTCAAAATAACACCATATAAGTGAAGTTTATAAACAAAAAAGGAAATAATAATTTCTTCCAATTTGGTGATAAGGAGGCGAGTAGCACTAAAACATCTTTCAAACTCAACTGAGCTAGGAGGAATTGTCATTAGTACATTGTATACTTTTTCTAGTGTGCTTGGGCATTTCGACATGCTTTTCATGATAGCCTTTCTCACTTTCATATCTTCAAAATATCTTGAGAGTTAAAATATGGCTTTGGCTTCTTGACAATCTTTCTGGAGAGAATGGCATTCTTCTGATTTACTTTGCAGACAATGGCTCAGCTTGATCATTGTCTTCACCATTGTCATCAAAGAATTAATCATCTTTGTTAGAGAACAGCCACGTGTAAATGTCTCCTGCAAGTTTGGCAAGATCATTTGTTGGTGGGAATGGAAGTCGGGAGTTCCAGGCAGAGTCATAGTCCATTAGATTATCCAAGTACCTGAGGATCCTGAAATGCCTGGGTTTCTTCTCTGATCAATTCTAACGCAAATAGCTTCAGACAGTTTTCTACTGATATCGCCAGGTTGCTGCTCCAGATTGGTCAGCATGAAAAAAAATATTTTGCCAGCTTTGATTAAGTTGCAATCACATCGTCCAAGGATATTCATTTAAATCAAATCCAAACTTTAAGCTAACACGGATGCCAGCTGTAATTCAATTTCAGACGGGAAAAGACGGGTGAAAGCTCACTCAGCTGTTGGTATGATATCTTTCAGTTCCTAAAACCACCTCAGCACAGCCAGCATTGATGTCTAATGTGTTTTGCAATCAAGGATCAATGTCGTCTTATTTTGTTTTTCACATTTGACTAGATTTTGCAGTAAACCATTTCTCAAGAATGATTTGCAGAAATTTAGCATATTTTCAAATCAATTCAGCAATGTTGCAAGTTGAACATCAGCATTCACGTAATGATCCTCAACACTCTCACCAATGGAGTCACAATCGCCTTCATCCTAATCATTGACTCCACTTCTTCATGGATGTTTTCATTTTCATCTTCATCACCATCATCAGACATATTAGGTGACTGCTGATACACACATCAATCATGGCTGTGAATACACAATTGCTAGTAAATGCTTGATTTTTGACTGAGCTTTTTCAGGACACTGGCTCCATTAGCGGCAGTTCAATGGACAATTCACACATCCAAGAAGGGCGACGACTGGAGGCCCTGCAGCAGCCTGGGGCATGCCTGCAACTGGCACCGCTCATAACAACAAGAGTATGGAGTGGACTTTGAAAATGGCACTAAAATATGGGGCCTCTTGTCTGCAGGATTAGTAAAGTATTTCTGTACAATTTGCTAATCGGGGATGTGCTTAGATATGGCAATACTCTACTGGACTGTTTGCAAGAAAATAATTTCACTCTGCGTTTGTGCTTTGCACATATGACGATAGAAGCATCATTGAACCATTGGTCATCCAGACTACATGTTACTTCAAATCAATGTCAAAATTTTCAAGTTTATCAATGATCAATTTTAGCAGGCTTTGAACCATATCATTGATTCATATCATCCCAAGGCCAAAGAGCTTATCAGTGTGATGTAAATTGAGATCAAGTCATAGCATGATATAGTGTGGGAAAAGGCCCAACTTGCCCACACCGGCCAACATGTCACAGCTACACTAGTCCCACCTGCCTGCGCTTGATCCATAACCCTCCAAACTTGTCCTATCCATGTAACTATCTAACTGTTTCTTAAACGTTGGGATAGTTGCAGCCTCACCTCCCTCCTCTGGAAGCTTGTTCCATACACCCACCACCCTTTGTATGAAAAAGCTACCCATCAGATTCCTATTAAATCTCTACCCCTTCACTTTGAACCTGTCCTCTGGTTCTTGATTCCCCTACTCTGGGCAAGAGACTCTGTCTATCTACCCGAACTATTCCTCTCATGATCTTATACACCTCTATAAGATTATCCCTCATCCTCCTGCGCTCCTCTCCCTAAAGGATAGACCCTCTAATCCTGGCAACATCCTCGTAAATCTTCTCTGAACCCTTTCAAGCTTGGACAATATCTTTCCTATAGCATGGTGCCCAGAACTGAACGTAATACTTCAAATGCGGTCTCATCAACGTTCTATACAACTGCAATATGACTTCCCAACGTCTGTACTCAATATTCTGCCTGATGATGGCCAATGTGCCAATAGCCTTTTTGACCACCTGCGACTCAACCTTCAAGGAACCATGCACTTGCACTCCAAGATCCCTCTGCTCTACAACACTCCACAGAGGCCTACCATTCAATGTGTAGGTCCTACCCTTGTTAGACGTCCCAAAATACAACATCTCACACTTCTCTGTATTAATTCCATTAACCATTCTTCAGCCCACCTGGCCAATTGATCCCGATCCTGCTGCAATCTTTCACAACCATCTTCACTATCTGCAAAACCACCCACTTTTGTATCATCTGCAAACTTGCTAATCTTGACCTGTATGTTGATCCAAATCATTAATGTAGATGACAAACAGTAACGGGGCTAGCACCGAACCCTGAGGCACACCACTCATCACATCACCCTCTGCTTCTTTCCATGAAGCCAATTTGCTATCTATTCATCTAAAGGGGCGTGGCTGCGCCCTGCAGCTGCGGCTCACCGGCAGTCTCTCTGTCTTTTTTTAGCTCTGTATATATGGGGGGTGGTGGGGGAAACCTTTTCTTCTAATCTCCTCGTGTCGTATCTCCGTTCGCGCTACGGCCTAACACCGTGGAGTCGGCGGCCTACAGCTGGGATCGATCTTGAAGACTCCGGTCGCAGGGCCTGGACTTACCATCTCGGAGGCTTCAGCCGTGGGCCCTGCAGACCGCAATATCGGGAGCTCGCAGGTCCCTGGCTGGCGACCGGCTTTCGGGAGCTCCAGCCGTAGCAGCTTCGACCACCCCGAAGCGCGAGGTTCGATCGACCCGCTCGCAGGGCCTTCATCGCCCTGCGTGGCTCAGCCGTGGCACTTTCCATCGCCCCGTGGGGGCTTAGGACCTTCATCGGCCTGCTCGGCTCGGCCTGGGACTTTCCATCGCCCGGCGGGGGCTTCAAAAGTCAAGAGCCTCGAGGCAGCAGTTTGACTGCCTGACCACGGGAGAAGAATGAGGAGGAGATAAGACTTTTCTTTGCCTTCCATCACAGTGAGGGTGTGCCTGGAGCAATCACTGTGATGGTTGTTTGTGTTCAATTGTAATTGTGTGTCTTGTGTTCTTTATTGTTTACTGCCGGACCCTGACATGAGAGGACGCTGGCGCTATTTGTTCGCCGCTTCTCCGTCAGGACAAATCTTTTGTTTGTTTGTTTGTTTTTATGTCTTGTTTGCTTTGTAAAGCGTCTTTGAGTATTTTGAAAAGCGCTATATAAAATAAATGTATTATTATTATTATTCAGCTATCTCCCCTTGGATCCCATACGATCTAACCTTCCAGAGCATCCTACCATGCGGAACTTTGTAAAATGCCTTCCGATACATATAGCGTTGGTTTCTCTGTGAGGTCCACTCGTCTAAAGTTAGTGAAATGCAGATTCCAGTATTTCCTGCAGTTCCTGCTTCATTTCTTTCCAGATTTTTATTCAAAACTTCATGACCATATCACGAATTACCTCTCTCTTACTTGAGATGTGCAGACACTTTTGGCCAAAGTTGCAAACGAAATTCTGTCTAAAGCTGTCAAATGCGCCATGACAAACTCAGGTATTTCCACTGATTTCTTCTTGAAATGCATAAGAATTGTTCCTTGATTTGTGCAGGATGGAATGCTAACTGATACTGGGAAAAAAATTACGGTATGTTTGTGTTCCAGATATTTGAATGGTGATGGGGATGGTTGATATTTGAAAGTTATTTCACAATGCTTTCACTTCCTATTGTATTTGTTCACAAGAAAGTTTTGCCAACAACCAACCTCTTACCTTGAAAATCAATCCAGTTATTTAACATCTTGCTGTTCAAAATATTCTGAATGCATTTAACTGATTGATCATGTTTACAATTTGCTGAGCTTTACTGGACAAATTGGCTGGAAAGTTACTGAAAGAATTTAAGTATTTACAAAAGAAACAGGTCACAAAATGGTTGCCTGCTTCTTCTTGCACATTGTAAATTGCTTAGCAGAAAGAGGTAAGCTGTGTCTAACCATGAGAAGTACAACATGTACTACAAAAAAATAAAAATAAGAATAAGCTAAGATTGCTTTATTTCGAAAAATAAAACTGACCTACTGATGACTTTTCAATACCTTATATTGGCTTGGTCTTATTTCCTTTACTACCTTGTATGGGCATGATGTGAGTGATGTCACCTCATTTACTGATAAGAAAAAGATATAACTATACCGTTTTGTCCTTTGTTTCGGAGAGTGGAACACAAGGTGTGCTTGGGTATCTGAAGACACCCGGTGCTGACCTCCCCACTCCTGCCTGGCATAATAAAGACTTTACTGTTTTACCACTAACTTTGTTGCATTGTTGTCTGTCTAGAGAAAACGAACTTTAACATTTCCAAACATTTATTAACAAAAACAAGGAATTCTTATACCATCCTATGCAAGTGCTGGCTTTAGAGTTTAAAAATATAATCACTTTAATCAATTAATTCTGATTAATCATGGTTAATAATTTTTTGAAAACCTGATTAAGCAGGGTAGCATTATTTTAAATCTCTAGTGAATATGGACAGTTTTGTCGAATGGGCAGACGCACAACAAATGAGCTTTTACAGTCTTTTTTATTTATTTACTTGATTGGTTGTGGGTGGCATAGTGGTCGCGTTACATCGCCAGAGACCCAGGTTCGATGCTGACTACGGGTGCTGTCTGTACAACGTTTGTATGTTCTCCCTGTGATTGCGTAGTTTTTAGTGCTCCCATTTCCTCCCTCATTCCAAAGACCTATAGGTTAATTGGTTTCGGTAAAAATTGTAAATTGTCCCTAGTGAGTAAGATAGTTTTAGTGTATAGGGGTGATAGCTGGTTGGTGAAGACTCGGTGGGCTGAAGGGCCTGTTTGCATGCTGTATCTCTAAAGTCTAAGGTGTATTGTTAAAGAAATACCTGTTTTTCTTTTATTGTCTCCTGCATAGCTAGCATTCCAACAGTACTTCGTCGAACTTTACTAAGTCTTTTCTCTTGATTGAAAGCAAATGATTCAGATATATTCGATCCACTAACACTCGGGATAACCTTTAACGGATTCATTTTTCAAACCTGAAACAGACACAATAGATTAGTTGTGCATAGAAATTCATAAATGAAGCCAAAATAACAAACCATTCAGTGTACCTGAGGAATCACTTCAACTCACTTAATCTTAATAAAGCTTTGATAATTCAATTAGTTTCTCACCCTTCCCCCTTATAATCCTACAAATCGTTCCTTTTCAAATACATAACATGCATGATAGTAGAAAGCAGAGGGAGATGAAGGAAGGCTGCTTGTTGGGACTGGAGGACCATGACTATGTGTGGCTCAAGGTTCGGTGCTAGGTCCATTTTGTTTCTCATCAATATCAATGATTTGGTCAACAAGGCATGGGTAAGTTTGCAGATGACACTAAAATAGATGGTATCTCAGAAAGTGAAAGGTCATCCAGATTCTCAGCAGGATCTTGATCAGCTGGGTAATTGGGCCAAGGAATGGAATTTGGGACGTTAAACCAGGGTAGAACTTTCACAGCATACGACAGGGACCTGAAGTGTTGTACAAGGAGGGAGAGATCTAGAAGTACAAGTACATAATTTCCTTATAGTGGCATCATAAGTTGAAACAAACCTCACCAAGATTGCTGGAGTTATGGACAGTGAGGAAGGCAGTCAATGTATGCAGCAGGTTATCAATCAACCACAGAAATGGGCAAAGAAATGGCAAATGGAGTTTATTATGAGTAAGTATGAGGTGTTGCATTTTGGAAGGTCAAATGTAAGGGGAAACAATACAGTTGATGACAAGACTATTAACAGCATATGTGCAGAGGGATCTTGGAATCCAGGTCCATAGCTCCCAGAAAATGGCAACACAAATAGCAAAAAAAGGCGTATGTTATGCTCACCTTGAGTGGTCAGGGTAGAAGAGTCAAGAAGTCATGATGCTGCTCTATAAGTCTTTATATGGTCACATTTATATTATTGCCTTCAGTTCTGTTCACCACATTACAGGAAGGTGGTGGAGGCCTTGGAAACGGTGCAATGATGTTTACCAGATGTAGAAACAGGGAACTGCAGATGCTGGTTTGTGCAAAAAGATACAAAATGCTGGCGTAACTCAGCAGGTCAGGAAACGGTGCAATGATGTTTACCAGAATGCTGAATATGTAGAAACAGGGAACTGCAGATGCTGGTTTGTGCAAAAAGATACAAAATGCTGGCGTAACTCAGCAGGTCAGGCAACATCTCTGATGTGGTTGGGCAAGCTGGGACTGAATATCTTGGAGCTTAGGAAATTAAGGGATGATGTTACTTATTTGCACTTATTTTAATGCAAAAGACCTGTCTGATTGAACTGGGGGTGTGTGACTCATGCAACAAGGACGTTGTAGCCATTATAGAAACCTGGTTGTGAGAGGGAGAAGATTGGCAGCTTAATGTTCCAGGGTACAGATGCTTCAGAAGAGATAGAGGTGGGAGTAAATGAGGAAGGGATGTCACTTTATTGATTGAGGAGAATATTACAGCAGTGGTTAGAGATAACATTACTGATACTTCATTCAGTGAGACTATATGGGTGGAGCTGAGAAATAAAAAAGGGATGATCACCTCGTTGGGAGTGCACCACAGGCATCCAAATAGTCAACGAGAATTAGAAAAGTAAATATGCCAAGAGATTGCAGGCAGCTGCAGGACAAATAAGGTTGTCGTAGTTGGGGATTTTAACTTTCCCAATATTGCTGGGAATGTCATAATGTACAAGGTTTAGATGGGGCAAAATGTATCAAAGCGTTCAAGAAAGTTTCCTCAGGCAATATATACAAGGTCTTACACGAGAGAGGGCAACACTTGATCTAGTCTTAGGAAATTGGGAGGGGCAGGTGGATGGAGTTTTCATGGATGAGACTTTTGAGACCACCGATCATTATTCCATTAGGTTTAAGAAAATAGAGTCATAGTGTGGAAACAGGCCCTTAGGCCCAACTTGCCCACACCGGCCAACATGCCCCAGCTACACTAATTGCACCTGTCCTATCCATGTACCTGTTTAACTGTTTCTTAAATGTTGGGATAATCCCTGCACATATACCTCCTCTGGCACCTTATTCCATACACCCACCACCCTTTGTGTGAAACATTTGTGCCTCAGATTCCTATTAAATCTTTTCCCCTTCACCTTAAATTTATGTCCTCTAGTCCTCGATTCACCTACTCTGGGCAAGAGACTCTGTGTATCTACCCAATCTATTCCTCTCATGATCTTTTACAGCTCTTTGAGATCATTCCTCATCCTCCTGCGCTCCCAGCATACTCAACCTCTCCCTATAGCTCAGACCCCTCCAGTCCTAGCAACATCCTCGTAAATCTTCTCTGTACACTTTCCAGCTTGACATCTTTCCTAGAACATAGTGTCCAGAACTGAACACAATACTCCAAATGGGGCCCCCCAAATACAGCCTCACCAACATCTTATACAACTGCAATATGACCTCAAAAATTCTTTCCTCGATACTCTGGCTGATGAAGGCCAATATGCCAAAAGCCTTTTTGACCACCTGATCTACCAGCGACTCCACCTGCAAGGAACCATGCACCTGCACTCCTAGATCCCTCTGCTCTACAACACTGCCCAGAGCCCTACCATTCACTGTGTCGGTTCTGCCCATGTTACACTTCTCAAAATGTAAGGTCTTATATTTCTCTGCATTAAATTCCATCAACTATTCCTCAACCCACCTGGCCAATCGATCAAGATGCTGCTGCAATTTTTCACAACTATCCTCACTATCTGCAAAGCCACCCATTTTGTATCATCTGCAAACTTACTAATCTTGCCGTGTCTGTTATCATCCAACTCATTGATATAGATGATAAACAGTAAAGGGGCCATCGCCAAACCCTGAGCAACACCACTCGTCACAGGCCCCCAGTCCGAGAAACAACCTTCCACCATCACCCATGAAGCCAATTTTCTATCCATTCAGCTATCCTTGGATCCCATCTGATCCAACCTTCCAGAGCAGCCTACCAGGCGGAACCTTGTCGAATGCTTTGCTGGGATCCATATAAACAACGTCTACTGCTCTGCCGTCATCAACTTTTTTGATCATGTCTTCAAAAAACATAATCAGATTTACGAGAAACGACCTCCCATGTACAAAACCATGTTGATTGTCCATAATCAGCCCTTGTCCATCTAAATGCTTGTATACTATCACTCAGAATACTCTCTAGTAACTTTCCAACTACAGATGTTAAGCTCACTGCCCTGCATTTGCCAGCATTTGCCCTGCAACACTTCTTGAATAGAGGCACATCCTCCAGTCTTCCAGCACTTCTGCATTTAAAGACGACTTGTAAATTTCAACCAGGGCTCCCGCAATTTTCTCTCTCGTTTCCCACAATGTCCTTGGATATATCTGATCAGGCCCTGGAAATGTGACTACCTTCATACACGATAGAACCTTCAGCACCTCTTCCACCGTAACTGACTGCTCTCAAAACACTTCAATTGACTGCCCCAAGTTCTTCCATCCTCCTGTCTTTCTCCTCCATAATAGAGAAATATTCATTGAGGACCTTACCCAACTCCTGTGGCACCACAGAGTTGACTGCTTTGATTCCTGAGGGGTTCCACTCACTCTCCAGTTACCCTTTTCCCCCTTATGTATTTATATAATCTCTTGGGATTGTCCTTCATGCTATCTGTCAGCGCTATCTCCTGGCCCCTATTTGCCTTTCTGATTTCCTTTTTTACTTGGCTCATTAGATCCCAAAATTCCTCAAGGGATACACCTGACCACAGCTGTCTATACCTGTCCCATGAATCCTTCTTATTCTTGACCATTGGCTCAATTTCTCTCGTCAGGCAAGCTTCCTTACGTTTGCCTTGCCCTTCTTTCTATTAAATATGGATAAAGGCAGAGCAGGCCCACGAGTTACAATTCTAAATGGGGCAAAACCAACTTTGAAGGTGTCAGATAAGAACTCATTCAAGTTGATTGGAGCAAGTCGTTTGAAGGCAAAGGAAAGTCCAGAAGGTGGGATGTTTTTTAAAGTGTGCTGCCAAGAGACCAGGACATGCACGTTCCAGTGAAGGGTAAGGCTGGAGGGCGCAAGTAAGCATGGATGACAAGGGAAATAGAGGCTCGAGTCAAAAATAAAGAAGGGTCATGAAGCAGGTCTAAGCAGCTTGTCCACTAATTCTGATTCGATCGCTAAAATTTACATCATATCATCAATTATACAACAGTATAACATGTACTCACAAAATGTTCAATTTCAGTTTTAGAAACTTGGATTCAAAGGAACCAAACCATAACGAAAATAAGAGTGACACAAAACTTTGAGTTAACATGCATCGGCCTTTATTGTACGAAGAAATAAGAACACCAAAATCTTCTTACTTTTTTTATTTGATCATTTATTTATAGGGATTTGTAGTGCCCCTCTTTCAGCTTTCTACCCCCCCCCCCCCTCCCCCCCACTCATCACTGAAGAAGGGGGACGACCCAAAGCGTCACCTATCCATGTTAAACATGGAAAATAGGTGCAGGAAGCCATTCGAGCCAGCACCACCATTCATTGTGATCATGGCTGATCATTCACAATCAGTAATATGTGCCCAACTTCTCCCCATATCCCTTGATTCCACTAGCCCCCAGAGCTCTATCTAACTCTCTCTTAAATCCATCCAGTGATTTGGCGTCCACTGCTCTCTGTGGCAGAGAATTGCACAAATTCACAACTCTCTGGGTGAAAAAGTTCCTTCTCACCTCAGTTTTAAATGGCTTTATCCTGGCTAAGACTGTGGCCCCTGGTTCTGGACTCCCCCAACATTGGGAACATTTTGTACTCCAGAAATGCTACCTAACCTGCTGAATTACGTCAACACTGTTTCTTTTTGTAAACCAGCATCTCCACTTCCTTACTTCTATCCCAAAGAATATCTTCAATGATGTCCTGGAGCTGAGCTGATTGACCTCCAACAATCATAACCACCTTTCATACATTATATGAGATGGGATTCCAACCATTGGAATTGCAATTGCAAATTGACTTCAATTTTATCGTTATCTCTTGAAACCACACCGGTCAAAAACCAGCCCCAAATATGCCGGCAGGGTCCTTCAGTAAATTCAGTCGTTCGTGTCTGGAAACTCACGGGAACTGCCAGGTCTGGCCAGCAAAATTCATGGGGCAACAAGCCGTGAGGAAAGAAACATGGACATATACCCTGGTCTCAATTACCTGTTTTAGTCATCCTGCAATTTTGCGTCAAAAATGAAATAAATTATGACTCTTCTTCCCCAGATATGCATTTTAATAACAATTTTGCATGTCGTGAGGGGAGTGAACTTTTGGCAAAATTGCAACGCAGAAGTTCCTCTTGTTCCTGTGCAACACTCCCACCCCCTTCCTCCGGGACTAATGTTGATACTCACTTGAAATGTTTCTCCACACAACAAATGAAAAACAATGTCTCAAACGACAAAGGTCCGAGAAGGCGTCGAGCGCGGAAAGGTTTGTGAAAGGGCGAAGAGACGTGAAACGCTCCTTCTCCCTCCCCGGGCGGTAACGGTGAAGGGTGCACGAGCCTCGCCCAACGGCCGCCCCGAGAGCCGAACCCCTTCCCCGCGAGCCCCGCCCAACGGCCGCCCCGCGAGCCGAACCGCTTCCCCGCGAGCCCCGCCCAACGGCCGCCCCGCGAGCCGAACCCCTTCCCCGCGAGCCCCGCCCAACGGCCCCCCGCGAGCCGAACCCCTTCCCCGCGAGCCCCGCCCAACGGCCGCCTCGCCCAACGTCGGCACCGAGAGCCGAACCCCTTCCCCGCGAGCCCCGCCCAACGGCCGCCCCGCGAGCCGAACCGCTTCCCCGCGAGCCCCGCCCAACGGCCGCCCCGCGAGCCGAACCCCTTCCCCGCGAGCCCCGCCCAACGGCCGCCCCGCGAGCCGAACCCCTTCCCCGCGAGCCCCGCCCAACGGCCGCCTCGCCCAACGTCGGCACCGAGAGCCGAACCCCTTCCCCGCGAGCCCCGCCCAACGATACCCCAGCATTTTGTGTCCATCTTCGGTGTAAACCAAAGATAATCGAGCAGAGTAAGATAGACCACTCGACCCTAAAAACCGTAGTATGTCATGGCGCCATTTTAGTAGGGAGAAACTTGCAGTAATATTTAAAAAGACAAAGAATAAAAATCTGTGAATTGATAGATGAGATATATTCTGCGTTTTTATGGTATCATCACACATACAACATGTTCCCCCACAACACTGCGAGAGGTATAGAATGATTGCACGGCAGGCGAGGTCACGGCCCCTAACCCGTACTGTTGCCATGCAACGCCTTCTGGAGGGCACGCCATGTACTGCAGTTCAATGTTGCGGCCGCACTTTGCTGCAGCTCGGCTTTACCCGGACCCTGGTCTTCTTCCATCAGCGCGTCTCCGGCTCCCTCCCGGTGTTCCGAGCGTCCCAACACCTCTCCCTGTTCCCGTGCTCCTCACTCCTCCAGGCTCGGCGCCCCTGCTCCGCTCCTCTCTTCCTGCGGTTCTTCGGCCCCTTGCTGGCCCTCCAGGCCCTCTCCCCGCTCGCCCTCTCCGTCAGCCGGGGTCCACTTCTACTTGGCCAGCGCTCAACACCTTGTGGCTGGGGCTGCCGAGCAGAGCCGTGGCCTGGTCCTCCGCCCATTGCCTCGGCTCCCAGCGCCCAGCCCAGCTCGGTGCGGCTCGGCCGCCACAGCCCGGTTCTCTTCCTCCTCCTCCAAGGCCGTCGAGCACGGCCTGGGCCCTTCGTCCTCAGCCTGGCCCCGGAGGGTTGCCGACCTCCAGCTCTCGCTGCATCTGCCCCTGCAGATCCTCCAGGCCCCTCGGCTCGCGTTCTTCACGCTCCAGATCGCTCAACTCCGTCCTTTCCTCCTTTCCCCCTCTTCTTCTCCCCCCGGTCGGCGCCCCCCTGCTTCTCGGCCTTACTCTCCTGCCTCCCTTCTCGGCCGCGTTTCCCCTTCTCCCGCCGGCTGGCCAGACGTCTTCCCAGCTGCTTCTTGCGTCCACAGGCTTGGTTCGCAGCCCTTCTCCTGGTCCCTCTTCCTCCGCCGGATCCCCCCCCCCCCCATTTTTTACAGCACACAAATTGGCCTTTTGGCGGCTTTTTAATTGAAAGAATGTCCGCGTTGCATGTGTTGGTGGTGTATGCTGTAAGCTGCCATGTCCTCTAGTTGCCTTGAGCGACTCTGCGTCACGCACTTTGACTATACGACCTTATGTGCAATCCCCTAATACCAAGCCAATTAACCTACAAGCCTGGACGTCTTTGGAGTGTGGGAGGAATCCGGAGCACCAGGAGAAAACCCACGTGGTCACGGGAAGAACGTAAAACTCCGTATAGACAGCTCCCCTAGTTAATAGACAATAGGTGCAGGAGGAGGCCATTCGGCCCTTCAAGCCAGCACCGCCATTCAATGTGATCATGGCTGATTATTCTCAATCAGTACCCCGTTCCTGCCTTCTCCCCATACCCCCTGACTCCGCTATCCTTAAGAGCTCTATCTAGCTCTCTCTTGAATGCATTCAGAGAATTGGCCTCCACTGCCTTCTGAGACAGAGAATTCCACAGGTTCACAACTCTGACTGAAAAGGTTTTTCCTCATCTCAGTTCTAAATGGCCTACCCCTTATTCTGGACTCCCCCAACATTGGGAACATGTTTCCTGCCTCTAACGTGTCCAACCCCTTAATAATCTTATACGTTATAGTCAGATCTATGGCGTGATAAAGTAACAACTCTACCGCTGCGCTGCCATGCCGCCCCAGTGTGCTATGGCAATGGGAATTGTTCCTGTGTATTGCAGGAGAAAATGTGACCCCATGTGTAAGAAAAGTTGGGAGAGTGGAAACAGGGAAGGAATTTTCTCGCCAAAGACTGAAGGGGCCCCATCCTTGATCCACGAGGACAGCTCCGTTGCTGTGAGAGACCAAGCACACTGCGTCCATGTTCTGCAGAGTTTAAAAGAATGAAAGATCTCATTAAACATGTCTATCCTGGACAGGCTAGAAATAGACACAAAGTGCTGTCGTGATTCAACGGATCAAGCAGCATCTCTGGAGAACATGGATAGGTGAAGTTTTGGGTCAGGGCTCTTCTTCAGACTGAAAGTAAACAGGGGGGAACTGGAGGTAAGAAAAGCCCAGAACAAAGCAGAGCCGGCAGTAGATGACTAAGGAGGGATGGAGCCCATAACAGCTCATTGTTGGCTGGGGAAGAGGCGATAATGGAGGGACATAGGGATGTGATCTGTGGAACTAGCAGGACAATTATGGTGTGGGAGGGGGGAGAGTGGGCGTGCAGAGGTTACTAGATGGACAGGCCGGATACAGGGAGGCTGTTTCACAAAGGAGTTGAATCCCAGCTAGTGTGAGGTGGTGAAAATAAGCAGGTGTCAGAGGTTATGGGGAGAAGGCAGGAGAATGGGGTTAGGAGGGAGAGATAGATCAGCCATGATTGAATGGCGGAGTAGACTTGATGGGCTGAATGGCCTAATTCTACTTTCACTTAAGACCTTATGAGAACATCCACAATTAAGGGCAGCATCTGTGAAGAAAATGGACCAACGACATTTCGGGCCAGGATCCTTAATATTGGTTTATTATAGTTATTTTATCAGAGGTACAGTGAAAACTTGTTCTTAATGCGTAAAAGGACACAGTGTTGGAGTAACTCAGCAGTTCAGGCACCTCTGGAGAACAGGTATAGGCGATGTTTCGGGTCAGGGCCCTTATTCAGACTGAAGAAATGTCACCTACCCATGTTCTCCAGAAATGCTGCCTGACCCGCTGTGTTACTCCAGCACTTAGTGTCTTCAGTTCCTTTATTCTACACCTTGTCCAATCAAATTATACATCAGTACAATAGATCCTTTTCTGGAGCAGCACCAGAGAGTCGCCACTTCTGCAACTTTCAAGTCTCTTAAAAGTCCGGTCTTGGCCCAAAGAGGTCTGAAGTTTCATATTGCTCATTTTATGGCATGGTGTCCTGGCAGCACTGGATCGATAAGTAGGGGTTGGCCTGGCCCAGTGCGATGCTGTTGGCTCCTTCCATCGCCGATCCATACAGCTGCCACACGTTGCGCTCGATCTGCTTTCTCGCCCGGCTGCTGTAGGGCTTATCGCAACCACCTCCGCCAATGTCACCACCCGCGATCACCGCAGTCCGTCACTTCCAGCAGCCGTCCCTCTGATCCCACGCATCCAGGTCTACATGTCCCGCTTCCCGAGCTCATCATGGGACAGTTCCCAATCGTGGGTCGGTGGGTCAGATTCCAATCACGGGATGCTTATTAATGTTATGGGAGGGGAGGTCTCGGACCAGTCACTGATGCCATCTCCTTTTCTTTCCCACAATCAGCCGCAATCTGAGCAGGGGTTGGACCCCGGTTTCTCATGGTCAGGGACTCCCAGGGTCAGATTTTGATGCCCGGTCCAGCCGACCCTCCCATAAATGACCAATGGGCGTGAGTATCTGATGGATGAAGTGACCATTGGACACAAGTGGCTGAAGCGCTTTATGGTTGGGCCCTGCGAGTGACCGGTTGTCCCTGATCCCCATGACTGACCAGTGATCTCCACAGCCACTCCCCGAGAGTGACTGGTGTATTATAAGCTCCACCCTTCCTTGGTCATCTGTTGCCGACCCCAGTTCTGCCTTTTTTTTACCTCCAGTTTCTTCCCCTCTTAGTCTGAAGAAGGGTCCCGACCTGAATACGATGGACATGACTAACTGGTGATCTCCGCAGCCACTCCCAGGCCATTCCCCGCGACTGACTGGTGGTTTTGCGGTCACTGACAGTGAGTGACCGTGTACTCTCCACTGCTGTTCCCTGCTCTTCCTGGCCACTGCCTGCTCTATGTGACTGGCTAGTGCTCTCCATGGTTGAGACTGACTGATGCTCTCCACAGCCGCTCTCCGTAAGTGACCGATAGACATGAGTGGCTGGAGCTTTCCATGGCCGGTCCCCGCAAATGACTGACTGACCGGTGCTCTCCACGGCCACTAGACCCAGTGCCAGAGCTGGGTGAGTGCTGTCCTGTCACAGGGGTTGATGACCAGTACCCTGAGGCTGACAGCCACCCCCAACACCTCCACGTCCAGGCAATAACGGGTCGCTTCGTGCTTGATCCGTGATCCAGTCAACACCCACCGCTGAGGGACAGAGGGACACACATCACATCACACGATCTACAGGCATATCACCCACTCTCCCCAACACAGGTGGGACCGGGGCACATGTTCTAGTGCACGGTCACATGCGTCTTGCTACATGCGTATGGCACTCTACACACTAGCATATACAAACATGCAGGTCTACGACACACAAACTATACAAATTGTGTACGTACAGTTACAGTACATATTTATAAACATAGGCATAGTTCATACACAGATAATTGTGGGCTGATGGGTCTATTACTGTGCTGTCCTGTTTCATGTGTACACAGACTGAACTCACACCCAGAGACTATGGATGACACAGAAACAGGTACGGAGAGTACATACATATCACTCGGGCAGTTTTCCTTAACACAAAGTATGTGAATGTGTTCAACATGATGTCACGTGGACAGGGACTATCATAAACATACACACACTCACTCACACGCACACAGACACACAATCTCACACACACGCGCAAATACACATAAGCCCATTTTCACACATACTCAAGCATACGCACGCATGCCTGCAGTGGCATGTACAGCTACGCTTGCATACACGCTCACATACTTGCGCACATGCATTCACACACACGTGATGCTCCCACTCACACACACATGCATGCACACACACACTCCCACTCACACATGGCGGGCCCACAGTCTGTGCAGGAGACGTGTATCCTGGGAGCGAGGAGAGGGTCCAGGCGAGGATGGATGGGAAGGGAGAGGATGGCACCGGGGGATTAGGGATTACCTGTCCGCTGTCCTCACCACTGCATGGAAGCAGCACGATAGGCGATGCCGGGACGGGGGAGGCGATGGAGAGGCAGTGGCGACGCTGTGACAGGCGTTGCCCGGCGGTGTACGTCCACTCCTGGGGGGGTCAGACAGAGTGTAGGGGTGTGGGCGACCTGCTCCACACTTGTCCCCCTCCCCCCTTCACTCCATCCCTCTCACCCCCATTCCAGCCCCACCAACCCACTCCATACCTCTCCCCATCCCGTCCCCTCTTCACCCCTCCCTGCTCCGTCACTGGTCACTCCATCTCTCTCCCCACTTTACCCACCCCTCCTCTCTCTTCTCTGCCACAACTCTGATCTCCCTCCCTTTCCCTCACTCCACTCCTCCCAAACCTCCCCAATCTGCTCGTCCCCAACCCTCCACACCTCACTCCTCTCCCTCACACCCACTCCCCATGCCAGTCCCCCCTCTCTGTTCTTCTCACCTCCTCCTCCTCTCTCTGCCCCTTCCCTCCTCAACCCCTCTCCCCTAACCACCTTGCCACTCCCTTCCCCCACCTTCTCCTCCCCTTATGCCACCCCCTCTCCCCGCATTGACCTGGTTGCTGCTTCCTTGGCAGGGCCGGAGTGCCATGGTGAGGGAGTCCCCATCCCCCACCGTCTCCACACAGTCCCGTCTCTGCTGGATCACGCCCGGCACCGCGTCTGTCTCGTCGGGAATTCTGCCAGAAAACCACAGACGCTGAATGTGAGACCCGCATTCGGGGCTGGGGCAACATCCCCTCCCAACACTGCGCAGCGGGGATGAACTGCCTCACAGAGCCAGAGGCTACGGTTCATTCCTGACCTCGGGTGCTGTCTGAGTGCAGTTCACACATCATTCCTGTGACCGTGTGGGTTTTCAATAGAGAATAGACAATAGGTGGAGTAGGCCATTCGGCCCTTAGAGCCAGCACCACCATTCAATGTGATCATGGCTGATCATTCTCAATCAGTACCCCGTTCCTGCCTTCTCCCCACACCCCCTGACTCCGCTATCCTTAAGAGCTCTATCTAGCTCTCTCTTGAAAGCATTCAGAGAACTGGCCTCCACTGCCGGGTGCTCCTCCCACACTCAAAAGACGTCTGTAGGTTAATTGGCTTATGTAAATTGCCCCTAGTGTGTAATGATTGGATGAGAAAGTGGCATAACAGAACTAGTGTGAATGGGTGGTCAATGGTCGGCATGGACTCCATGGGCTGAAGGGCCTGTTTCCATGCTATTTTTCAATCAATCATTTTACAAGGATGTTGCCAGGACCTCAGTTATAAGGAGAGGTTGGGCAGGCTCGGGCTTTATTCCTTGCCGCAGGAGGACGAGGGGTGATCTTCCAGAGGTGTATAAAATCATGAAGGGAAATAGGCAGAGGAACATGGGCCAAACGTGAGCAAATGGGACCAGTTTAGATGGGCATCTTGGTTGGCATGGATGCTGGGCAGGGGAGGGGCTGGAGCTAAGGGGAGGGGGAAAGGCTGGGGAAGGGGGTAGAGACCTACCTGAGCTCAGGGTAGACATGGTCCAGGTACCAGTGGAAGGGCTTGCATTTCAGATCCATCTTCAACTTCAGTCGGCTCTGGATACTGGGAAAGGGAGGGAGGGGCCGGTCAGAGGTGGAACCCCTTCCTCCGACATCCTCCTCCCTAACTACTTCCATCATCCTCCCTCTTAGCATCCCCTTCCACCCTCCCACTCCCACCACCACCCCTCCCCACTCCCTCTCCTTGTTCCCTCTCTCCATTCCATGTCCCCTCTGTGTCTCCCCATCCCTGCTCCCCACTCTTTCTGTCTACCCTCTCCCCACCCACTCTCATTGTCTTCCCTCTCCCCACTCACTCTCCGTAAGGCTGCCCCTTGGCTGAGGGACGAGCTTCGTAGTAGAATCGCTTGAAATCGTCCATCCAAACCTCGACTGTGCGTCGGGTGTTCCTGGAATGGGGGGGGGGGGGGGGGGAAAGGGTCAGAGACGATGCAGACATCCCCCCACCGTACTTCCCCCGCTGCACGGACAGCTCCAGATATTGAGTTATTACTGTCACATTTCCCAAGGTAAAGTGAAAGCTTTGCTCTACAGGCTCTCCAAACAGATCAGTAAATACTATACTGATTTTCCGGCACCCTTGGTTCCAGAGCTTTCTGGATTATCCACTTTGGCGGACTAACAGAGGAGTCCAACAGTACCAGAATGGCCCATCTGGGCCACCGTAAGACTGAGATACCGGCTCGCAAATTCGGCCTCAGAAGTTGGCTATAGGAAAGGATGTGCCGGCTCTGGCCGTTGTAGGAGGGGGGAGAGGGCAAGTTCGACCCACCCTCCCCACCCCCATTCTCCCCGTCCTCACCCACCCCAAACCCCCACTCTCTCTAACCTCCTCCCCGTCCTCAGTACCTGATGTAGGTGTTGGCGTTACCATCGGGGAAGAGGTAGGGGTGTTTGCGACGGAAGACGTGTCCCACGCGGCTGCAGGGGAGGATTTCCAGGGAGCCACCGCACATCCACACTCGGAACGACAGCTCTGCAAGAGGGAGAGCATGGAACAGCCCAGGAGCAGGCTCTTTCGCCCACAACCTCCTTGCCAAGACCATTTCTTATCTGCCTACACATGATCCATTCCCTGCATATCCATGTGCATATTCAAAAGTCTCTTAAACATCACTATCGTATCTGCCTCCACCACCACCCCAGCAATGCTTTCCAAGCCATCACCAATCTGTGTGTAAAAAAAAAAGCTTGCCCCGCAAATCTCCTTTAAACTTTTTCCCTCTCACCTTAAAGCCGTGCCCTCTAGTTTTGGACATTTCTACCTTGGGGGGAAAAAGGTTCTGACTGTCTATCCTATCCATGCCTCCCATGATTTTATATACTTCTATCAGGTCTCCCCACAACCTCCAACGTTCAAGGGAAAACAATCCAAGTCTGTTCAACCTCTCCCTGTAGCTAATACCCCCCAAATCCAGGCACCATTCTGGTTAACCTCCTCTGCACTCTTTCCAAAGCGGACTAACAGAGGAGTCCAACAGTAAGGGGGCAACTGCACACAATACTCCATATTGTATTTGGCTGCAATACTCCATATTGTATTTGGAGGAGTTGGCTGCGCCTAACGGCTGCGGCTCTCTGGCAGTCTGTTGTCTTTTTTTCTTTTTTTTTGTTTGTGTCGGTGTTGGGATGGTTTTTGTTTCTGTTTTTGGCTGTGTATGTGTGGTGGGGGGGGGGGGGGGTGTGGGGGTGTGGGGGTGGGGGGGGGGGGGTGGGGCGGGGCGGGGGGAAACCTTTCTTTTATTAGGTCTCTTCCCCGGGGCGCAGCTCGCCCGCGGTGCCTTCCATCGCCCGGCGTGGCTCGGCTGTGGGACTTAATATCGCCGGCGAGGCTCGGCCGCGGGACGTTTCAATGCCCGGTGCGGCTCGGCCGCTGGACTTAACATCGCCTGGTGCGGCCGCGGGACGTTTCAGGTCCCGGCGCGGTTTGGCCGCTAGACTTAACATCGCCTGGTGCGGCCGCGGGACGTTTCAGTGCCCGGCGCGGCTTGGCCGCTGGACTTAACATCGCCTGGTGCGGCCGCGGGACGTTTCAGTGCCCGGCGCGGCTTGGCCGCTGGACTTAACATCGCCTGGTGCGGCCGCGGGTTGTTTCAGTGCCCGGCGCGGCTTGGCCGCTGGCCTTAACATCGCCTGGTGCGGCCGCGGGACGTTTCAGTGCCCGGCGCGGCTTGGCCGCTGGACTTAACATCGCCTGGTGCGGCCGCGGGACGTTTCAGTGCCCGGCGCGGCTTGGCCGCTGGACTTAACATCGCCTGGTGCGGCCGCGGGACGTTTCAGTGCCCGGTGCGGCTCGGCCGCGGGACGTTTCAGTGCCCGGTGTGGCTCGGCCGCTGGACTTAACATCGCCCGGTGCGGCCGCGGGACGTTTCAGTGCCCGGTGCGGCTCGGCCGCGGGACGTTTCGGTGCCCGGTGCGGCTTGGCCGCTGGACTTTTCAGTGCCCGGTGCGGCTCGGCCGCTGGACTTAACATCGCCCGGTGTGGCCGCGGGACGTTTCGGTGCCCGGGGCGGCTCGGCCGCGGGGCCTTCCATCCCCTTGCGGGGGCTGTGCGTGTCGTTTGCCTCGGTAGGGGTCGAGCTGCCTGTCCGTGGGTGCGGGGGGAAGAGAGGGGAAGTTTTGTTGCCTCCATCACAGTGAGGGGGTGTTTGGAGTCACTGTGATGGATGTTTGTGTTGGGGTCGGGTGTCCTGTGTTCTTTTCTTTTTTGTTGTGTCTTGTGTCTTGTGACTGCTGAAATTTCGTTCGGTGTTTGTGCCGAGTGACAATAAAGTGTTGTTATACTGTTATACTGTTATGCGGCTTAACCAAAATCCTATAAAGCTGCATCCTAACTTTCTGACTCTTACCCTCTGCCCCGACCCGTGAAGGCAAGCATACCATATGCCTTCTTCACCACTCTGTCTACTGTGTTGCCACATTCAGGGAGCTGTGAACTTGGACCCCAAGATCCTGCTGCACATCAATGCTGTTAAGGGTCTTGCCATTAAATGTATATTTTCCCCTTACATTTGACCTCCCAAAGTGCAATACCTCACACTTGCTCTGATAAAACTTCATCTGCCATTTCTCCACCCACATCTGCAACTTATCTAAATCCCGCTACATACTTTGACAGCCTTCCTCACAGTCTGCGGCCCCAGCAATCTTGCTGTCATCTGAAAATTTACTAACCAAACTGTCTATGTCATTCAAGTCATTTATATGTAACACAAACTGCAGGGGACCCAGCACAGAGATCTCTGCAGAACTCCACAGGTTACAGGCCTCCAGCATGAATATTGTCCTTCAACCACAACTACCTGTCTTCTATCAGTAAGCCAGTTCTGAATCCAAACGACCAAGTCATTGTTAATCCCATGCATTTTAATCTTCTGGATCAGCCTGCCATAGGGGACTTTATCAAACGCCTTACTTCAATCCATATAGACATCCACCACCCTACCCTCATCAATCACCTTTGTCACCTACTCAACTAACGCAAAGGAGTAAGGAGACCTGCTGCATACAAAGGGAGCATGATGAGAGAGAGTAGCAGGTAGACAGATATGCTGGTCCAAGTGAGTAGGGAGGGGATGGGACAGTGGGATAAGATGGAACTGGTGTAAACAGGTCATGGATTGTCATTATGGCCCGTTTCCTTGCTGTATCTCTAGACTAAACTCCGTTTTAAAATCAAACCGTGCCAGGACCTTTGTGGTGAATGGCAGCGGCCTGGGATGTGTTGTAGAGCAGAGGGATCTAGGAGCACAGGTTCATGGTTCCCTGAGAGTGCAACAAACGTCCTCACAACTCACCAAAGTTTTCTCCGCCCCAGATCTCCATCTCAGTGTCGTAGCTTCCCAGGTGGTTGAACCAGGCCTTGTTGATCACAAAAAGTCCACCCGCTATCACCGGGGTCCTGGGGAGAGGTGGGAGGTCAGGGGAGTCATCACGGGCAAGGGCAGACATCACGGGCAAGGGGAGAGAGGCATCACAGGCAAGCGGAGACGGGGCGAGGGGAGACTAGGGGTGAGCGGAGACTAGGGGCGAGGGGAGACTAGGGGTGAGGGGAGACAGTGCAAGAGACGTCTGGGGCTGGCCATAGCCCTGGGGGTGACGAGACGGGGGCTCCATGGGAACAGGGTGAGTGGGAAGATGTCTGGACCCTCCCCAGTATCCCACCCAGCCCCCCTCCCGGGACCACCCCATACCTGATGGGGGCGATGGGGTTGGCTCTCCCTGCCGTCACCTCCTCGCTCAGCGGCTCCCACTTGAAGTGTAGACTCCAGTCAAACCCTGGGGGACAAGGGCAAGTGATCAACCCTCCCCCACCCCTCGATCCATACCCTTCCTGACCCCACCACCTCCCGATCATTATCCCTCCCTGACCCCCATCCACATCCCCTCCACACCTCCCCATCCCATAACACACCTATTCTACACACCTATTTCTCCCCTCTCCCTCCCCTTCAACCCATGTAAACGTCGCCTATCCATGTTCTCTACAGATACTGTCTGAATCGAGTTACTCCAGTACTTTGTGTCATTTGTTGTAAGCCAGCATCTGCAGTTCCTTGTGTCACCACCCTTCCCCGTCCTCTAAGCCCTGTCCCTACCCCTACCTGCCCCACTTCCTGTCTTTACATATCACCCACAACTCCACCTTCTCTGGGCCAAGTCTCCCCTATGTCCCCAACACAAGCGGGATGTCATCAGATCTGGGTAACTTTAGAGAGTCAGAAACAGGCCCTTCAGCCCACTGACCAGTGATCACCCGTTCCACTAGTTCTATGTTGTCCAACTTTCTCATCCACTCCCTGCACACTAGGGGCAATTTACAGAGAGCCAATTCACCTTCAAACCCGCACATCATTGGGACGTGGGAGGAAACCAGGGCATCTGGAGGAAACCAACACGGTCACGGGGAGAACATGTAAACTGCGTACAGACAGCACCCACAGTCGGGATCGAACCCGGGTCTCTGGTCCTACCTCCTCTCAAGTCCGGGGAGGCAGCCACGTAAGCGAAGGTGTCCATGTTGATGATGTCGATGACAGGGCTGACCACGCGGGAGGGGTCCTATCACGGAAAACACCGGAAGAGTGAGAGCGGGGACTGAGGCAGCCGGGATGCCAGCGGCAATCGTATCACCACCACCCCCTCTCCCTGCCCCCACCTCTACACTATGCACCCTTCCCTGATAGCCCCAACAATCTCCCCTGGATCAGTCACATGGAAACAACAGCCAAGATGCCACACCAATGCCTCTACCTCCTGAGGAGACTGGGGAATTCAGCCAGTCTTCAGTGACTCTCACAAACTTCACAGATGCACCATAGAAAGCATACTGTCGGGTTGCATCACAGCCTGGTTTGGGAACTGCTCTGCCCAAGACCAGACTCCCCACCATTGACTCCATCCACACATCATGCTGCCTCAGGAAACCAGTCAACCTAATCAAAGACTAGTCACACCTCGGTCATTCCTTCTTCTCCCTGCTCCCGTCTGGCAGAAGGCACAGAAGCTTTAAAGTGCGCACCAGCAGACTCAGGAACAGCTTCTTCTCCGTTGTTATCAAGCTTCTGTCCTTCCATAAGCTAGGTTACTGTCCGATTCACCTCTACCCCAATGTGGACTTTGGACTTTGTCTCTGGAGCGCTACAATACTGAGAACTATATTCTGCACTCTGTATCTTCCTTTATGCTCTACCTATTGTTCCCTAAGTTTGACCTGATTGTATTTATGTATAGTATTGTCTGATCTGATTAGATAGTTCATAAATTCATAAGTGACAGGAACAGAATTAGGCCATTCGACCCATTAAGTGTACCCATTAGGCCATTCGACCCATTAAGCCATTCAATCATGACTGATATATCTCTTCCTCTCAATTCCATTCTCCTACCTGCTAACCCCTGACACCCGCACTAATCAAAAATCTAAAATTATCCATTGACTTGGCCTCCACTGCTATCTGCGGCAATGAATTCCACAGATTCACCATCCTCTGACGAAAGAAATTCCTCCTCATTTCCTTCCTAAAGGAACGTCCTTTTATTTTGCTTCTGGTGATAGATTCTCCCACTAGTGCAAACTTCCTCTCCACATCCAATCTAACCAGGCCTTTCACTATTCAGTAAGTTTCAATTATCCTATTGAACTCCAGCGAGTATTGGCCCAGTAACATCAAACGCTCATCATGTGTTAACCCACTGAGTCCTGGGATCATTCTCGTAAAATTCTCGAGAGCATGCAAAACAAAATTTTTCACGATACCTCAGTGTACAAGACAATGATAAATCCAAAGGAGTCAGTCCAAGGGAGTGGGGGAAGGGAGAGACGGGAGTGTGGGGAAAGAAGTGGAGGGAGGGGGAGGGTGTGTCTTGAGGGGGGAGGGTGTGTCTTGAGGGGGGAGGGGAAGGGTGTCTCTGTGGCATTGGGATCGGGGAGGAAAGTGGGGTGGATTTGGGGGATTCGGGGGGGGGGGTGGGGAGTGTGTGATTCTGTGGGAGCGGGGTCTCACCTGTGCGACGCGCTGCAGGAGGGGCAGCAGCCAGTCACGGTTTACCTCACAATGACTGTCAAGAAAGGTGAGGATCCCCGCGGTGGCGGCGTCTGCCCCCCTCACACGTGAGCGGATCAACCCTAGGGTGGGGGAGAGGCTTGTCAGTCATCCGTCACCCCTCCCCCAAACCCACAACCCGCCCAGCCTGGACCCCAACTCTTCCTCTCCACACCCCCTTCTCCCCTCCCTTTACGCACCCCATCCTCCCTCTCCCAGTCCACCCCCTGTTCCCAAGGCCTGAAACCCCAAACTGACCCCGGCACCTCAATCCAGCAAAGTTCTGGGGGAATGGTCCCTTTAAATAAAGGGGCCACACACACAGAGTCTGCCTCCCCCAACTCTCACCCTCCAATCCCTTCCCCCTCCTCCCACCCCTCATTCATCCCCCGCCTTCTCCTCCCACCCCACCATCTTCCTTCCCTCTCCCTCTCCTTTCTCCTTCCTTCCTCCACCCTTCCCCCCACCCCCTTCCTTCCACATCCCATTTCCCTCTGCCCCACCCTTCTTTTCCCCCCTCCCCTTCTCCTCCTCCTCCCCGCTCACCTTCCCGCTGCTGGTTGCGGAGACTCTTCACCTTGGGGAGTGCAGTCAGTAACTGGCAGTCAGCCGCTGTGGGGACAGGAGGGTGAGGGTGAGGGTGGGGGTGGAGGCTCCCGTGACCGCCGTCCCACCTCAACACTTCCCCCCAACCCCACAGAAGCCGGAGGCAGGAGAGCTGGAGGCAGCCCAGGAGGCACCAGAGACCAAGGGCAGGAGTGGTCATCAGTGGTGGAAACCAGAACCCTGACCACACTGGGGGAGTCAGGAGAGGGAGAAGAAGAGAAAAAGAGATGAGGGGGTAGCAGGAGGGAGCAGTAACGGACTGTTCCAGATGCTACGGTCAGGCAAACGCCTCCGCTGTCACGCTGTGAAAACGGAGAGGATGAGACGGAGCTTCTTCCCACAGGCCATCAGGACTGTCAACTTTGATAACCCCAGAGACTAAATTTTTGTCGACACTTTTTGTGCTATGTTTAGTAACTTATTAACTTTATTTATATGCTGTAACTGTAATTATTTTTGTGCACAACCCGCAGGCATTGCCACTTTCATTTCACTGCACATCGAGTATGTGTATGTGACAAATAAATTTGACTTGACTTGACTTGACTTGAGGAATGGGAGGGGGAGCGGGAGGGGGAGGGCGAGTGGATTAAACCTGGGTCTCAGGTGTTGTGACGCAGTGTTAGATTTTCTGATGGAATTGTGCACATTGTGTGGATATTTTTGAAAACATTCTCTCAGAAAACTACCCTGTGTCAAACCTCAAATTCCCATGTCTTCCTTTCGAGAGGGTGCAGAGGAGGTCTTTTTTTGTAAACCAGCATCTACATTTAGTTGTGTTACCAGATAAGAGTTGGTATTGGTATCATGTTCGGCACAGGCGCTGTGCTGTGCAGTCTTATGTTCTCTCTTGTGGCGCCCATCCTGCTAAGTTACCGTTCCCCAGTATCCCTGGGGTTAGAGGGGGAGTGGTATATCGGTGAGGGAGGGAGGCGGAGACGGGGAGGCAGATGGGAATGGGGATGGGGTCACAACACGCACTGTATTCCCTGGCGTTGGAGTGGGGGTATGCGTGGGTGAGGGAGGGGGACAGGCAGGAACTGGACAAGTACTCACGGTCCTGGCTGAAGTCGTCCACTAGGATGATCTCGTGGACGAGGTAGGCCGGCGTCCTGTTCAACAAGCTGTCACACAAAGTACCGAGCGTCACATAACATGCACTGCAGTTCCTCCACACTCCTGTTCATCCTCTACAGCTCCGCCTTCAACATCGTAATCCCACCCAAACCCATCTCCAAACTCCTGGACCCAGGAGTCAGCTCCCCCCACCGACACTGGATCCTTGACTCTCAACCTCCTCCACAATAACTCAACACTAGTGCCCCGTGAGGAAGCGTTCTCTGTCCCCTGCTTTTCGTCGCGGGTATATAGTCCCCTCCTTTACTCCCTGCACAATCACCACTCCACCTCCATCTACCAGTTTGCAGACCACTGGTGGGCCGGATCACAAAGAATAATGAGACGGAGTACAAGAAGAAGTTAGACAACTTAGTGACATGGTGTCAGGACAACAACCTCTCCCCCAATGTCAGCAAGATGAAGGAGCTAGTTATCAACTTCAGGAAGCGTGGTGGAGGACATGCCCACATCAGCATCAACTGTGGCAATAGAGAGTCTGGAAAAACTGACAAGGTGCAGGGAGATTCTTACTGCACTCACACCCTGCACTCTCCCTCACTTCACACCTCTCCCCACACACTCGCATTGC
Source organism: Rhinoraja longicauda (assembly GCF_053455715.1). Lineage (NCBI taxonomy): Eukaryota > Metazoa > Chordata > Chondrichthyes > Rajiformes > Arhynchobatidae > Rhinoraja > Rhinoraja longicauda. The sequence goes on along the minus strand of NC_135957.1, from coordinate 14,426,330 downwards.
TCTCACTCTCCCCCCTGCCACTACTCACACCCACACTCGCTCGCTCGCTCCATCACCCACTGTGTGCACTCGCATTATAGCCACCCTCACTTCCTCCTTCCCTCCCTCCCTCACACACCGTTCTTTGCCTACCTTGCCAGCCCCCCTCATCCTGTTCTCCTTCCTCCAACCTTTCCTCACCCCCCCCCCTCCAAGCACCCCCTGCGCCCGGCCACCCTGCCCCTGACCTGCGGACGGTGCGCAGCAGGGCTGCCCGCTCCTCATTGTGGACGGTGATGATGATGCTGGTCGGGGGCAACTCCCCCTCCCACGGCTGCAGGGAGCACCTGGGATGAGAGAGGGGGAGAGGGGTTTGGGGAAGAAGGAAAGGGAGGGGAGGAGGGCGGAGGAGTGGAGAGGGGACAGGGAAAGGGAGAGGTGGGGAAATGTGAGGGGGAGGAGTTGGGGAAAGAGGAGTCAGTCTGGGCACCAACCCCTCACATCCCCCCCTCCCCCCCTTCTGGTCAACCCCAGACACCCCCCCCCCCCCCCCCACCATCGCCAGAGGTGGGGATCAATCCAAAATCCCGGCGCGGCGAGGCAGCAGCACTATCCGCTGTGCCACAGTACAGGTATCCGGACCAGAGGCAGAGCTCAGTGTGGGGGTGGGGGAGAAACACAGGTCTCTCTCCACCCTACCCCCCACCCTCCCCTCAGGCTCAGAAACACTGCCTGCCTGTCTCTCTCTCTCACTCACTCTCTCTTTCTCTCTCACTCTCACCTACGAGTGTTTCCTTACCTGCCGGTGAGAGGGAGAGAGGCAGGCAGTTTCTGAGTCGGGGAGGGGGGGTGGTGGTAGGGTCTAGAGACCTGTGTTTCTCCCTCACCCCCAGGTATTCCCAGCTGTTCCTTATTAATCCCATCAGCAGCATTTGTATTCCCATCATTCCCAATGTATTTATGATTCCCATATTCCTGGCATTCACTGCTGATGCCCACATTCCCTACTGTTCCTATCATTTCCAGTATTCCTGACATTCTTCGGTGTTCCCATCATTTCCCACTGTTTCCATCATGCCCCATGGTCTCAGTATTCCTGGTGTCTCCAACATTCCTAGCATTTGTGACATTCCCAGTATTCTCACCATTCCCAGTATTTCTGGTGTTCCCAGCATTCCAACCGTTCCCAACAATCCCAGCACTCCCAGTATTTCTGGCATTCCTAGTATTCCCGCTCCCATCCTTCCCAGGGCTCCCAATATTCCCAGCATTCCCATTGTTCCTGACATTCCCAGCAATCCCAGTATTCCTGGCGTTCCCAGGCACAGTCCCGGACCTCACCCACCTGTAGTGCCTGGTGTCGTGGACGGTGCGGGTACTGGGAACCCGCCCGCTCTCCCTCTGGTTGAAGGCATGCCGTCGGTACGGGTCTTCCCCCCGCCTCCACCTCTTGCCCACCAGGTAGCCCCGCTCATCAAACTCCTCCGGCTGCTCCTCCGGCAGTTCCTGAGGGGGGGAGTGGGTCATGGTCCGGGGAGGGGTGGGGGGGGGGGGAGGGGAGGGGGAAGAGTGTGGAAACAACATTAAACCAGCACTGCCTGGAGCAAAGGGCTCCTGTATATCAGTGGGACCAAGTATAGACTACCTCCTCCTTCCCCAGCACCACCATTTAATACGATCATGGCTGAAATCTTTTAAAATCAGTACCCCTTTCCTGCTTATTCCCCATGTCCCTTGATTCCTTTAGCCCTGAGAGCTAAATCAAACTCTCTCTTGAAAACATCCAGTGAATTGGCCTCCACTGCCTTCTGTGGCAGAGAATTCCACAGATTCACAACTCTCTGTGTGAAGTTTTTCCTCATCTCAGTCGTAAATGGCCTACCCCTTATTCTTAAACTGTGACCTCTGGTTCTGGACTCCCTCTTCCTGCATCTAGCCTGCCCAATCCCTTAAGAATTTTTGTTTCTATAAGATCCCGTCTCATCCTTCTAAATTCCAGTGAATACAAGCACAGTTGACCCATTCTTTCCTCATGTCAGTCACGCCATCCTGGGAATTAACCTGGTGAACCTACGCTGCACTCCCTCAATAGCAAGAATGTCCTTCCTCAAATTAGGAGACCAAAATTGCAATACTCCGGGTGCGGTCTCACCAGGGCCCTGTACAACTGCAGTAAGACCTCCTTGCTCATAAACTCAAATCCTCTCACAATGAAGGCCAACATGCCATTAGCTTTCTTCACTGCCTGCTGTACCTGCATGCTTACTTTCACTGATTGATGGACAAGGACACCCAGGTCTCGTTGCACCTCCCCTTTTCCTAATCTGACACCATTCACATAATAATCTGCCTTCCTGCTCTTGCCACCAAAGTGGATAACCTCACATTTATCCACATTATACTGCATCTGCCATGCATCTGCCCACTTGACCAACCTATCCAAGTCACCCTGCAGCCTCATAGCATCCTCCTCACAGCTCACACTGCCATCCAGCTTTGTGTCATCCGCAAACTTGGAGATGTCACATTTAATCCCCTCGTCTAATTCGTTCATTTATATTGTAAATAACTGGGGTCCCAGCACCGAGCCTTGCGGCACCCCACTAGTCACTGCCTGTCATTCTGAAAATGATCCGTTAATTCCTACTCTTTGCTTCCTGTCTGCCAACCAGTTCTCTATCCATGTCAATACCCTACCCCCAATAACATGTGCTCTAATTTTGCCCACTAATCTCTTGTGTGGGACCTTGTCAAAGGCTTTTTGAAAGTCCAGATACACTACATCCACTGGCTCTCCCTTATCCATTCTACTTGTTACACCCTCAAAAAATTCCAGAAGATTAGTCAAGCATGATTTCCCCTTCATAAATCCATGCTGACTTTGACCGATCCTGTCAAATTCCTCATCACATTCCCCTCTGCCATGTCAGCATGTTTTATGCTAACACATTTCCGATCCATCACACAGACCAGACTCCCCACCATTGACTCCATCTACACTTCAAGCTACCTCAGAAAAGCAGCCGACATAATGAATGACTTGTCCCACCACAACCATTCCTTCTTCTCCCTGCTCCAGCCAAAGGTGCAGAAGCTTGAAAGCATACACCACCAGACTCAGGAACAGCTTCTTCCCCTCTGTTATCAGGCTTCTGAATGGTCGTTCCATATGCTAGGGTTTAGTCGTGATCTCCTAACCCACCGCAATGCGGACCTTGCACATTGTCTCTTCAACTGTAACACTATATTCTGCACTCTGATATCGTCTCCTTTGTACTACCTGTTGTATGGCTTAATTATATTCATGTAGAGCAAGATTTGACTGGATAGCACACAAAGATTTTCACTGTATCTCGGAACACGTGACAATAATAGACCATGTCTGTGAGGTTGTAGGGACTAGTTAGGCCGAAGGGCTTGTTTCCATCCATAGGACCTCAAGAAAAAATGTCCAGGTAAACAAGCTCAAATTTGGTCCAATCTGGTTCTTGATTAGTACGGGAGTCAGAGGTCACCCCTATTGTCTATTGTCTATTGTCTATTGTCACGGGGAGAAGGCAGGAGAATGGATTTGAGAGGGAAAGATAGATCAGCCATGATTGAAAGGCAGGGGTAGACTTGATGTGTCGAATGGCCTAATTCTGCTCCAATGTTTTATAATCTAATCTCTGATGTTAACTGGACCAGGACTGGGTCTGTAATTGAGCGGCGCAGCGGGTAGAGCTGCTGCCTCACAGCGCCAGAGAACCGGGTTCGATCCTGATCTCGGTTGCTGTCAGTGCAGAGTTTGTACATTCTCTCTGTGACCGAGTGGGTTTCCTCCGGGTGCTCCAGTTTCCTCCCACATCCCGTAGACGTGCGGTTCGTAGGTTAATTGGCCCTCTGTAAATTGCCCGTAGTGTGTAGGGAGTGGATGACAAAGTGGTATAACATGGAACTAGTGTGAATGGGTGATTGATGGTCGGCTTGGACTTGGTGGGCCGCAGGGCTTGTTTTTCTGCTGTATCTCTAAACTAAACTTGGGCAGCATGGTGATGCAGCCTTACAGCGTTGCTGCCCTACAACTACAGGTGTTGTCTGTACGGAGTTTGTACGTTCTCCCCATGACCTGCATGGGTTTTCTCCGGGATCTCGGGTTTCCTCCCACACTCCAAAGACGTACAGGTTTGTAGGCTAATTGGCTTGGTATAATTGTAAATTGACCAAAGCGTGTAGGATGGTACTAGTGTACGGGATGATCGCAGGTCAGCATGGACTCGGTGGACCAAAGGGCCTGTTTCCGTGCTGTATCTCTAAACTAAGAACTAAACTAAATTAAAGTGAATGAAACATCCAGTTGGGAAAAAAAAGCCAATACTTTCACGGTGCCAAGTAAAAAATAGTCTGGACTAAACCCATGGCCGTTGTCAGAATGATTTATGAGTGGATTAGGAACTTCCTGCTGCCTAGTAATAGGAGAATGTGATCAGTGAACCCCATCCCACACCACCAGACCCAGGAACAACACGCGCTGCCCTACTGCCGGCCCAGAGTGGGGATTCTGAGGGCACAGAGATTCAGACCCAGCTGCTGACTCACTCCCCACAGAAAGGTGCAGCACCCTCTGAGTGGGAATGCTGGCCACGGAATCCAGCTGAGAACACGGTGGTACAGCGGTAGAGTTGCTGCCTCACAGCACCGGGGACCCGGGTTTGGTCCGGACTATGGGTGCTGTCTGTACGGAGTTTGTACGTTCTCTGAGTGACCATGCAGATTTTTTCCCTGGTGCTCCAGTTTACTCCCACACTCTAAAGACGTACAGGTGTGTTGCTTAATTGGCTTCTGTAAATTATGTCCAGGATGCTAAGGTGGGCCAAAATAGAACTCGTGTACGGGCGATCGATGGTCATCATGGACTTGGTGGGCCGAAGGGCCTGTTTACACACTGTATCTCAGAAACTAAAACCCTGTGTAGACGGATGAGGGGAATAGATAGGGTGAATTCACAGAATATATTATACAGAATACGGGAATCAAGATCCAGGAACATGGATTTAAGGCGAGAGGGGAAAGGAGAAAGATTTAACAGGAACCTGTGGAGCAACGTTTTCGCACAGAGGGTGGTGGGTGTATGGAACGAGCTGCCAGAGGAGGTAGTTGAGGCAGGTATTATAACAACATTTACAAGATATTTAGACAGGTACAGAACTGTACATGGACAGGAAAGGTTTGGAGGAATATGGACCAAACCCAGGCTGGTGAGACTAATGTAGATGGGACATGTTGGTCAACATAGACTAGTCAGACGCCTCTATTACCCCCACCTCGTCTAACCCACCCCTCTTTCCCCCCCCCCCCCCCCCCCCCCCAACCTGTCTCTGTCCCCCTGGATCCAACTGTAGTTTTCCTGCCTCCATCCACTCTTTGAGTCGAGAAGAAGGGTCCCGACCCAAAACGCTGACTGTCCATTCCCTCCACAGATGCTGCCTACCCACTGACTTTTTCCAACACTTTGTGTTTTTCTCCAGATTCCAACATTTGCGGTTCCTTGTGTCTACACACAGAAACACATTCGTTCACACACACACTGTTTACAGACACACACGGGTTCTCAGACACACAGGGACGCTCATGTGCATCCACACCTCCCTCACACACATGCAGTCACTGCTGTACGCACTGGTTCACCCACACATGGATAGGCTGATGTACACAATGCACACTGCTCACACATACACAAGGGCACACTGTTTTGTACACACACTGGTTGACACTCATATCGTGTACACACACACACAGGTGTGTACACACACACACACAGGTGTGTACACACACACACACACACACAGGAATCTCTCACGCACACTCTCACAAAGGAACAAACACACCCGAGAATAGACTGGTTTACACACACAGGGGGACACAACGTTTTACACACTGGGACACCGGGGTTCACACTCACACACCCACACACACGTGGGGACACGCTCACTGCCCACACACACACTCTGGTGACCCCTCGGCTCCTTACCCAGCTCCGGTGCGTGGCTGCGGGCGGCCCTGGCTCGGCCCACAGCACCAGGCGCTGCAGCTCCGGCCACAGGGAGCAGAGCAACGCGGCGGCGGCGGCGGCGGCGGCGAGGACCAGCAACAGCGGCCCGGCTCTGCGGACCCGCCGCATCCCGGCTCCAGCTCCGGCTCCCTCTCTCCCTCCCTCCCTCCCTCCCTCCGTCCCCGCTCCCCGTGACAGCGGCCCGACCCTCCCCCTCCCCAGGGAGAGGGGGAACGGGAAAGGGGGGGGAGTGGAGAAGGGAGGGGGAAGGAAGGTGATTGGGGATGGTCCCAGTTTGGGGGGGAGAGGGGGTAATGTTGAGGGGGGGGGGGTTGTCTGGGAGAAAGTTGTGCGGAGGAAGAATGGGGGGAAAGAGGGGAGAGTGGTCGGCGGGAGTACGGGTGGGGAAGGGTGAGGGAGAGTGGTGTGTGCAGGGGAGGGAGTGGTGGGCTGGGGAGAGTGGTGGGCTGGGGAGGGAGTGGTGGGCTGGGGAGGGAGTGGTGGGCTGGGGAGGGAGTGGTGGGCTGGGGAGGGAGTGGTGGGCTGGGGAGAGTGGTGTGGGAGGGTGAACGGTGTGGGAGGGTGAACGGTGTGGGAGGGTGAACGGTGTGGGAGGGTGAACGGTGTGGGAGGGTGAACGGTGTGGGAGGGTGAACGGTGTGGGAGGGTGAACGGTGTGGGAGGGTTGGGTCAGTGGGGGTGGGGAGGGAATGAAGTGCGACGGAGGGGGCGGGTGGGAGTGTGGTGGCCAGAGGAGTGTGTGTGCATTCTCCCTGGAGCCTGTGTGTGGTCTGAGCGCAGCTTCTCTCTTCAGTTCTACCACCCGACCACCTCTCTCTCCCCACCCCACCCCACCCCACACACATTACACGTCCAGACGAATGCAATTGGCCTTGGGTTGCCCACTGATCTATGGCTTAGTTCTTGGTCCTCCAAAATATTCCATGTGCAATTTAAACAGGAGGTGTTACAATAGACAATAGGTGCAGGAGGAGGCGATTCGGCCCTTCGGGCCAGCACCACCATTCAATGTGATCATGGCTGATCATTCTCAATCAGTACCCCGTTCCTGCCTTCTCCCCATACCCCCTGACTCCGCTATCCTTAAGAGCTCTATCTAGCTCTCTCTTGAATGCATTCAGAGAATTGGCCTCCACTGCCTTCTGAGGCAGAGAATTCCACAGATTTACAACTCTCTGACTGAAAAAGTTTTTCCTCATCTCCGTTCTAAATGGCCTACCCCTTATTCTTAAACTGTGGCGCCTGGTTCTGGACTCCCCCAACATTGGGAACATGATTCCTGCCTCTAACGTGTCCAACCCCTTAATAATTTTATATGTTTCAATAAGATCCCCTCTCATCCTTCTAAATTCAAGTGTATACAAGCCTAGTACTCCAGGTGCGGTCTCACTAGGGCCCTGTACAACTGTAGAAGGACCTCTTTGCTCCTATACTCAACTTCTCTTGTTATTCAAGGCCAACATTCCATTGGCTTTCTTCACTGCCTGCTGTACCTGCATGCTTCCTTTCAGTGACTGATGCACTAGGATACCCAGATCTTTTCCTAACTTGACACCATTCAGATAATAATCTGCCTTCCTATTCTTACCACCAAAGTGGATAACCTCACATTTATCCACATTAAACTGCATCTGCCATGCATCCGCCCACTCACACAACCTGTCCAAGTCACTCTGCAACCTCATAGCGTCTTCCTCACAGTTCACACTGCCACCCAGCTTTGTGTCATCTGCAAATTTGCTAATGTTACTTTTAATCCCTTCATCCGAGTCATTAATGTATATTGTAAATAGCTGCGGTCCCAGGACCGAACCTTGCGGTGCCCCACTAGTCACTGCTAGTTGACTTATACCAACACTGGCTTCACCCTACCTCGCAGATTTCCAGTGCCTTTTCCACCTCTCCCCAATGCTCCATGCAATTTATTAATCATTAATCAACTCTCTTCCTACTTTGGACACATCCTCAACTCTGATTCCCTGTCCACAGATCTGGCCTGACCTACTGAATGTTTCCAGTATTTTCACTATTATTGCAATGGTACAAGGGCTTCATGGTCATTCATCACGGAAATAGGCCGTTCAACCCAATTTGTCCATGTTGACGAAGAAGTCCCATCTACACTAGTCCTATTTACCCACGTTTGGCCTATAAACCTTTCCTATCCATGCACCTATCCAAGTGTGTTTTAAATGCTGTCCAGTACCTGCCTTAATTACCTCCTCTGGCAGCTCATTCCATACACCCAGTGTGAAAACATTGCCCCTCAGGTTCCTGTTAACTCTTTCCCCTCTCACCTTTAATCAATGTCCTCTAGTTCCTTTAACCCTATCCTGGGTAAAAGACTGTGCATTCACTTTATCAGTTCCCCTTGATTTTATACACCTCTATGAGATCACCCCCTCATCCTCCTGCTCTCCAAGGAATAAAGTCCCAGCCTGCTCAACCTCTCCCTATAGCTCAGGCCCTCGAGAGGAGTTATAAGCAGCATCCTTATAAATCTTCTCTGCACTCTTTCCAACTTAATGACATCCTTCCTATAGCAGGGTAACCAAACCTGAACATAATACTCCAAATGTAGTTTCACCAATGTCTTGTATCACTGCAACATAACATCTCAACTTCTATACTCAATACAATGACTGATGAAGGCCAGCATGCCAAAAGCCTTCTTGACCACCCTATCTACCTGCGACATCACTTTTCATGTTCCTGGATCCTTCTGCTCTACAACATTCCCCAGGGTTCTGCCCTGGTTCGACTTCCCAAAATTGAGGTTAGGTTTATTATTGTCACAGGTACCGAGGTACAATGAATAACTTTGTTTTGCATGCAATCCAATCAGATCAGATAATACTGTACATAAATACAACCAAGTCAAACTCAAGTACAATAGGTAGAGCAAAGGGGAAGATACAGAGTGCAGAATATTCTCGACATTGTAGTGCATCAGTTCCAGAGACAAAGTCCAATGTCCACAATGAGGTAGAGAAGAATCAGACAGTATCCTAGCTAATGGAAGGACCATTCAGAAGCCTGTTCAGGCTGTTCAGAAGCCTGATAACAGATGGGAAGAAGCTGTTCCTGAGTCGGGTGGTGTGTGGTCTTAAAGATAGCGGAGTCAGGGGGTATGGGGAGAAGGCTGGAACTGGGTACTGATTGAGAATGATCAGCCATGATCTCATTGAATGGCAGTGCTGGCTCGAAGGGCCGAATGGCCTCCTCCTGCACCTATTGTCTATTGCTTTCAAGCTTCTGTACCTTCTGCCAGACGGGAGCAGGGCGAAGAAGGAATGACCGAGGTGGGACTATTCTTTGATTTTGTTAGCTGATTTCCCTAGGCACTGTGAAATGTAGATGGAGTCGATGGTGGGCAATCTGGTCTGTGCAACATCTCGCACTTATCTGCTTTAAACTACATTAATTATTCCTCAGCTCACTTGCCCATCTGATCAAGATCCTGGATAGATGGGCAAGGTACATGGACAGAGCTCTTAATGATAGCGGAGTCAGGGGGTATGGGGAGAGGGCAGGAACGGGGTACTTATTTTGAATGATCAGTCATGATCACAGTGAATGGCGGTGTTGGCTCGAAGGGCCGAATGGCCTACACCTGCACCTATTGTCTATCCTGCTGTAATTTTTGACAACCATCCACTTTAGTGTCAACTGATCACGCCTCACGCCTCGTACATTCTCATCCAAATCATTGATGTAAACGCAAATTAATGAAAACTTGACATAATTCACGGCCACATGGTTTAATCATTTATTTTTTATTGAAAAGAGATGAAATACAGATTATTTCAAAGTGCAAAGGTGAGTGAGTAATATAAAAGTTAGATTTATTCTCCTACAGTGTGAAATCAAAAGTGTAATTGCAAATTGGGGCTCTGAGTTACCATTGATGTGTCGGTGGGTGGGTTAAATGGCTTGCAGTGTGTGGGCAGGGTAGAATGGGGTCTCCCTGGGGTCAGCATGACGGATAAGCAGAATGGACAGCAGTAGGTGATGAGTTTGGCTTGGCAGCTGGACAGGACTCCAGGGGTGGGGGGGGGCAGGGCTGGTCAGTGTCTCAGGGGAGGGGTCACTGGGAGTGGGGGTCACTGGGGGAGGGGTCGGTCGGGGGAGGGGCCACGGGGGTGGAGGTCACCGGGAGGGCAGAGGAATCCCGCACGACCCCATCCTCTGATCCAGCCGATGGCTTCCCATGAACGGCGTCTCCGTGCTGGGCTCTGACACGACACAGCTCCTCCAATCGTCAAAAGTAGGTGGTGAGGAGCATCCACTGCAAGGAGAGGACACACGGGGTCACTGGAGGGGACGGGTTAAGGCCAGACACCAGCGGGGACTGGGGGACAAGATAGGGTCGGACACCAGCGGGGGGGGAGGAGGGAACCACTCTGATTTGAGGGTCCTGAACCCACCATGGTCGTCCACCTCCTGCCCTGGGCTTCAGGAACCCGGAGCAGGAGTGCCGCCGACCACTGCCCTCAGGAACCCTCACACTCGCCACCACCCCGGCCCTCCACCCTTCATCTCCCACCCTGAACCTAGACCCCCTCCTCCTACCAGCTCCACAGGGCTCTGGGATTCAGTGAGATTTGGAATCCAGAAGGATCGAGGATCCTGGAATTCAGGGGGGATCCAGGGGTATTTGGTTCTAGAGGGATCTGGGATCCAGGCAATCTGATCCAGAGTGATCTGATGATCTTGGATCCAGAGACATGTGGGATCCAAAGGAGTCTGGAGTCTAGGATCCAGGGGGATGTGGCATCCATGGAGATCTGGTTCGAGGGATCTGGGATCCAGGGAATCTGAGGATCTTAGATCCAGAGGGATTTGGGGTCCAGGGGAATCTATGATCCAGAGGGATGTGGGATTGACAGCCTGCTTTGGAGGGGAGAGGGTGGAGAGGTCCAAGATTCACCCTCACCTCTGCTGCATTGAGATGGAGTCCGGCCCTGCCTCGACTTAACTGGGTGAACATCTCTACAAAAAGCAAACACAGTGGTTATGTTCTCCAGAAATCAAAACCGGATAAAGTCAGCAAGTGAAATAAACTCCGAGGATGTTGGTGACACTCATCAAGTCACAGAGCTGTACAGTACGGAAACAGGCCCTTCGGCCTACCTTGTCCATGCCAACCAAGTTGGCTTACTGGGCTAGTCCCATCTGCCTGCATTTGGCCCATATTCCTCTAAACCCTTCCTATCCATATATCTGTCCAAATGTCTTTCAAAAGTCATAACTGTATCTGCGTTTTTAGCTTCCTTTGGCAGCATATTCCAGATACAGACTAGCCTCTGAGTGAAAAGTTGGCCCTGAGGTCCCTACTAAATGTCTCCACTCTCACCTTAAGACAGTGCCCTCTAGTTTTTGAAACCTCTACTCTGGGGGAAGGACTGTGAGTGTTCACTGCATCCATGCCTCTTATGATATTGTACACCTCAATAAGATCACCCCTCAGCCTCCTACACTCCAAAGAAAAATGTCCAGCCCATCCAAACACTCCCTACAACTGAAGCCCACAAGCTCAGGTAACTTGCTGGTGAATCGCTACTGCACCCTTCCCAACATAATGGTCAGGCAGCGAGGAATGGGAAAATATGTTGCATGGTTAGTGAGGTTCAATTTTTGTTATTGGATTTAATTAGAGGGGATCAACCATAAGGAGATGTTGCACAAATAGATTGTTTTCTCTGGAATGCCTTAGGTTGTGGAGAGAACCGATGGGAGTACAGAATATTATGAGGGGCATAGATAGGGGAGTCAGTCAGAACCTTTGTCCCAGTGTGGAAATGTCCAAGAGGGCATAGCTTGAAGGTGAGAGGGAGAACGTTTAAAGGAGATGTGCAGAGCAAGTTTTTTTACACAGAGGGTGGTGGGGGCCTGGAACACGCTGCCAAGGGTGGTGGTGGTGGAGGAGGCAGATACGATAGTGACGTTTAAAAAGGCGTATAGATAGACACATGGATTTGCAAGGAGTGGAAGATATGGATCACATGCAGGCAGAGGAGATTAGTGTGTGGGAAGGAACTGCAGATGCTGGTTTACACCTAGGATATACACAAAGTGCTGGAGTAACTCAGGGGTCAGGTAGCATCTCTGGAGAGAAGGAATGGATCACATTTCATCCCGGACTCTCAGTCTGAAGAAGGGTCTCGATGAGAAACGTCACCTATTCATTCTCTCCTGAGATGCTGCCTGGCCCGCTGAGTTACTCCAACATTTTGTGTCTATCTTCAGAGGAGATTAGTTTAACTTGGCATCATGTTGGGCATGGGCATGGTCGGCCGAAAGGCATGTTTCTATGCTGTACTGGTCTGTGCTCTGTGGACTGGCAGAGGGCAAAGGGCCGAGCGGTCTGGCCGGGTGCCTGTGCTCACGATGCAGGCTGATACTCACTGGTGGCGGACTCCATGCGGAGGAAGCAGAGGATAAAGCTGTCCAGGCTCACCCTCCCCCGCACGTCACTGTACCTCAGGGACAACAGCTTCTGGGCTGCACGACCAACCGGGTAACCTGGGGAGAGAGAGGGGGGGGAGAAAGAGGGGGAGAGAGAGAGGGTGGGGAGAGAGAGGGGGCGGAGAGAGAGGGGGGGGGGAGAGAGAGGGGGGGGAGAGAGAGGGGGGGGAGAGAGAGGGGGAGAGAGAGAGGGGGGGGAGAGAGAGGGGTGGGAGAGAGAGGGGTGGGAGAGAGAGGGGGAGAGAGAGAGGGGAGGGAGAGGGGGGAGAGAGAGGGGAGGAGAGAGAGAGGGGTGGGAGAGGGGGGAGGAGAGAGAGAGGTGGGAGAGGGAGGAGAGAGAGAGGTGGGAGAGAGAGAGGGGTGGGAGAGGGGGGAGAGAGAGGGGGTGGGAGAGGGGGAGAGAGAGGGGGGAGAGAGGGGAGGGAGAGAGAGGGGGAGAGAGAGGGGGAGAGAGGGGAGGAGAGAGAGAGGCGGGAGAGGCGGGAGAGAGGGAGAGGGGGAGAGAGAGAGGGGGGAGAGAGAGGGGGAGAGAGAGGGGAGGAGAGAGAGAGGGGGGGAGAGAGAGAGGGGGGAGAGAGAGAGGGGGGAGAGAGAGGGGGGAGAGAGAGGGGGGGAGAGAGAGAGGGGGGGGAGAGAGAGGGGGGAGAGAGAGGGGGGAGAGAGAGGGGGGGGGACAGAGAGGGGGGGGGGAGAGAGAGAGCGGGGGGAGAGAGAGGGGGGGGAGAGAGAGGGGGGGGAGAGAGAGAGGAGGAGTGAAGGGGGAGAGATGGAAGAGAAGGGAGAGAGACCGAGAGGGAGAGAGGGAAAGGAAGGGAGAGAGGAGAGGGAAAGAGCACTGCGTCAGTGAGTCCCAGCACAAAGTCATACAACACGAAAACAGGCCCTTCAGCCCAACTAGTTCACGCTGATCAACATGCCCCATCTACACGAGTCCCATCTGCCACGTCTGGCCTACATTCCTGTAATCCTTTCCTATTCAATATACCTGTCCAAATGTCTCTTAAATATTGTTATAGTACCTGCCTCAATTACCTCCAGTAATTCATTCCATACACCCACCACCCTCTGAGGGGAAAGGTTGTCCCTCAGCTTCCTATTAAATCTTTCCCCTCTCATCTTAAACCCTGTCCTCTTGTTCTTGATTTCCCTACCCTGCGTAAAAGACTGTGCATTCACCCTCTCGATTCCCCTCATGATTTTATACACCTTTGTAAGATCACCCTTCAGCCTCCTGCGCTCCAAGGAATAAACTCCCAGCCGACTCAACCTCTCCCTATAGCTCAGGCCCTCAAGTCCTGGCAACATCCTCGTAAATCTTCTCTGCACTCTTTCCAGCAAGGCGATGTCAACAAAAAAATCACCCAAGTTCATAGCTCACTAGGTGGCAGCACACGTAGATAGGGTGCTAAAGGAGGCATATGTTATACTTGCTTTCATTGCTAGGGGTATTGAATATAAATCTCAGGAAGTCATGATGCAGCTCCATAGGACTTTGGTTATGTAGCATTTGGAGTATTGCGTGGTCGCTCCATTGCAGGAAGGATGTGGAGGTTTTGGACAGGGTGCAGCGGAGGTTTACTCTGAGGGTTTCTGTAACAGGACGAGGTGGCTAAACTTCAGTTGTTTTCTCTGGAATCCCAGAGGTTGAGGGGAGGCTTGAGAGAAATATATAAAATTATGAGAGGCATAGATAGGGTAGATAGTCAGAACCTTTCCACAGGATGGAAATGTCAAAGACCTGAGGGTGTAGCTATTAGGGGAGAGGGGCAAAGTTTAAAGGAGATGTGTGGGGCATGTTTTTTTACACAGAGGATGGTGGAGACCTGGAACACATTGCCAGCAGTGGTGGTGGAGGCAGATACAAGAGTGACATTTAAAAGGCTTTAGGTACAGCACATTGAAGTGCAGGGAATGGAGGGATATAGATCATGTGCAACAGAGGAGATTAATTTAACATAGTATCATGTGCGGCACAGAATTTGTGGGCTGAGGGGCCTGTTCCTGTGTTGTACTATGCAGTTCTAAGTAACTGCTTCTCTACAATTCCATCCCCCACCACCACCTTCACTTCCCCAAAGGGTTTATAATCTAGAATAAGGCAAGTTGTTCATCTCAAACTCACGATGGCACAGCAGTAGAGTTGCTGCCACACAGTGCCAGAGACGGCTTGTGGGGATCGCTGGTCAACATGGACTCAGTGGGCCAAAGGGCCTGTTTCCGTGCTGTATCCCTAAAGTCTAAAACCCCAGCCCAGTCGAAAGGAGACAGCTCCAACAACCATCCACACCCTGACCGGAAACCGTCAGAGGCCTCCTGTCCCAGGGAACGAGGCCACACTCACCCACATCACGGAGGCAGGCGAGGAGGTCAGTCACATCCAACAGGCCCGAGCCATCCACATCTCTCTTCTGGAAGAGCTCCTGAAACACAGCGGAGAGGCAGGGCCCAGCCCCATTACACTCACACAGTAGAGTGGGAGGAGTTGCGAAGTGTGAAACCAGAGGAAGCAATGCAGGTGGAAGGGAGGGGAAGGAGAGAAGCTTTTATCCAATCCCACCCCCCCACCTTCCTTCCTACAATCAGTATCCAGAAGGGCCCTGAAACGTCACTTATCCAAGAAACTGCAAGTGCTGGAATCTTGAGAAAAACACAAAGTGCTGGAGGAACTCAGTGGGTCAGGAAGTATCTGTGGAGGGAAATTGACCCAGATCAGTCTGAAGAAGTGTCCCAACCCAAAACGCTGTCTGTCCATTCCCTCCACAGATGCTACCTGTGTTACTCCAGCACTTTGTGTCTTCTTTTGTAAACTAGCATCTGCAGTTCATAAGTTGTAGGAGCAGAATTAGGCCTTTCGACCCATCTAGTCTACTCTGCCATTCAATCATGGCTGATCTCTCAACAACATTCTCCTGCCTTCTCCCCATAACATGTTACCTGTACTAATCAAGAATTTATTAATCTCTGCCTTAAAAATACCCGTAAGTTATCTCCACAGCCTTCGGTGGCAATGAATTCCCCAGATTCACCACCCTTTGACTAAAATTCCTCCTCATCCCCTTTCTAAAGGTGAGTCCTTTAATTCTGAGGCTGCGCCCTCTAGTCCTAGACACTCCCTTTTTTTAAATTTTTATATCAGTCCTAGACACTCCCATTAGTGGAAACATCCTCTCCACATCCATTCTATCCATTATTCGGTAAGTTTCAATGAGGCCTCCCTCTCATCCTTTTAAACTCCAACGAGTACAGATCCAGTGCCTTCAAACGCTCATCGTATGTTAACCCACTCATCCCTATTTGACAAGTTCCTTTTCCTTGTTTCTACAGAAAAATAGCGCTGTTTTGCATGCTATCCAAACAGATCAGATATCCTGTGCATAAATACAATCAGGCCAAACTCAAGTCCAATAGGTAGTGCAAAGGGGAAGATACAGAGTGCAGAATAGAGCTCTCAGCATTGTATCGCACTAGTTCCAGAGAGTCTCCCCTGAGAGCAGCACACAAAGAGTTGCCACATATCCCACCTTGAAGCCACGTGTAATCCATTTGTTTAATTACAACTTCCAGTGACATTTCACCGAGTTTAACAAATGCTGCAAATCTCCAAGTTGGAATGTTAAAAATCCACATTCAGCATTAAAAAAAATCTTTAGTTTTAACCATTAGCAAACTGATCGACTTTCTGAATATCAACATGTGGAGCCCTTTGTAGACTGAGCCGTGAAAAACTTTTGGGGGGATATGAGGAAATGGCAGTGAAATCAGGGTGAGAGATTGACTAAGATTCGCCACCTCTGGGATCTCCCATACTTTAGAGTTCAGAGATGACTTTAGACTTTAGAGATATGGCACGGAAACAGGACCTACGGCCCACTGAGTCCATGCCGACCTGCAACCACCCCGTACACCAGAAACAGACCCAATGGCCCACTGAGTCCATGCCAACCTGCAACCACCCCGTACACCAGAAACAGACCCAATGGCCCACTGAGTCCATGCCAACCTGCAACCACCCCATACACCAGAAACAGGCCCTACGGCCCACTGAGTCCATGCCAACCTGCAACCACCCCGTACACCAGCACTATCCTCCACATTAGGGACAATTTAGAGGCCAGTTAACCTACAAACCTGCACGTCTTTGGAATGTGGGAGGAAACCGGAACACCCGGAGAAACCACAAGCGGTCACTGGGAGAACGTGCAAACTCCATATAGACAGCACCCGAGATCAGGATCGAACCCAGGTCTCTGACACTGTGAGGTAGTGGCCCTAACTGTTGCCCCACTGCGTCGCCCACTGTGCTCCTGACTCCATCCCTAGATCTCCTTTGCTCAGAGACACCTGGCTTAGACCTTCATGCCAAGGGCAGCCCTCCCACCCCCTCATGCCCCAAAGTGATCCCCCCTCGTCCTTCCCCACTGGGGATCATGCCCCCAGTCTCCTCCCTGTCTTGGCAACAGTCCCTACCTTCAGTGACTCCAGCTTCTTCCAGAGGCGCCTGAATTCATGTTTGTTGAGTCTCGCTGTGCCGTCGAACTGTGGCTGCAAGTTAAGCTTCGACACATGGATCATGTAGTCCCCGTCTCGGTGATGCCCCCTCTCCCCCCCCCCCCCCTTACTCTCTGCCCAGAGTCTTACATCTTTGTTGTAAACCAGCATCTGCAGTTCCTTCCTGCACACTAATCTCTTCTGCATGTGATCCATTTCCTTCCATTCCTTGCAAATCCATGTGTCTATCTAAATGTCTCTTAAACGTCACTTATCGTATCTGCCTCCACCACCACCCCTGGCAGCGTGTTCCAGGCCCCCGCCACCCTCTGTGTAAAACAACTGCTCTGCACATTTCCTTTAAACTTTGCCCCGTCACTTTAAAGTTATTCCCTCTGGTGTTGGATACCTGGGGAAAAAGATTCTGACTGTCTTCCCTGTCAATGCCTCTTATAATTTTATATACTTCTATCAGGTCTCCCCTCAATCTCCCACACTTCAGAGAAAACAATCCAAGTCTATGCAACCTCTCCCTGTAGCTGAAACGCTCTAATCCAGGCATCGTTCTGGTAAACGTCCTCTGCACCCTCTCCCCAACCTCCACATCCTTCCTGTAACGGGGTGAATGGAGGGGCCCGGATCAGGGTGGCCCCTGTGTGGTCCATACCGAGAGCGTGCTGCCCGTTCCCCACCCGACCTATACCCCCCTCCGTCCCCATTCCCCCCCTCCTCCCATCCTAGCCCCAGTCCCATCCCCCCACCTGTTCATAAGTTCATAAATGAGAGGAGCAGAATTAGGACTTTTGGCCCATCAAGTCTACCCCACCATTCAGTCATGGCTGTTGCATCTCTCCCTCCTAAACCCTTTCTCCTGCCTTCTCCCTGAAACCCCTGACCCACATACAAATCAAGAATCTATCTATCTCTGCCTTAAAAATATCCATTGACTTGTAATTCACAGTCTTCTGAGCCAATGAATTCCGCAGATTCACCACCCTCTGACTAAAGAGATTCCTCCTCATCCTTTAATTCTGAGGCTGTGCCCTCTGGTCCCAGACCTTCCCACCAGTGGAAACATTCTCTACACATCCACTCTATCCAGGCCTTTCATTATTCAATGAGGTCCCCTCCTCATTCTTCTAAACTCCAGCAAGTACAGGCCCAGTACTATCAAACACTCATTCTATGTTCACCCACTTATGTCTGGGATCATTCTTATGAACCACCTCTGCACCCTCTCCAGAGCCAGCATATCCTTCCTCAGATATTGGGCCCACAATTGCTCTGCCTCCCATCTCCCTCTGTACATCTTTCCTGCCCCTCCACCCCCTGTATCCCACCACCTCATCTCCCCAGGTCCCATCCCTACCCTCCACTCCCGTAGCCCCCCTTCCCCTCAGGGTCCTGCCCCCCCATGGCCACCCCCACCACCCTGCAGCCAAAGGATACAGACAGCTGCATCAGCAAGGAGCGGCAGTGATCCAGGGAGACACCATTGGGAGCCGGGTCACCTGTGGCCGGAGAGACAACGGATCAGAGCCCAGGGAGAGGGGGCTGGGCATACAGACGGGGGTACAGTGACGAGGGGTACAGTGACGGGGGGAGGGGGGTACAGTGACGAGGGGTACAGTGACGGGGGGGTACAGTGACGGGGGGATACAGTGACAGGGTACAGTGACAGAGGGTAGTGACGAGGGGTACAGTGACGGGGGGTACAGTGACGAGGGGTACAGTGACGAGGGGTACAGTGACGAGGGGTACAGTGACGAGGGGTACAGTGACGAGGGGTACAGTGACGAGGGGTACAGTGACGAGGGGTACAGTGACGAGGGGTACAGTGACGAGGGGTACAGTGACGAGGGGTACAGTGACGAGGGGTACAGTGACGAGGGGTACAGTGACGAGGGGTACAGTGACGAGGGGTACAGTGACGAGGGGTACAGTGACGGGGGGGTACAGTGACGGAGGGGTACAGTGACGGGGGGTACAGTGACGAGGGGTACAATGACGAGGGGTACAGTGACGGGGGTACAGTGACGGGGGGGTACAGTGATGAGGGGGGTACAGTGATGAGGGGGGTACAGTGACGAGGGGGGTACAGTGACGAGGGGGGTACAGTGACGAGGGGGGTACAGTGACAGGGGGGGTACAGTGACGGGGGGTACAGTGACGAGGGGTACAGTGACGAGGGGTACAGTGACGAGGGGGGTACAGTGACGAGGGGTACAGTGACGGGGGGTACAGTGACGGGGGGTACAGTGACGAGGGGTACAGTGACGAGGGGTACAGTGACAGGGGGGTACAGTGACGAGGGGTACAGTGACGAGGGGTACAGTGACGAGGGGTACAGTGACGAGGGGTACAGTGAGGAGGGGGGTACAGTGACGAGGGGGGTACAGTGACGAGGGGTACACAGTGACGAGGGGTACAGTGACAGGGGGGGTACAGTGACGAGGGGTACAGTGACGAGGGGTACAGTGATGAGGGGTACAGTGACGGGGGGGTACAGTGACGGGGGGGTACAGTGACGGGGGGGGTACAGTGAAGGGGGGTACAGTGACGGGGGGTACAGTGACAGGGTAGTGACAGGGTACAGACTCCCTCCATCTCTCACCGCACAGGAAGACTTCGTTCATAACTCTCTGTAACCCAGCAGCGTACAGTTCCGCGCTCTGAGGGTCAAAGGAAACGACACACGTAAATAACACGGAAACACCGGCTTAACCCGGGACTGTGGGGTACAGTGTGTCACGCCTCTCCCTTTCCCCGGGACCAAGTGCACGTACCTGTGTTGGCGGTGGGGATGAGGGTGAGGTGGGCAAAGGAATGCCCTCTGTGCTGCTGTTCTGTTGCCCCCACGACTGCCAAATCTGGAAGGGAAGCAGATGTTTGTTCAGATTTTGCCGGGTGATGGTCAGTGGGGAGGAAAGGGAGGGTAGGGAGGAGGGGGGGAGGATGGACCAGCCACACGGAAGCAACAGCCAAGAAGCCACACCAACGCCTCTACCTCCCGAGGAGACTGAGGAAATTCAGCCAGTCTTCAGTGACTCTCAGAAACCTCTACAGATGCACTGTAGAAAGCATACTGTCGGGATGGATGCATCACAGCCTGGTTTGGGAACATACTGAAAGCATACTGTCGGGATGGTTGCATCACAGCCTGGTTTGGGAACAGCTCTGCCCAACAACACAAGAAATTACAGAGTGTTGTGGATGTAGCTCCAGACCAGACTCCCCACCATTGACTCCATCTACACTCCCCTGCCCACACACCTCCCCTTCCTCCAACCCGATCTCTCCATCCCCACCCCCCAAACCACCCATACACCTTCCCCCAGCCCCTCACTCACCACCTCCCTCCCCCCTTCCCCCCACTCCACCCTCCGCCATCCTCTCCCAAACACTGAGGCCCACCCACCCGATGACTCCCGGCCTGCTGGGCAGAGGGGGAGGGGGTCTTACCTGCACATCGGTGGGAGACATGGGGTTGGGGGAGAGGGGTTTCTTCTCGTCATGCTGGCTGAAATGAGGGGGCGGCCACCTGGGCTCTGGAACCTGCATGGAGCCAAGGAGGAGGGGGTGAGCGTAAGAAAATCCTCCAAACATCACCCCCTCCCTCAGAATACCCCATCCCACTCCGGATTTCCAACATTTCCACTTCAGAAATCAGACCCTGAACTAATTCTCCCTCCCTTCTCCACTCCCCCCCCTCCCACACCTGGACTCACACCTGTTTCTTCCACCCCCCCCCACGTTCCTTCCTCTGGCTTCACAATTCGCGGCTCTTCAATCCTTTTGTCTCACCCTGCATCCACCTATCACTCGCCTGGTTTTGTCCTGTTCTTCTCTCCCAGGTGTCCCTTTCCCCACAATCAGTCTGAAGATGGGTCCCGACCCAAAATGTTAGGGTGGCACGGTGGTAGAGTTGCTGCCTCACAACGCCGGAGACCCGGGTACAATCCTGATAATGGGTGCTGGCTGTATGGAGTTTGTACATTCTCCGTGACCTGCGTGGGTTTTCTATGAGTGCTACGGCTTCATCCCACACTCCAAAGACGTACAGGTTTGTAGGTTAATTGGCTTCAGTAAATTGTAAATTGTCCCTAGTGCATAGGATAGTGCTATTGTACCGGGTTGGCATGGACTCGGTGGGCCAAAGGGCCTGTGTCCATGCTGTATCTCTAAACTGTAATAGAAATAGACGCGAGTCCAAACCTACCATCAATCTCATTGGAGACTCTCGAACTATCTCTCATCGCACTCTACTGGACCTTATCCTGCACTAAACGTTTTTCTCTTAACACATATCTGTACACTGTGGATGGCTTCATTGTAATCGTGTATAGTCTTTCCGCTGACTGGTTAGCACACAACAAAAGTTTTTCACTGTACGGCACGGTAGCGCAGCGGTAGAGTTGCTGCTTTATAGCGAATGCAGCGCCGGAGACTCAGGTTCGATCCTGACTACGGGTGCTGCACTGTAAGGAGTTTGTACGTTCTCCCCGTGACCTGCGTGGGTTTTCTCCGAGATCTTCGGTTTCCTCCCACACTCCAAAGACGTACAGGTATGTAGGTTAATTGGCTGGGTAAATGTAAAAATTGTCCCTAGTGGGTGTAGGATAGTGTTAATGTACGGGGATCGCTGGGCGGCACGGACTTGGAGGGCCGAAAAGGCCTGTTTCCGGCTGTATATATATGATGATATGATATGATATGATAATACATGTGACAATAAACAAGGCTAAATTAAACGGTGTTGGGTGTGGGGGTCAGTGATGGAGCCCCCTGCCTGCCCCAAAGCGTTGCCCGGGCGGGTACAGCCGGGTTCAGGTAAACCCAGCGGAGACGCTGTGTAGACTCACCTGGGCGTATTTGTCGAATGTCTGCTCCCACGCACTGTGCTCCTGGCGACTCAGCGATGAAGTGCTGGGGGTAGAGACACGGGGAGAGGGGCAGGGGGAGAGGAGACAGGCCGAGAGGAAAGGGGTCAGAAATACAGGGTCAGGGATAGGGTAGAGGGTCAGGTCTGGCCCGTTAAACCTGCCTCTTGCTCAGTACCAACCCCCACCTGCCTCCCCTGCCATGCTCCCCTCCATCCCAGGCCCCTCTCCTCTCCCCCACCCCTCCACTGCTCTCCCCCACCCCTCCACTGCTCTCCCCCATCCCTCCACTGCTCCCCCCACCAATCCCCACCCTTCCACCATTTCTCCCTCCCACCCCGTTCTCCACCTCAGCCCAACCCCACCAGGCCCGATGATGGATGGAGAGAGACAGCAGGGGGAGGTGGAGAGTGAGGGAGAGGGGAGCGAGAAGGGGGAGGGAGGGAGTGAGGGAGGGATAGAGGGAGAAGGTGAGTGAGGAGACACAGAGAGAGAGGGATGAGGGGGAGAGGAAAAGGGAGGGGTGAGAGAGGATGGAGGGGAGAAATGAGGCGTGTTAGAGCAGATAGGGCAGATAATGAGTTGGAGGGAAGATTGGGAGAGAGAGAGAGAGAGAAGGATGAGGGGAGAGCGAAAGAGAAAATGAGAGAGAGTGTGAGAGGAAAAGAATTAGAAAGAGAGAGAGTGTGTGGGAAAGACAGAGAGAGACTTGCCCAATGGAGGGAGACAGAGAAAGAAGGGGAAGGAGGAAAAGGGAGTAGGTGGGGGCAGAGAGGGATGACAGATAGTAGGTGAGGGTAGAGAGGTTGTCCATGGTGCGGAGGGAGGGTCCCCGGGCTGAGCGGCTTCTACCTGTGGTGGCGGCTCCTCTGGAAGTAGGTGCGGAGGATGAAGTCTCCGGCCTGGTTGGGCTGCAAGGTGCTGGGCACCATCAGGTAGGTGCCGGGCCCCAGCTGGTACGTGTGGCTCACCTCCCTGGTGTTGCAGTAAACCAGGCCCCGGCTCACCAGGAAACGCTCACCGAAGCTCAAACAGGCCAGCTTCTGGTTTAGTACCTTCACCTGGAGCCGAGGAAGGTCAGGGGTGAGTACAGGCTGTCCGAGGGTCAGGGGTGAGGACAGGCCTCTCTGAGGGCCGGTGTGAGGGAGACCATCTGAGAGAGGGCCCACAGCCCACTGGACTCTGTCTACACCGGCAGTGTGTGTGTCTCAGTCTCACTCTCTCTTCCTCCCTTACCCTCCACCCCTCCTCCTTCTCTCACATCTCTCTCTCTCTCTCTCTGGAAAGCAGTTAACATAATGAAAGTCTTGTCCCAAAGAAGCAAAGAAGCTTGAAACTGCGCACCACCAGACTCAGGAACAGCTTCTTTCCCTCTGTTATCAGACCACTGAGCAGTCCTTCCATTAACATGGGATGCTGTTCAATCTTGTTGCAGCCCTTAGATTTTTTTAACTTGCACTTTCTCTGTAGCTGCTATTCTAGTTTCTGTACTCCTTTCTCTGTTGCACTGCCTGTGGCACTCGTGTGTGGTAAGCTTTGACTGACAGCACATTAAAGCAACATTTTTAGTGGATCGGTGCATGTTGTAACTTTGAAGAGTACAGCACAGGAACAGGCACAATGTCTGTGCCAAACATGATGCCACGACCATCACTTACAGTAGCTGCCTGCATGTGATCCATATCCATCCATTCCCTGCATATGCATGTGCCTATCCAAAAGTGTTTTAAACACCACTCTCGTATCTGCCTCGAACCAATACTATAGCAGCCTGAGATACATCGCTCTGTGCTCCGTGGAATTAATCACCCTTAAGCCAGCTGAATCATCGATCATCGGCAAGGCCAGCAGCATCACACCCTGGTCACTCCCTCTTCTCCCCTCTCCCATCAGGCAAGATGTACAGAAGTGCACACCTCTAGATTCAGGGACAGTTTCTTCCCAGCTGTTATCAGGCAACTGAACCTTCCTACCAACAACTAGCTACCATCTGCATCTTTGCAGACGATTGGGCTATCTTTAATCAGACTTTACTGGACTTTATCTTGCACTAAATATTATTCCCTTTATCATGTATCTGTACACTGTGGGCGGCTCGATTGTAATCGTATATTGTCTTTCCGCTGACTGGATAGCACGCAACAAAAGCTTTTTACTATACCTCGATACACATGACAACAAACTAAACTAAACTTGTAAATACAAATACGTTCTATGATCACTGACCGAGAATTCTCCAACCACAGTGGGTGTGGATGAGTTTGTGCCTGAGAGGGTGTGGGTTGTGTCAGTGCATCTCTGTAAAGGTGTGCCTGAACACCAGGCTAATGGAAGGCAGGCATGAACTGACCAGAAATATTCCATTCACAGACCGGGACTGTTGCTCAATTAGTACTCCAGTACGTTGGGTGCAGCATTAACTGGGGGTGTTGGTGAATTAGTACTCCAGTAGGTTGGGTACAGCATTAACTGGGGGGTGCTGGTGAATTAGTACTCCAGTACGTTGGGTGCAGCATTAACTGGGGTTGGTGAATTAGTACTCCAGTAGGTTGGGTGCAGCATTAACTGGGGGTGTTGGTGAATTAGTACTCCAGTAGGTTGGGTGCAGCATTAACTGGGGGTGTTGGTGAATTAGTACTCCAGTAGGTTGGGTGCAGCATTAACTGGGGGTGTTGGTGAATTAGTACTCCAGTAGGTTGGGTGCAGCATTAACCATGGACACACTCCGTCTATGACACTCTGAGTGAGGGAGGGGGGATGTACTCACCGTGGGGGGCACCTGTGGGGTGAAGAGAGGAGAATGTGAATGGGTGCTGGAGCCGGTATCTCTGCCCGCCTCTGCCCACATCCCTCTTTCCTGTCCAGTGCCTTGTGAGTGCAGTCATCGTACCTTCGATTGATTAATACTTTATTCAATATAATCCCGATGGTCTCTCTACCCTTCCCCCCCGCTGTTCCCTTTTTATTGCCTTCTCTCACAACACCCCTCACTCCCGACACACCCTCCCCTCCTCCCCCACCCTCAACATCCCCCCTCACCCGACTCCCCCCTTCCTGACGCCCCCTCCCAACAACGTTCTTGCCATGATGCCTCCTCTCTACCTCCCCCACCCCCAACATCCATCCCCTCGCCCCTGCCCCGTCACCCCTCATCACCCCCCAATGCCCCCTCCACCGTGCTCCCCCTTACCATGCCCCCCTCCCCCCTGCGGTCCCACTCACCTGGAAAAGGTGACATGCGATGTGCAGCCTGCAGTTTTTGTTGCGTTGCTGTGCCTGTGGTTTCTGCAGCAGGCTGAGCAGGAAGCTGCTGGTGCAAGAGTCGGGCTCCATGTCCTCCTTCCCCAGCGTCACACAGTACTGTGGGTTGCTGCCGTAGTTGGCTGCACCACAAGAGAGGAAGGAGGTTGCAATGTTGCTGACTGCACTGCACCCTCACCTCTCACTGCACCGCTCCCCCTGCACTGCTCCACCTCTACCTCCTCCGCTCCCCATGCTCCCACGTCCACCGAACCCCAACACAGCCAAGCAGCCATTGCAACACTGTTCCTTGCACCATGTTGCTCCCTGTGACGTTACTGCACCCTCCCTCCACCTACCCCTCCCTCCAAAGCTCCCTCTACCCCTCCCTCCACCATCACGGAGAGGAGAGAAGGGGAAGAGGGAAGGGCAGGGAGAGGAGGAACAGGGACTGGAGGGGAGCTGGGGAGAGACTGGGAGATTGGAGGAGGGAAGGGGAGGAGAGCAGGGTGGGAAGGGGAGAGTAGAGGTGGGGAGAGTAGAGGGGAGGGACAGGTAGAGGGAGGAGTGGGGAGGGTTGGGGAATGGTGGAGAGATGGAAGGGAGGGATGTACCGGGGGAGAGGGAGGGGAGAGGCAGGGGGGAGAGGGGAGAGATAGAGAGGGGAGGGGAGAGACGGAGGGAGTGAGGGAAGGTGGGTGATGGGGAGGGGATGAGTGGAGAGATGGGGATGGTGGTAAGGTGGGAGGAGGGGAGAGACACGGGTAGGGAAGGTGGGCGAAGGGGGAAGAGAAAGTGGGGGAGAGGAGGGTGGGGACAGGGGATGAGGAGAGGTGGTTGACGGGACACCTGCCTCACCGTTGTTGTGCAAGGGACCCCCGGCACTGTAGCCCCGCACCCAGGAGCCATGGTGGGTGGACAGGGCCCAGCAGCGGGTGCCGCGATCCTGCACGAAGTCGGGCGTCAAGCTGCAGATCACCAGCTGCGAGAAATGCTCCGTGAAGTCTTGCAGTGACATCCTGTGGAGGGAGGGAGGAAGGGAGGGTCACTTCCACACACGGCCTCTGGCCCCGAGGGGAATCGCCCTCACCCTAGCGTGCCACACCAACACCCCCCCGCTCAGCTTGGTTTGGGACCAAGACCACTATAAATTGCAGAGAGTTGTGGATGTAGCCCAGTCCATCACACAGACCAGACTCCCCTCAATTGACTCCTTCACGCTGCCTCGGGAAAGCAGCCAACATAATCAAAGACTTGTCCCATCCCGGTCATTCCTCCCTCTCCCTGCTCCCGTCCAGTGGAAGGTACAGAAGCTTGAAAGCCACACCACCAGACTCAGGAACAGCTTCTTCCCCTCTGTTATTAAACTTCTGAACGGTTCTTCCATAAACTAGGGTTCTGTCCGATTCACCTCTATCCCATTGTGGACATTGGACTGTGTCTCTGGAACTGGTGCGCTACACTGCTGAAAACTATACTCTTCACTCTGTATCTTCCCCTTTGCTCTACCTCTTGTACATAAATTTGACGATTGTATTTATGTATAGCATTATCTGATATGTTTGGATGGCATGCAAAACAAAACTAATCACTGTACATTGTTACACGTGACAATAACAAAACCTAAACCTAATCCAGGCATCGTTCTGGTAAACCTCCTCTGCACTCTCTCCAAAGCACCCCTTCCTCCACCTACCCCTCCCTCCAATGCTCCCTCTACCCTCCCTCCACCATCAGGGAGGGGAGAGAAGGGGAAGGGCAGGGAGAGGAGGAACAGGGACTGGAGGGGAGGTGGGGAGAGACTGGGAGATACGAGGCGGGAAGGGGAGGAGAGCAGGGTGGGAAGGGGAGAGTAGAGGTGGGGAGAGTAGAGGTGGGGAGAGTAGAGGGGAGGGACAGGTAGTGGAGAGGGTTGGGGAATGGTGGGAAGATGGAGGGGAGGGATGTACCGGGGGAGAGGGAGGCGAGAGGCCTTCCAGTAATGGGGTGACTGCACACACCACCAAGAGGGCGCTGGTGGGAGGAGTGTTGCATGCGGTGCTGGAGGGAATGTGTGTGGCATGCGGTGCTGGTGGGAGGTGTGTGGCATGTGATGCTGGTGGGAGGTGTGTGGCATGTGATGCTGGTGGGAGGAGTGTTGCATGCGGTGCTGGTGGGAGGTGTGTGGCATGTGATGCTGGTGGGAGGAGTGTGGCATGTGATGCTGGTGGGAGGTGTGTTGCATGTGGTGCCCCCAATTCCCGGTGAATGGGGAAGGGGGCTGTGTCCCGTGACTCATGGCCCTGGGAGGGGGGGGGGTCCCACAGAAGGTACTGGCAGGGTGTCCGTACCAAAACTCCCCGTCGTCCTGCTGCAGGAGCAGTCGCTGTCTGGTGTTGGGGCTGATCCTGCCCCATTGTGCCGACCTATGGGGGGGGGGGGACAGAGAGAAACAGTGTAAGTGCCCAGAGCCCCTCCAGCACCACCCCCTCCCACATGCATTAACCTACTATCACACATTTAGGAGACATTTAGACAGGTACATGGGCAGGTCAGGTTTCGAGGGATACGGGCCAAATGCAGGCAGGTGCGATCAGTGCAGATGGGACATGTTGGTCAGCATGGGCAAGTGGGCCGAAGGGCCAGTTTCCACGTTTGACTCTTTCCAACGGTTTAGTGTAGAGATACAGCATGGAAACAAGCCCTTACACCCACCAAGTGCACACCGGCAATCAATCACCCATACACACTAGTTCTATGTTGTCCCACTTTCTCATCCACTCCCTACACACGAGGGGCAAATTTACTGAGGGCCAATTATCCTACAAACCCGCACATCTTTGGGATGCAGGAGGGAACCAGAGCACCCAAAGGAAACCCACTTGGCCGCTGGGAGAATGTGCAAACTCTGCACACAGACAGCAGCTGAGGTCAGGATCAAACCCGGGTCTCGGGTGCTATGAGGCAGCAGCTCTACCAGCTGTGGCCCTGCATTCACTGGGCCTTGGGGCAGGGACAATCCTTTTAATCAAACAAAAAAAACAGTAATGAGTTTAAATCCCTTCCCCTGCTGAGAATTTAGATTGACAGTCATAGAGAGAAACAACACAGTAGCAGGCCCTTCAGCCCATCAAATCTGTGCCAACCATCGACCACCCACTGACAATAACCCCATTCTAACCCATTTTATTCTCCCCATGTTCCTACCACTTCCCCTCAGATTCTACCCCTCACCCACACACAGGGGGCAATTCCTGGTGACCCATTAACCCACTGACCCTGCAAGTCGATGGGACATGGGAGGGAGCTGGAGCCTCAGGAGGAAACCTAGGGGCAGAACTCCATGCAGACAGTGCCGGTAGTCGGGATGGGACTGGGGTCTGTGTCGCTGCAAGGCAGCAGCTCTACCCGCTGTGTCATTGTGCCGCCCCGTTAGGCAGCATCGTCCTATGAGGTTGGTCTCACTTCTCTCTCGCTCCCCAGACGCTGCCTGACCTGGTGGCTCTCCTTGCCTTTATTTCAGAGCCCCAGGCCTGCAGTGAGCACAGTGAATGTGGCTGTCACACAGACCAGGCTCCCCACATCCCACCCCGTCTCCACCACGCTGCCTCCTGTCCTGAAGGCGTGTGTATGTGGACACGATGTTGTCCCATCGCCCACACATGTACGACGTGTTGTTGGTGCCGTGGTGACGTCCCCAAGCGTGTGCACTGCATGTTGCTGTTGCCGTGGTGATGGCTCCACTGCTCACACACGTACATCGTGTGACCGTGCTACCGTGTTAACAACCCACACTGGTCACACATGAAGACCGTGTGTTGCCGTTGCCACAGTGACATCCCCACTGGCCACACGCGTCCACAATGATGATACACCTATACTGCATGTTGCCGGTGCCACGGTGCCGTCGCCACTGGCCACAAATGTGCACCGCGAGTGCCATGCTCACCCGTCGCTCCAGGCTCCCTTCCACTCCACATCATTGCCCCAGGGGTTCCTCACTCTCACCAACTCCTCCACCTGGTTCTGGCATTCCACCTGGTGCGGGGGAGAGAGAGGGAGAGACACGGTTCTGGTCACCAGCGGGAGAGGGGTCCTGACCTTCTCCCCCCTCAACGCCGGGCATCACTCACCCAAAAACTCCCCCCTTCCAGCCCCCCATCCCACTTACTCCGAACTGCTCACTCCCCTCCCCCCCCCCCCAGCTCCGCACTGCAGTCTGCTACCTCTCCCCCCACCCTCCCCCCACCCTCCCATCCACCCTCCCATCCACCCTCCCCCAACTGGCTCCAAACTCCCACCCGGCCCCGTGGTGTCTCACCTCCTCGGCTGCAGTCAGGGAGTATGCGTGTGTCATCACCAGCCCGCTGTCCAAGCGCCGCTCCCCGTCACTCTGGGAGGGTGGGGGGGGGGGGGAAGCAACACAGGCATTAGTCACCGAGCCACACCCCCCCCCCCCCCCCCACCCCACCCTCGATCACTCGATTACCATCCCTGGTCACCAGGTTGATATCACTGGTTTAACCAGCCCTAGTCACCGGGTTAGTTTCACCGGCTTGTTACCTCCGGTTACTGGGTTAACATTACCCGTTCATTAAATCACCGGGTCACTGCACCCCGTTACTGGGTCAATGTCACCGGCTCAACCCCGCCCCCCCCCCGACCTCCACACCTCGGTACTGGGTTAACCTCGCCAGTTAACCGAGCCCGGTTACCAGGTTACAATCACCGGTTTATTGGGCTAATATTGGGCTAATATCGGGTTCATCATTTGTGGGATCTTGCAGTTCCGAGACAGCCTGGTGATTAGTGATTGAGGGTGGGGAGTCAGAACACCCATGAATTCCTCCCCACACCCTCCTCCCCCAGTCCCCGGCCTGAACCCCCTCCCCCCCTCCCTTCACTCCTCCTGGCCTGAATACCCTCCATTCCCTCCCTGAAGCCCTCACCACTCCCCCCCCCCCTGAACCACCTTCCCTGACATTCCCCCTCCGTCCTCCACTCCTCCCAGTCTGAACCGCCTCTCCCTAAATGCCCCCCCCCCCACCGACTGCTCCTCCTCTGAACCCCCCACCCGAATCCCCCCTCCATTCCTCTTCTAGGAGTTCCCCCGGCCCTCACCCCCACCCCCACCCTCCCCAGACGTACCACCACTGCAGTGCTGCAGCCCACGAAGGATCCGAGGGTGATGGCTCTCCTCAGGGTCCTCCACAGGTCCGGAGGGGGGTTATCCAGCCGGATCTCCCTCTTCACCCCCCCCGTGAAGTCCACCATGGCCTCCGCCATCTGCCCCATGTGTAGGTCCCCGTAGGAGCCGTATAGCCTGGACAAACACACACACATCAGTCTACGTACAGCACGGTGGCGCAGCGGTAGAGTTGCTGTCTCACTGCGCCAGAGATCCAGGTTCAATCCTGGCTACGGTTGCTGTCTGTATGGAGCTTGCACGTTCTCCCCGTGACCGAGTGGGTTTTCTCCGGTTGCGCCCCCAACTCCCTCCCCCTGTGTGCCCTCTCTCCACTCCTTCCCCGTCCCTCAAGCCCCTATCCTCGTTCCCCGCCCTACGTGTTCCCCCCCCAGCCACACTTCCATACCCACTCCCCGTGAACGGCCCCTTTGCATCCCCTCCTTGTCAAATCCCCCCTCCGCTGCCCATCCCACCTCCCCGCCCCCCCCTCCCCATCCCCCCCTCACTTGGCATAGGCTTTCTCCAGGAGGCAGACCCAGAACTCATTATTGTCACATGACCGGACGAAGATCAGCTGACCCTCGTCATCGGTGGGCAGCCGATCGTCCACGACAACGTCCACCCAGTCGCCATAGTACCAGAACTGTGGGGAAGCAGAGGTCACAGGGTCACTGGGTCATAGGGCACGGCAACACGCGGTCATGGCGTCACGTATTCATCGTGTAACGTGTTCATGGTGTCACATGTTCACCGCGACACATGTTCATGGTGTCATGGGAACACATGATCGCAGCTACACAACCTTGTGCAGTCTTTCCGCTGACAGGATAGCATGTGACAAAAAAGCTTTCCACTGTACCTCAGTACGCGTGACAATAATAAACTAAACTGAAATTTAAAAGAGACAAGATAAAGATTTGAAAGCTTTGAACATCCCCAAACACCAACAGCTGTTACCTTTACCCTGACAGTGGACAAACCATCTCCTGCGCTTTCATGGACCCGTTTCTTGTGTTTTACACTTATGTCTTGTGCGTTCTATATGGGCCGTTACTTTTACTGTCGTGTAGAATTCATGTGTAATATATGTAGAATTTGCATAATTTGAATTTTATGTAATTTATATAAAATGTACATGCAATTTATGTAGAATTCATGTGTGACTTATGTGGAATGTATAATTTAAGTTGAATTTTGTGTAAATTACAGCATGTAGAACTCATGTAATTTACATAGCATTATGTGTAATTTACGCAATGCATGACATGCATGTACAATGTATGTAGAATGTATACACAGGATATGTAGAATTCATGGAAAACAGGTTGAATTGATGTACTTTATGCAGCAATTTATGTAAAATGTATATAATTTATGTATAATTTGTGTGATTTATGTAATTTGTGTGTGATTTATGTATCTAATGAACTAATATACAATTATACGTTATGTATAATGTATATTATGTATGTTGTCTGAGTCTATGTACCTGCTGCTAATAAGATTTTCATTGTACCTGTACCTCACTGTACTCGTGCAGACGACAATAAACTGAGCCAGCCCGACCCATGCGCTCCCCACCATCAGGCTCCCAGTGTCACAGCAAGGGATCACCATGCCTCATTCCTAAATCACCCTCTCCCTAAAAACAGGACCAAAGTCTCCACCTTTGACCGTGATGCTAATTCCGCCCGCCCGGCTGTGAGCGGCTTATTGAATCCGCCTGCTGATTGTCTTCAACACAAAAGCATGTGTGTAATGAAGGATTCAAACTATTCTTAGTCACAAAGTGTGAAGGAACAAACTCCGGTCTCTATTCACCTTTTGTCATATTCACAAAAATCCAGCCTTGTAAAGTAAATATCAAACCTTCTGTAAACTTAATTTGCCAAAGCAGCCACTTGCATGCAACTGTGGGAACAGGAGACCAAGATATCCCTCACTGTCACACAACGCAGGGATACAGTGCAAGAGTAGGACACACAGACCCCCAGGCGATGCCAGCCTCACCTCCTCCTCTCCGCTAGTTCCCCAGTATCCTCCATTCCTGCATCTTTCAGATATTTAACCGGCTCCACTTTAAATGCATCCTGCCTCCACCCCCCTCTGGCACAGCATTCCAGAGATTCACTGCCCTTGGAGAGAAACCTCAACACGCCTTCTTCTCTCCTCTCCTGTAGGGCAAACATACAGAAGCTTGAAAGCGCGCACTACCAGACTCAGGAACAGCTTCTTCCCTGCTGTTATCACACTACTGAATGGCCATTCCATAAGCCAAACAGAGTCATATCTTCCTCATTGTGAGCCTTGGACCGTTTCTCTGTAACTGCACGCTACATTCAACTCTGGTATTTTTCTTTTTTCACTACCAGTTGGACTTGTGTATGGCTTGATTGTACATGTACGTTTCGTTTGGTTTAGTTTATTATTGTCACGTGTACCAAGGTCCAGTGAAAAGCTTTTTGTGGAGTGCTAACCAGTTAGCAGAAAGAAAGTACGTGATTATTACAATCAAACATCCACAGACACAGGATAAAGGAAATAACATTTAGTGCAAGATAAAGTCCAGCAAAGTCCAATTTAAGATAGTCTGAGGGTCACCAATGAGGTATATGGTAGCTCAGGACTGCTCCCTAGCTAGTGATAAGTGCCTGGATCGCAATGACTGACCCGGAAGTGGAAGAGCCCGCAGTAATCCTGCTGAAAGTCTTGGTCCGGAGGCACGACGTGCGCAAAGAGATCGCAGCGAAGAGTCAGCGAGGCCAGAGCGGCCAGGAACCAGCAGTCCCCTGGGGAGGAGGAAGGGTGGACGGCAGTCAGTACCATCCGCTGCTCGCTAGGATCTCCCTCCCTCTACTCTATCCCCTTCCCCACCCCACCCCACCTTGCCCCCCACCACACCTTGCTCCCCCACCACACCTTGCTCCCCCCACCCCACCCCCCACCACCACACCTTGCTCTGCCCACCCCACCTCGCCCCCCACCACCCCACCTCGCTCCCCCCACCCCACCCCCCATCACCACACCTTGCTCCCCCCACCCCACCTCGCCCCCCACCACCACACCTCGCCCCCCACCACCACACCTTGCTCCCCCCATCCCACCTCGCTCCCCTCACCCCAACCCACTTCCTTCACCTCACCCCCTCGGTCCTCCCCCACCCCCTCATTCCCACCCCACACCTCTGCGGCACCTCCACCCCCACCCCCTACAATGTCCGCACATCTCCTTTAAACTCTGTCCCTCTCACCTTAAAGCGATACCCTCTAGTATTTGACATTTCCATCTGGGAAAAAGGTTCTTACTGTCTACTCTATCTATGTTCCTCATACTTTTATCTACTTCTACAGGTCTCCTCTCAACCTCTAGCATTCCAGAGATAACAATTCAGGACTGTCCAACCTCTCCCTGTAGTTAATACCCCCTAATCCAGGCAGCATTCTGATAAACCTCCTCTGCATCCTCTCCAAAGCCGTCACATCCACCCTGTAATGTGGTGACCAGGACCACACACAATACTCCAAACGCGGCCTGACCAAACCCGTGGAGTAACTCCACGGGTCAAGCAGCATCTCTGGATAAAAGGAATAGGTGATGTCTTGGATACCTTCCTCAGACTGAAAGATAGAGAAGACCTCTCTATCTTTTGATTTGGAAATGTCACCTATTCCTGTTCTCCAGAGATGCTGCCTGACCTGCTGAGTTACTCCAGCACTTTGTATCCATCTCCGGTTTGAACGAACATCCACAGCTCCTTCCCCAACATGACTGCAACTTACCCACGCTTCCTTGACACACGTCGAAGCGACTGGCCCCTCCCACGAAGAACTGGGGGTTGCCATGGATGTCCTGGAAGGAGAGGAGAGTTTCAGGTGCTGGGGTGAAGCACGTATGGAACAAGCTGCCAGAGGCGGTAGTTGAGGCTGGGACTATCCCGATGTTTCAGAGACAGTTAGACAAGTACATGGATGGGACAGGTTTGGAGGGATATGGACCAAATGCTAGCTGGTGTTGCTGGGACATGTTGGCTGGTGTTGGGAAGTTTGTTTCCACACTGTATGACATGGGCGTGGCTGATCCCGTCCCTGACAACCCAACCCACTGGGTGACACTGGGAACAGATCCATCCAACACCGCAGTCTCTCGTGTCACCGCTAATTCTGTTTACGTTCATTCCCCGTCGCCCCCTCCTCAGTCCAGGAGATGCAATAAAACTCAATCTGCCCTGTCCCCCGGGAGCACTCACTGCCCCACACCCCCTGGTTCGATCCTCACCCCCGCTCCCCTTTAAACACTTCCCCTCTCGCCTCCCGTTTAATACACTCCTGGACGCCGGGTGTGATCTGTCTCCCAGGGGTGTCGGGTCCCGGTCACTCTATCCTTGCCTCCCCTTGGGTCTCCGGACTCTCTCTCTCTCTCTCTCTCCCCCGGGTCCAGGCTCACACCCTGTCCCCCGGGTGGGTTTCCAAGTGCCGGATCTCACACTCACCCCGTTGTGTCTCAGGTCTCACCTGGGTCACCCTCCCTGTTCCCCATTCTCCTCCAAACTCCGTGCCCTCTGTCGGGTCGGGTCGGCTCCCGGGCTCCAGCAGCTATCTGACTCTGGCCCAGGCTCACATTTCCCTTCCCCCGGCTGTTTAGTTTAGAGATACAGCGCGGAAACAGGCCTTTCGGCCGACCGGGTCTGCACAGACCAGCGATCCCCGCACACACTAGGGACAATGTACACTTGTACCAAGCCAAGTAACATACAAACCTGCCGACTTTGGAGTGTGGCAGGAATCCGGAGGTCTCGGAGACCCAGGCAGGTCACGGGGAGAACCTACAAACTCCGTACAGACGGCGCCCACAGTCGGGATTGAACCCGCGTCTCTAGCGCTGTGAGCCAGCAACTCTACCGCATGGTCTGTCCCGGGCTCAATGGATGGCTTGCCTTGGGGCGGCACGGTGCCGCAGCGGGAGAGATGCCGCCTCACAGCGCTAGAGACCCGGGTTCAATCCCGACTGTGGGTGCAGTCTCTGCAGAGTTTGGACGTTCTCCCCGTGACCTGCGTGAGTTTTCTCCGAGATCTCCGGTTTCCTCATGCACTCCAAAGATTGGCAGGTTTGCAGGTTAATTGGCTTCAGTAAATTGTCCTGAGTATAGTGCCCTCCATAATGTTTGGGACAAAAGACCCATCATTTATTTATTTGCCTCTGTACTCCACAATTTGAGATTTGTGATATAAAAATTCACATGTAGTTAAAGTGGACATTGTCAGATTTTATCAAAGGGTATTTTTTATACAGTTTGGTGACACCGTGTAGAAATTACAGCTGTGTTTAAACATAGTACCCCCCTTCCCCTTCCCCTTCCCCTCCCATTTCAGGGCACCATAATGTTTGGGACACATGGCTTCACAGGCGTTTGTAATTGCTCAGGTATGTTTAATTGCATCCTTAATGCAGGTTTAAGAGAGCTCTCAGCACCTAGTCTTTCCTGTAGTGTTTCCATCACCGTTGGAAACTTTTATTGCTGTTTATCAACATG
This sequence comes from Rhinoraja longicauda, assembly GCF_053455715.1. Lineage (NCBI taxonomy): Eukaryota > Metazoa > Chordata > Chondrichthyes > Rajiformes > Arhynchobatidae > Rhinoraja > Rhinoraja longicauda. The sequence goes on along the minus strand of NC_135957.1, from coordinate 14,390,526 downwards.
AGGACTAAAGTTGTGCCAATGAAAGTCAAAGAAGCCATTATGGGACTGAGAAACAAGAATAAAACTGTTAGAGACGTCAGCCAAACCTTAGTCTTACCAAAATCAACTGTTTGGAACATCATTAAGAAGAAAGAGAGCACTGGTGAGCTTACTAATCGCAAAGGGACTGGCAGGCCAAGGAAGACCTCCACAGCTGATGACAGAAGAATTCTCTCTATAATAAAGAAAAATTCCCAAACTCCTGACCGACAGATCAGAAACACGCTTCAGGAGTCAGGTGTGGAATTGTCAATGACCACTGTCCGCAGAAGACTTCACGAACAGAAATACAGAGGCTACGCTGCAAGATGCAAACCACTGGTTAGCCGCATAAATAGGATGGCCAGTTTACAGTTTGCAAAGAAGTACTTAAAAGAGCAACTACAGTTCTGGAAAAAGGTCTTGTGGACAGATGAGATGAAGATAAACTTATATCAGAGTGATGGCAAGAGCAAAGTATGGAGGAGAAAAGGAACTGCCCAAGATCCAAAGCATACCACCTCATCTGTGAAACATGGTGGTGGGGGCATTATGGTCTGGGCATGTATGGCTGCTGAAGGTACTGGCTCACTTATCTTCATTGATAACTGCTGATGGTGGTAGCATAATAAATTCTGAAGTGGACAGACACATCCTATCTGCTCAAGTTCAAACAAATGCCTCAAAACTCATTGGCCGGCGGTTGATTCTACAGCAAGACAATGATCCCAATCATACTGCTAAAGCAACAAAGGAGTTTTTCAAAGCCAAAAAATGGTAAATTCTTGAATGGCCGTCAATCACCCGATCTAAACCCAATTAAACATGCCTTTTATATGCTGATAAGAAAACTGAAGGGGACTCGCCACCAAAACAAGCATAAGCTAAAGATGGTTGCAATACAGGCCTGGCAGAGCATCGCCAGAGAAGACACCCAGCAACTGGTGATGTCCATGAATCGCAGACTTTAAGCAGTCATTGCATGGAAAGGATATGCAACAAAATACTAAACATGATTACTTTCATTTACATGACATTGCTGTGTCCCAAACATTATGGTGCCCTGAAATGGGGGGACTATGTATAAACACTGCTGTAATTTCAACATGGTGAAACCAAAATGTATAAAAATGGCCTTTAATAAAATCTGACAAGGTGCACTTTAACTACATGTGATTTTTTTTCTATTACAAATCTTAAATTGTGGAGTACAGAGGCAAATAAATAAATGATGGGTCTTTGTCCCAACCATTGTGGGCATTGAATCTGCAGGGTAGTGTAAATGTGCGGGGATCGCTAGTCGGCGTGGACTCGGTGGGGCGAAGGTCCTGTTTCCGCGCTGTGTCTCTAAAGTTTCAAGTCTAAAGACTCTCTCAACCCTCCCTCCGCCCGGGTCGCTGGTCCCCCTCCCTCCGCCTGCTGCCCGGGTCGCTGCTGCCCGGGTCGCTGCTGCCCGGCTCTGCCCCCTCCCCTCCCCTCCCCTCCCCTCTGCCCCCTCACTCACATGAGGCCGCCTCCACTGAGCCACGGGCACCGCGACGTCCCCCAGCACCGCTCCGCCGGCAGGAAAGAGCGGGTCGTCGAAGAGCCGTCCAGCCCGCAGGCAGTCCCGCCGCAGAGCGCCGTGCCGCTGACCCCGGAACGGCCGCGGGTACTGCCGGCTTCCCACTGCCCCCTGCCCGCTGCCCACCGCCCCCTGCCCGCTGCCCACCGCCCCCTGCCCGCTGCCCACCGCCCCCTGCCCGCTGCCCACCGCCCCCTGCCCGCTGCCCACCGCTCCCTGCCGGCTTCCCACTGCCCCGACCTCCATCCCCCGCTCCGCCTGGGCAGCGTCCCAGCGGCACAGTCTGCCGGCAAGCAGATCCCAACTGCGGGCAGAGACTGCACCTACAGCGGCAAGTCCGCACCTCCGCCTTAACCCGCCTGAACCCGCCCGAACCCGCCCACTCTCCCACATCCACTCCCTCTCTCTCTCCCTCCCACTTTCACTCCCTCTCACTCCCTCTCTCTCTCTCCCACACTCCCTATCACTCTCTCCCAATTTCACTCACTCCCTCTCCCTCCCACTTTCACTCCCTCTCACTCCCTCTCTCTCTCTCCCACTCACTCCCTCTCTCTCTCTCCCACTCACTCCCTATCACTCTCTCCCACTTTCACTCACTCCCTCTCCCTCCCACTTTCCCTCTCTCTCTCTCCCACTCACTCCCTATCACTCTCTCCCACTTTCACCCTCTCTCTCCCACTTTCACTCCCTCCCACTTTCTCTCTCCCTCCCACTTTCACTCCCTCTCACTTTCACTCTCCCTCCCTCCCTCCTTCCCACCCTCTCTCTCCCCCCCTCTCCCTCCCCCCCGTCCCCCCCCCCTCCCTCTCCCCCCTCTCACTGTCCCTCCCTCTCACTGTCCCTCCCTCTCACTCTCTCTCCTCCTTCCTCACTGTGTATCGATGTTCCCTGTGACACCCTTTGCCCCACTCTCTGAAGACACAAATGCTGGAATCTAGAGGGAAAAAACCACAAAGTGCTGGAGGAACTCAGCGGGTCAGGAGGCATTTGTGGAGGGAATGGAAAAGCGATGTTTCAGGTTGGATCGGAAGAAGGGTCCCGACCCAGAACATCACCTTCCGATGTCCTCCAGAGATGCTGCCTGACCTGCTGAGTTGCTCCTTGGGAGAGCGAGCGAGGAGGGCCCTGGACCAAAGGGGGGTACCTAGTGGCGGGGCTGCTGCCACAAGCGGGCGGCAGGCAGAAGATAGGACTGTTCGGTGAACGTTTGTAACTTTGTCGGCGCCAGAAATGTGGCGACATTTGTGTTCTGTCGACGCGAGGTCTGCTGTGTGATTTTATGGGTTGCATGCAGAACAAAGCATTTCACTGTACCTAGTTACATTAGTTTAGAGATACAACGTGGAAACAGGCTCTTCGGCCCACCAAGTCCGCACCGACCAGCGATCACTGCACACTTACACTATCCTACATGTAAGGAACAATTTAACCAAGCCAAATAACCTGTAAGTTTTTGGAGTGTGGGGGGAAACAGAAGATCATGGAGAAAACCCCGCAGGTCACAGGGAGAACGTACAAACTCCGTACAGACAGCACCCATAGTCAGGATCAAACCCGGGTCTCTGGTACTGCACTACGCCACCTGGCCGCCCTCACATGTGCCACTGAATTACACTGAAGGTGTAATCTCAAGAGAAACACCAGCCTGCCTCCTTATCCACACTCTATTTCTCACTCTCCACAGGATCAACAGGTTTCACCATCTGCAGGTGTGGAGAATGTATCCTACAACAACCAACCCAAGTATCAAGATAACCTGCCCTTGGAATGACGTCCAGAGACATCAACTCCACACTCCTCTGCTTCCAAAAGACAACCTTACTCTGCACTGCACTCAATTTAGAACATAGAATTGAACAGGAATAGGCTCTCAGCCCACAATGTCCATGCCGAAAATGACACCAAGTTAAATCTGGATCTGTCCTGAACCACTGGAGCTGTGGGTGCAGAGTTTGCACGTTCCCTCCAGGCCATGTGGCTGTTCAGTTTCCTCCCAAGTCTCAGGGACTTGCCTGTGGGCTACTTGGGTGCTGTAAGTTGCACTTTAGCAACGGCAGAAGGAATCAAAGAGGAATTGGCGGGGCTGGGGGTGAGAAAAAGTGGTAAGGTTAGGGGGGGACTAACGAGAGGGCAATGGGATTGCACTACTGGGAGCCAACATGGACCCCTTGGACTGAATGGCCTCTGGCTTTGTGTTGTAACAATCAGCTCATACTGTTCATTTTAATCATCAGGTTGATTGACGTGGGAATGTTACCATGTATTTGTTAAAGGCGAACCACGCCCTAAAGAGAAATTAATGTTGTGACATAGTGTTGAAATAAGTGTAGTTGACAGGAAATATATATTTAAGCTGGAAAGAGTGCAGAGAAGATTTACGAGGATGTTGCCAGGACTTGATGGCCTGACCTACGGGGAGAGGTTGGACAGGCTAAGACTTTATTCCTTGGAGCGCAGGATGCTGATTTTATACACCTAATAGAGGTGTATAAAATCTTGAGGGGGATAGATAGGGTGAATACACAGTCTAGGAGAAGGAGTAGGAGAATCAAGAACTAGAGGACATTGGTTTAAGGTGAGAGGGGAAAGATTTCATAGGATCCTGAGGGACAATCTATATACCAAAACTCTTGTTTGTTTGTTCCTGAACTACAGCCAAATGGTACATGATAGCGTGACAACGCTAGGCCCACCTTACTCACCGCCGTCCCTCTGGTGCTAATGGAAGAAGTTTCATTGAAATCGGGGTTATATTTTTTACGTTATTCACATTTAAATGTTTAAATCTATCTCCAAGGGAGGGAGGGGGGAGGCAGCGAGGGGAGGGGGAGAGGTAGGGAGGATAAGGGGGGGCTGAGGGGGAGGGGAAAGTGGGGGGATAGGGTAGGGGGGAGAAGAGGGAGAGGGTGGGGAAGGGGGAGGTGGGTGACAATGGGGGGGCGTGAGGAAAGGGTGCTGCACCAATGCAGGTTTGGGTCAAACGGGTCCACCTGGTCTAGTTTTTATTAAAAAAGGGAGGTGGATACATGGATTGAGCTGACAGAGGAGGAAGTTGAGGCAGATCATATCACAATATTTAAGACATTTGGACAGAACGTCAATAGGAAAGGTTTATAGGGATTTGGGCCAGACGAGGGCAGGTGGAACTCGGTTAAATGGTTAAATAGGGTATCTTGGTCAGCATGGATGGGTTGGGCTGAAGGGCCTGTTTCCATGTGGTGTGACTCTGTGACTTTGTATGGTTTTCCAAAAGGCATTCAATAAGGAAAGGCATGACAAGCTTGACATGTGATTTCAGACAATGGGATGAAAAGCAATTTAGATGGAACATGATGCCAAGTTAAATTAATCCTTTCTGCCTGCACGTGATCCATATCCCTCCATTCCCTGCCTATCCATGTGCCTATTGAAAAGTCTCTCAAAATGCCAGTCTCTGAAGGACTGGGGCTGAACTCTTCCCTGCCCTACCTGGGATCCATGCCATTTGGACCACGTGACTTCTCCACCTGATGGAAGCTAGGCTTTCCTGTAAGCCCTCTCTGGTTTAGAAACATAGAAAGTAAGGCCATTCAGCCCTTCGAGCCAGCATCGCCATTCAATATGATCATGGCTGTTTATCCAGAATCAGTACCCTGTTCCTGCTTTCTCCCCATATCCCAGCAAACACTCCACACCAGACTCCAGCAGCATTGACATCTGTGGTGAATTCTGATGGAGAGTGCTGGCTCACACCCACGTCTCCTCACCCTGCTCCTCACCCTGCTCCTCACCCCGCTCCTCACCCCGCTCCTCACCCCGCTCCTCACCCCGCTCCTCACCCCGCTCCTCACCCCGCTCCTCACCCCGCTCCTCACCCCGCTCCTCACCCCGCTCCTCACCCCGCTCCTCACCCCGCTCCTCACCCTGCTCCGTATCTGTATTGTATCTGTACACTATGGATGGCTTGATTGTAATCATGTATAATCTTCCCACTGACTGGTTGGCACACAACAAAAGTTTTTCACTGTACCTCGGTACACATGACAATAAACTAAACTAATCTTTGTGCGCGGATTCCTGTGGTGATCTTTGCTTGGCTGCACCCTGCCCCTCCCCCCCCCCCCCCCCCCTGTCACAGCCCCTGCCTTTATGTGCCTATTTAGTTTAGTTCAGAGATACAGCATAGAAAACAGCCCCTTCAGCCCACAGAGCCCACACCAACCAGCCATTACACGTTCACACGAGGTCTACGTAATCCCACTTTCTCATCCACTCCCTACACACAAGGGGGCAATTTATAAAGGCCAATTAATCGATAAACTCGCAAGTATTTGGAATCTGGAAGGAAACTGGAGCTCCTGGAATAAATCCACGCGGTCACAGGGAGAATGTGCAAACTCCACACAAACAGCACCCGAGGTCAGGATCGAACCTGGGTCTCAAGGTGTGAGGCAGCGGGTCTACCAGCTGTGCCACCGTGCTGTCATTTGCTGCCGTCTATTGTTGCATCCTCTTTATGTTCGCTGCCACTCTCACCTCATGCACTCTCTCTGCCTCTCTCAATTTGGTTTGATTTATTATTGTCACGTGTACCGAGATAAAGTGAAAACCTTTGATTGCATGTTATCCAGTCAAATCACACTCTGCACGAGTACAATCAAATCATACACAAGTTCAACAGGTAGTGCAAAGAGAAAAATACCAGAGTGCAGAATATAGTGTTAGAGTTACAGGGAAGAAGCCAATGTCTGCATTGCAGTAGGTTGGGAGATCAGGACAGTACCCTAGCTTATGGAAGGACCATTTAGAAGCCTGATAACAGAGTGGAAGAAGCTGTTCCTAAGTCTGGTGGTGCGCACTTACAAGCTTCTGTACTTTCTGCCAATGGGAGCAGGGAGAAGAAGGAATGAGCGGGGTGGGACAAATCATTGATTATGTCGGTTGCTTTCCTGAGGCAGTGTGAAGTGTAGATGGAGTCAATGGTGGGGAGTCTGGTCTGTGTGATGGACTGGGCTACATCCACAACTCTGCAATTTCTTGTGTTGTTGGGCAGAGCTGTTGCCAAACCAGGCTGTGATGCAACCAACCCGACAGTCTGCTTTCTACGGTGCATCTGTGGAGCTTTGCAAGAGTTGGAGACATATCAAGTTTTCTGATACATCCACCTGCCTTGGGGGAAAAGCAGAAAAACAAAGCAGGCAATCAGATTGGATAATAATCCATGATTACATGGCATGTCTGTTCTCGCTCGGGACAAGTACGTTCCTGGGTGTGTGAATTGTGGAGGATGTGGAGGTGATGGTGCACCTGTTGTCCCGGTTCTTCTTGGTGTCAAGAAGTTGCAACAGGCTCAGAATAGCCTGGATGGGGAACTGACGTCTTCAGTGGGTGGTGTACACTGAACATAGAACAGTATAGCACAGGAACCGACCCTTCAGTCCACAATGTCCATGCCAAACATGATGCCAAGACAAAATGGACTTTAGAGCCCAGCGATCACCCCGTATAGTTCTATCCTACACACCAGGCCCAATTTACAGAAGCCAATTAACCTACAAACCTGTACGTCTTTGGGATGTGACGGAGAACACCCACGCGATCACAGAAAGAACGTACAAACTCCGTACAGCCAACACCCGAGGTCAGGATCAAACCCGGGTCTCTGGCGCTGTAAGACACCAACTCTACTTGTGCGCCACTGTGCCGCCCCAATCTTACCTACCTGCATAGGATCCATATCCTTCCATTCCTCGCATATGCATGTGTCCATCCAAAAGCCTCTTAAACATCTTGGCAGCACGTTCCGGGATCCCAATTCTTTCCATGTAAAAAATACTTGCCCCACACTTCTTCATTAGACTTTGCCCCTCTCACCTTAAAGCTCTGCCTCTAATATTTGACATTTCCATCCTGGGAAGAAGGTTCTTACTGTCCACCCTATCTATGCCTCCCATTGCAGCAGTAAAGAAGAGTTACAAGGAACTGCAGATGCTGGTTTATAAAAAAAGACATTGAGTGCATCTCTGGCCTTTGTCCAACGATCGGTCTAGCAAAACACTGCCCCCCTCCTCGCCTATATCCACCTATCACTCGCCAGACTTTGTCCTGCCCTCACATCTCTTCCAGCTTTCTCCCATCCCCACCACAATCATTGAAGAAGGGTCATGACCCAAAACATCACCTATCCATGTTCTCGAGATGTTGCCTTGCCCGCGGAGTTACTCCAGCACTTTTGTGTCTTTCTTTCTTTGCCTCTCATTATTTTATATACTTACTAGTCCAAGTGGACCCGTTGGGCCCAAACCTCTCCTGCATTGGTGCAGCACCCTGTCCTCGTCCTCCCCCTCCCCTCAACCCCCCTTCCCCTCTCCCTTCTCCCCCACTTCCCCCTCCTTCCTTCCTCCCTCCTCCCCTCCCCCCTCCACCTCACCTCCTTTTAAACTTTAAAATGTGAATAACTTTAAAAATATAACACCGATTTCAATAAAACGACTTGCATTATCACTAAAGTGACAATGGTGAGTAAGGTGAGCCTAAAATTGTCGCGCTATTGTTTACCGTTTTGGCTGAAGTTCAGTCACAAACAAGATAACAAACGAGAGTTTTAGTATATAGACTAGAACAAGTGTGCCCGTTCAAAGCGGGCCCGTTGGGCCCGTCCCCACACCCCCCATTCTCTCCTCCCCCAGCCCCACTCTTACCCGTTGGGCCCGTCCTCCTGATCTGTGTATGTCAAGTGACCACTATATTTCCTAATCAGATGTGCAGCACTTTGGTCAACGTGGGTTGTTTTTAAATGTGCTATACAAATATAATTGACTTGACTTGACTTGACTTGCAATAACAAAAAACAGCACTTTAAAACAATCCTGGAAACTTTCGAAACAATGTTCGAAACAATGTAGCCGTCACAAGCTGAAGACCAAATCTGCACTGCAGCGCCCCCCTGAAAAGGGGGGGGGCAGCGCTTTAAAACCTCTGTAACTTAAAAATCACGCGACCAAAGTAAATGAAAATATCACGGCCGAGCGAGCGCGAGATTGGCGATTGAGGCGGTGCGAAAATCGTCGCGCTACGGTTCGCCTTTTTTCCGCAATCGATGTTACGTACGGTTCAGGTCATTCTCAAAAATATACACAAGATCTGAGTTTTAGTATTATAGTAGAACAAGTGTGCCCGTTCAAAGCGGGCCCGTTGGGCCCGTCCCCACACCCCCCATTCTCTCCTCCCCCAGCCCCACTCTTACCCGTTGGGCCCGTCCTCCTGATCTGTGTATGTCAAGTGACCACTATAACTTCCTTCTTTTTTTTTTCCTAATCAGATGTGCAGCACTTTGGTCAACGTGGGTTGTTTTTAAATGTGCTATACAAATATAATTGACTTGACTTGACTTGACTTGACTTGACTTGACTTGACTTGCAATAACAAAAAACAGCACTTTAAAACAATCCTGGAAACTTTGTGCTATACAAATATAATTGACTTGACTTGACTTGACTTGACTTGCAATAACAAAAAACAGCACTTTAAAACAATCCTGGAAACTTTTCGAAACAATGTTGGAAACAATGTAGCCGTCACAAGCTGAAGACCAAATCTGCACTGCAGCGCCCCCCTGAAAAGGGGGGGGCAGCACTTTAAAACCTCTGTAAGTTAAAAATCACGCGACCAAAGTAAATGAAAATATCACGGCCGAGCGAGCGCGAGATTGGCGATTGAGGCGGTGCGAAAATCGTCGCGCTACGGTCCGCCTTTTTTCCGCAATCGATGTTACGTACGGTTCAGGTCATTCTCAAAAATATACACAAGATCTGAGTTTTAATAGTATATAGACTAGAACAAGTGTGCCCGTTCAAAGCGGGCCCGTTGGGCCCGTCCCCACACCCCCCATTCTCTCCTCCCCCAGCCCCACTCTTACCCGTTGGGCCCGTCCTCCTGATCTGTGTATGTCAAGTGACCACTATATTTCCTAATCAGATGTGCAGCACTTTGGTCAACGTGGGTTGTTTTTAAATGTGCTATACAAATATAATTGACTTGACTTGACTTGACTTGACTTGACTTGACTTGCAATAACAAAAAACAGCACTTTAAAACAATCCTGGAAACTTTCGAAACAATGTTGGAAACAATGTAGCCGTCACAAGCTGAAGACCAAATCTGCACTGCAGCGCCCCCCTGAAAAGGGGGGGGGGGGGCAGCGCTTTAAAACCTCTGTAACTTAAAAATCACGCGACCAAAGTAAATGAAAATATCACGGCCGAGCGAGCGCGAGATCGGCGATTGAGGCGGTGCGAAAACCGTCGCGCTACGGTCCGCCTTTTTTCCGCAATCGATGTTACGTACGGTTCAGGTCATTCTCAAAAATATACACAAGATCTGAGTTTTAATAGTATATAGATAGATAGACTAGAACAAGTGTGCCCGTTCAAAGCGGGCCCGTTTGGGCCCCGTCCCCACACCCCCCATTCTCTCCTCCCCCAGCCCCACTCTTACCCGTTGGGCCCGTCCTCCTGATCTGTGTATGTCAAGTGACCACTATATTTCCTAATCAGATGTGCAGCACTTTGGTCAACGTGGGTTGTTTTTAAATGTGCTATACAAATATAATTGACTTGACTTGACTTGACTTGACTTGACTTGACTTGCAATAACAAAAAACAGCACTTTAAAACAATCCTGGAAACTTTCGAAACAATGTTCGAAACAATGTAGCCGTCACAAGCTGAAGACCAAATCTGCACTGCAGCGCCCCCCTGAAAAGGGGGGGGGGCAGCGCTTTAAAACCTCTGTAACTTAAAAATCACGCGACCAAAGTAAATGAAAATATCACGGCCGAGCGAGCGCGAGATTGGCGATTGAGGCGGTGCGAAAACCGTCGCGCTACGGTCAGCCTTTTTCCGCAATCGATGTTACGTACGGTTCAGTCATTCTCAAAAATATACACAAGATCTGAGTTTTAATAGTATACTAGAAAAGAGGGCCCGTTGGTGCCCCGTCCCCACACCCCCCATTCTCACTCCCCCCAGCCCCACTCTTACTCTCCAAGTGTGCCCGTTGGGCCCGGAAAAGAGGGCCCGTTGGGCCCGTCCCCACACCCCCCATTCTCTCCTCCCCCAGCCCCACTCTTACTCTCCAAGTGTGCCCGTTGGGGAGGGCCCGTTGGGCCCGTCCCCACACCCCCCATTCTCTCCTCCCCCAGCCCCACTCTTACTCTGTCCTCCTGATCTGTGTATGTCAAGTGACCACTATAGCCTTCTTTTTTTTTTTTTTTTTCCTAATCAGATGTTTTGGGTTTTTTTCCTAATCAGATGTGCAGTACTTGGTCAACGTGGTTGTTTTTAAATGTGCTATACAAATAAAAGTGACTTGACTTGACTTGACTTGACTTGCAATAACAAAAAAGACTTCTTGGAAGCTTTTCGAAACAATGTAGCCGCCGTCACAAGCTGAAAACTAAATCCTTGCTGAAAACTAATCCTTTTCTGTAAACTTTTGGAAACAAATGTAGCCCCTTGAAGAAAAGGGTTAGAAATGAAAATTTTAAACTTTAATATCTCTCTAGCTTTAAAAAGGTAGCTTCAATTTGAACGAAAGTACTTACAATAGTTTGCCCAGGTTAATGGTGAATACGGCGGTACAAAAATCGTAGGCGCTTTGGTGTACCGTCTAGGAGAGTAGGGTTTGTAAGTAATCTTCCGTACATACACATATACATACATACATACGGAATGTTGGACCGCAGAGTTTTAGTATTATACTAGAAAAGAGGGCCCGTTGGGCCCGTCCCCACACCCCCCATTCTCACTCCCCCAGCCCCACTCTTACTCTCCAAGTGTGCCCGTTGGGCCCGGAAAAGAGGGCCCGTTGGGCCCGTCCCCACACCCCCCCATTCTCTCCTCCCCCAGCCCCACTCTTACTCTCCAAGTGTGCCCGTTGGGCCCGTCCTCCTGATCTGTGTATGTCAAGTGACCACTATAGCCTTCATTCTTTTTTTTTTCCCTAATCAGATGTTTGTTTGTTTTTTTCCTATTCAGATGTGCAGTACTTTGGTCAACGTGGGTTGTTTTTAAATGTGCTATACAAATAAAACTGACTTGACTTGACTTGACTTGACTTGACTTGCAATAACAAAAAAGACTTCTTGGAAGCTTTTCGAAACAATGTAGCCGTCACAAGCTGAAAACTAAATCCTTGCTGAAAACTAAATCCTTTTCTGGAAACTTTTGAAAACAAATGTAGCCCCTTGAAGAAAAGGGTTAGAAATGAAAAATTTAAACTTTAATATCTCTCTAGCTTTAAAAAGGTAGCTTCAATTTGAACGAAAAGTACTTACAATAGTTGCCCAGGTTAATGGTGAATACGGCGGTACAAAAATCGTAGCGCTTTGGTGTACGTCTAGGAGGAGTAGGGTTTGTAAGTAATCTTCCGTACATACACATATACATACATACATACGGAATGTTGGACCGCAGAGTTTTAGTATTATATAGATAGATAGATAGATAGATAGATAGAAGATAGATAGATAGATAGACTAGACAAAGTGGGCCCGTTGGGCCCGTCCTCGTAGGGTTTCCATTGTAACCGGGAGGCGGGGAGGGAGGGGGGAGGGAGGGGGGAGGGGGACCACCTGTTTTCCCAGTACCCCTCTTTCCCCGTTGTGGGATGGGAGGGGGGAGGGGAGGGGAGGGGGAGGGAGAGGGAGGGAGGGGGGTAGGGGGGAGGGGAGGGGGAAGGGAGGGGAGGGAGGGGAGGGGGGAAGGGGGGAGGGGGGAAGGGGGGAGGGAAGGGGGGGAGGGAGGAGGACCTCCCCTTTTCCCAGTACCCCTCTTTCCCCGTTGTGCCCGTCCTTGTAGGGTTTCCATTGTAACCGGGAGGCGGGGAGGGAGGGGGGAGGGAGGGAGGAGTGGAGGGAGGAGCGGAGGGGGAGGGAGGGGGGAGGGGAGTGGAAGGAGAGGGGGAAAGGGGAGGGAGAGGGGAGGGAAGGGGGTAGGGGTGGAGGGGGGAGGAGGGGGACCACCTTTTTTTCCCAGTACCCCTCTTTCCCCGTTGTGCCGTCCTCGTAGGGTTTCCATTGTAACCGGGAGGCGGGGAGGGAGGGGGAGGGAGGGAGGAGGGAGGTGTGGGAGGGAGGAGGGGAGGGAAAGGGGGGGAGGGGAGGGGGGAAGGGGGAAGGGGGGGAAGGGGGGAGGTGGAGGGAGGGGGAGGGAGGGGGAAGGGGGGAGGATGGGGGAACTCCCCTTTTCCCAGTACCCCTCTTTCCCCGTTGGGCCCGTCCTCGTAGGGTTTCCATTGTAACCGGGAGGAGGGGAGGGAGGGAAGGGGGAGGGAGGGAGGTGTGGAGGGAGGAGGGGAGGTACCACGTAAAGACCCAACCAATCGGGGCGCTAACAGGGAGGGTGAAACCCAATGAAAAAAACCGCGTTTTTACTTTAAAATAAGTTCTTTGTTGAAAAGGAAATAAACTTATCTATAGAGCAGCAGCTTTTTAAAAATAAATAAAATCAAACTTAATGAAAATCACATTCCTCATTTAAAATAAATGTCTTTGTTATAAATGAAATCAAACAGCGGGAGAGGCGACGGCGACTACACTTCCGCTTCGGGGAGAGGAGGGGGGGAGAGGAGGGGGGGGAGGGGCAGGAGGGGGGGGAGGAGGGGGGGAGAGGAGGAGGGGGGGAGGAGGGGGGGAGAGGAGGAGGGGGAGAGGAGAGGGGGGAGAGGAGAGGGGGGAGAGGAGAGGGGGGAGAGGAGAGGGGAGAGGAGAGAGGGGAGGGGGAGAGGAGAGGGGGGAGAGGAGAGGGGGGAGAGGAGAGGGGGAGAGGAGAGGGGAGGGAGAGGAGAGGGGGAGAGGAGAGGGGGAGAGGAGAGGGGGAGAGGAGAGGGGGGAGAGGAGAGGGGGAGAGGAGAGGGGAGAGGAGAGGAGAGGGGGGGAGAGAGGAGAGGGGTCTATTTTACTTTAAATAAACAGCATTCTTTGTTGAAAAAGAAATTAAAGTTATCTATAGAGCAGCAGCTTATGTCTTTGTTGTAAATGAAATTAAACTTATGTGAAATAAATGTTCTTTTGTTAAAAAAGAAAGTAAACTTATCTATGAAATCTCTGTCTTTTATCTTTTTTTTTTTAATAAAATTAAATGCAATGGAAATCTCGTACCGTTTAAAATAAATGTCATTTTTCTGTTGGAAATGATAAGAAACTTATCTATAAATATTCTTTCTGTATTTCAATTAAACTGCCCTCCTGAGCGATGCTGGAGCCTGTCCTCAACCAGCAGCAGCACGGTGGACTGTTGGTTACGGCAGTTGGTGTCAGTTCAAATCAACTGCTCCACCCACATCGAGTGTGAGGTTGGAGCCAATCACTGCACCCCACGTAGAGACCCCAGCCAATCGGGCGCTAACAGGGAGGGTGGAGCCAATCACTGCACCCCACGTACAGACCCAGCCAATCGGGCGCTAACAGGGATGGTGGAGCCAATCACTGTACCCCACGTAAAGACCCAACCAATCGGGCGCTAACAGGGAGGGTGAAACCCAATGAAAAAAACCGCGTTTTTACTTTAAAATAAACAGCGTTCTTTGTTGAAAAGGAAATAAACTTATCTATAGAGCAGCAGCTTTTTTTAAATAAATAAAATCAAACTTAATGAAAATCACATTCCTCATTTTTAAATAAATGTCTTTGTTATAAATGAAATCAAACAGCGGGAGAGGCGACGGCGACTACACTTCCACTTCGGGAGAGGAGGAGGGGGAGAGGAGGGGGGGAGAGGAGGGGGGGGGAGGAGGGGGGGAGGGGGGGAGGGGGAGAGGAGGAGGGGGGGAGAGGAGGAGGGGGGGGAGGAGGGGGTGAGGAGGGGGGAGAGGAGGGGGGAGAGGAGAGGGGGGGAGGGGAGAGGAGAGGGAGAGGAAAGAGTGGAGGGGGAGAGGAGAGGGGGGAGAGGAGAGGGAGAGGGGGAGAGGAGAGGGAGAGGGGAGAGGAGAGGGGGGAGAGGAGAGGAGAGGGGGGGAGAGAGGAGAGGAGAGGGGGGGAGAGAGGAGAGGTGTCTATTTTACTTTAAAATAAACAGCATTCTTTGTTGAAAAAGAAATTAATCTTATCTATAGAGCAGAAGCGGGAGAGCGACGGCGACTACACTTCCCGGCGGTCAGCGCTGCGGGGAAGGGAGGGAGGGAGGGAGGGAGGGATGAGGTAGGGAGGAGAGGAGAGTGGGGAGGGAGGGAGGGGGAGAGAGGGGAGGAGAGGGGGAGGGAGGGTGTAAGGGGGAGAGGGGGAGGGGGAAAGGGGGAGGGGGAGGGAGGGGGAGGTAGGGGAGGGGGAGGGGGGAAGGGGGAGGGGAGAGGCACAGGGGCATTGTGACGTCACACGCTGAATACCACGGGGGGGGTGGGAAGGGGGGTCTGCTCGAGTTCATCTCACAGGGGCATTGTGACATCACAATGAAGAATAAATCCGCACCGCAGCGCCCCCCTTCTGTCAAAACTTCGATAAATCAGGGGGGCAGCACTTTTAAACCTCTGTAACTTAAAAAATATGCGTCCGAATTAAATAAAAATATCATTTTCCAGCAGCGAACCGCATGCTGATTAAGGCGGTACAAAAATCGTGGCGCTACGGTTCCACCGTTTTGCCGGAATTGCCGTATTCAGCCGACATCAGTGGAATATATATATATATATTCAAGATCTGAGGATAGATAGATAGATAGATAGATAGATAGATAGATAGATAGATAGATAGATAGATAGATAGATAGATAGATAGATAGATAGATAGATAGATAGATAGATAGATAGATAGATAGATAGATAGATAGATTAGATAGATAGATAGATAGATAGATAGATAGATAGATAGATAGATAGATAGATAGATAGATAGATAGATAGATAGATAGATAGATAGATAGATAGATAGATAGATAGAAGATAGATAGATAGATAGGATAGATAGATAGATAGATAGATAGATTAGATAGATAGATATAGATAGATAGATAGATAGATAGATAGATAGATAGATAGATAGATAGATAGATAGATAGATAGATAGATAGATAGATAGATAGATAGATAGATAGATAGATAGATAGATAGAATAGATAGATAGATAGATAGATAGATAGATAGATAGATAGATAGATAGATAGATAGATAGATAGATAGATAGATAGATAGATAGATAGATAGATAGATAGATAGATAGATAGATAGATAGATAGATAGATAGATAGATAGATAGATAGATAGATAGATAGATAGATAGATAGATAGATAGATAGATAGAATAGATAGATAGATAGATAGATAGATAGATAGATAGATAGA